>NW_022436952.1:4711227-4752181 GCF_009761245.1 Sapajus apella | reverse complement strand
CTCATGATCCACCCGCCTCGGCCTCCCAAAGTGCTGGGATTACAGGCTTGAGCCACCGCGCCTGGCCATCTTTTTTTTTTTTTTTTTAGACGGAGTTTCGCTCTTGTTACCCAGGCTGGAGTGCAATGGCACGATCTCAGCTCACCGCAACCTCCGCCTCCCGGGTTCAGGCAATTCTCCTGCCTCAGCCTCCTGAGTCGCTGGGATTACAGGCATGTACCACCATGCCCAGCTGATTTTTTGTATTTTTAGTAGAGACGGGGTTTCACCATGTTGACCAGGATGGTCTCGATCTCTTGACCTCGTGATCCACCCGCCTCGGCCTCCCACAGTGCTGGGATTACAGGCTTGAGCCACCGCACCCGGCTTATTATTAATCTTTCATTTTTTGATCTTAATATTTTCCTAAAGTCATAAATGTATTTTTTTTTTTTCGAGACCCAGTCTTGCACTGTTGCCCAGAGCTGGAGTACAACAGTGCAATCTCGGCTCACTGCAACCTCCACCTTCTGGGTTCAAGCAATTCTTTTGCCTCATCCTCCCCCGTAGCTGGGATCACAGGTGCGCACCACTGTGCCTGGCTAATTTTTGTATTTTTAGTAGAGACAGGGTTTCACCATGTTGGCCAGGCTGGTCTCTATCTCCTTACGGAGTTAGGATCCGCCCACCTTGGCCTCCCAAAGTGCTGGAATTACAGGCATGAGCCATCTCCCCCAGCCTTTTTTTTTTTTCTTCTGAGACATGGGTTTCACTTTGCCACCCAGAATGGAGTGCAATGGCGATTCTCCTGGTCTCAACCTCCCGAGTAGCTGGCACTAGAGGCAAGTTTTACTATGAAAATCTTTAAATATACAGAAAACTACATTTGAAGATTTTCATAGGCACAAAGTGGAAGACAAGTCATTTTTGAGTCTGCTGAATATTTAGTTCAAAGTTAATATGAACAACTGAGCAGACACTGCTCACATCCCCGGAAGGGGCTGTGTTGGGATTAATCTAGAGTAAAGGTAGGTCTTTTTACCTTATGTGGGACAATAAATGGCTGTGAAGTGGGGCTTATGATTCCACAGGGCTCCCCAAGGGTGCTTCATGGCAAGGTAGATAGAGATTTAAATTAATTTGCTGAGTTGGCTCTACTGCTTACCTCTACCAAAAGGATGGGGACCCTACTGCATTTATGTCTGTGTATCTCTATGTCCTAGTGGCCTCTAGCACAGACAAGGTATTGAAATATTCATTGGGTTAAAGAGAATAAAAGCTGCCAACATGTGAGTGTTTACTATGTACCACTATCTCATTTAATCTTTACAACTATACAAAGTACATACTGTAGTCCCCATCTTACCAATGGAGAACTGAGAAAAGGGGTTAATTGGCTGAAGTCATATAGGATAAATGGTATAGGTTTGACCTCAGGCGATCTGACTTTTGAGATTGTGTATTTAACCATTACACTACTCCATCTTGACTCCTTCCTAGTCAAGGTAAGGGCAATGAATGCTCTGCATAGAGAAGGAACCTGGGTTGAATTTTATCCATCAAATTAAGGCAACTTATTTACAATATGTCTTTCTTGTTTCTTAAGGACAAGTGAAGCTCAGGGTATTAAATAATGGCTGTTAAAAAGTATTAAACAGAGGCTATTAAATGAGTCAATAAATGAGTATTAAATAAAAGCTATTAAGGAGTATTTAAAAATGTAAGGATGCCAAAAAGAAGTCCATTCAGCCTCAGGAGCCTTTGTAGTTCTAGGCTTCAAGGAGGTTAAAAATCACTGCTCCAAATCAGGCTATTTCCACAAGAAAATGAAAAGTCTTCACAGCTTATTTTCTTTAATTACATCATAAAACAAAATTAGAACATACAGGAAACAATAATAGTTACATAACAATTTATATATTTATATATAAAAAAACTTATTTATTTTTTTTTTTAGTCCAAAGATTTTTAAAGCAAAAGGAATCCTCTACTGCCACCTCGGATTTTTATTTATTTTAAATAACACCCCTCCCCATCCTCAAGCGCCAAAAGTACTGGGTGGAAACAGTCACTTGGAGAGCTAATGGAACCTGATGCTAAGTTACCCCATAGGCAACTATCAGCTCCAGAGACTGGCTAAGCATTTGGAACAGGCCTGGTGGAGAAACAAGCAAGGAGCAGCTCCCACACACTGCAGCACTCCAGGATAGGCCCCACAGCTGGGGAAGGAGGAGATTAGACCCTGCAGCCAACCACCTCTGCATTTTACCCCCTCAGGGGAGTGGATGGGGGTATGGGGTACAGGGATGAAACAGCCTGGTTTGAAGATAAAAATGTCTCCAACAGCACCATTTACCCATCCATCTCTGTCCCTGAGCAGAGTCTGACAGGCATGGGTAGTCCTCACAGTTCTCTGAGCTCTGCACAGGTCACATTATTTGGATCTGTGCTCTCAGGGTCACTGGAAGGTGGGCAAAGGTGAGCAGAGCAGCTGAGAAGTACACACAGCAGGTTATCTGGAAACAATTCCTGGGAGAAAAAAGGAAGAGGCAAGGGTAGGAAGCATCTGAAGGCCAAGTCATAAAGCAGGAATGGAGAAAAACAAAATTAAGAAATGCAAAATTAAGAAGGCCTCTCTTCTCTTACAGTCACCCTTTGGAGTGGGTAGTCACAGACACTCGGGGCTCCAAGAGCCACAGCATGGCGAGAAAGGACAGGGGTAGCTTCTGAGGAGCACAGTCTCATGGATCTTGGGAGGTGCCAGCAGGCTCTAGGAGTTATAAGTTAGTGTGTAATTTGGAAGTGGAGTGGGGAGGAGAGTGAGAAGAAATCACAAGTTCATCCCTTCCTGCGCTATTAGAAATTAACAGTCATCAGAGAAGCACAGATAAGAAATTATTCTTAAGGGAAAGAAAAAAGTAATGTAAACCCGTGAAAGCAGCAGCAAAGGTTTCACTTATTAAAAATCTATTATATAGCATTAGGAAAGAAAATTATCTGTTATCTGTCCATAGGGGGAAAAAAGTAATTAGTCAAACCATGCCAGTTAGAGACTTTTTCAAGTTAAGATTTTCTAAGACCTTAGGTTTTCATTCTCTAGTGCCATAAAAATGGGGGCTGGGGGTGGGGAGGAAAGTAGAATAATGACTTCAAGGGCTGAGAAAGCTGAGAAGGTTTAGGCTAAGGTAAGAAACATATACGTGTGGGGTGCAGCGATGTGGTACAGATCTGAATTAATGAGATAATGACAAGAGAAACTTAGTGAAGCAGTTTTCTTCCAATTTAACAAAAAAGACATCATACTTCAAAGATGACCCTTGGTTCTTGGGGCAGGGCAGAACAGAAAAGGTAAATGTGTCCGGACACCTCTCTTTTCCCATTTCTTCCTAGAGTAGGGATTGTCATTTACTGCTCATCTCTCTTGTCCTAGTACCAAAACCACACCCAGATGCAGCTGGATGCACTTGTGGTTCTTCTGGTGGTGCCAAAACCCATCGGTATGACCGGTTAAGTGTGTAGAAAGTAGGAGCCCTCTTTGCCAGTAAAAAGGGGTGGAGTTCATCAGACAAAGAGGAAAGTAAATGTACCCATGTGTGAGGCAGTCATCACTATGTATTCAGGATAGATGCTGTACCTGAGGCAAAGTACCCCAATTCTAGAGCTAATTCTCTCCTTTATTTGAACCTCATCTATCATTTTCCCATGCTGATTCTTCAAAATAAGACTATAAAACACAAAACAGAAAAGACTATTGATTGCTAGGACTTTACTTGCTCATGGTTCTTCTTCATATAAGGGCAATAAACCACCCTGGCTGAGGAAGCACTGAGACTCAACATCTGCAAACTGAACCTCACAAGCACTTATTAAAAAACACAAGGCAGAGGTGGAAGAAGTGCATATGGACTTTCTCTTAACATCCCACAGGGGAGCTTGCCCTATTTCTTTTTTTCCCGAAAATTAACTCTCTTGGGCTCCAAAGATCGACTCAGCCTCACCTGAGGGGTTATGTACTGACTAAAGATCAAAGGCTTCAGAGACACTGAATTGATGTGTCTAAGAATAAAAATAGCTACAACAGGTAGATGTGACTTGAGGGGGAAGCTGAAGTCCTTCTTCATGCCAGAAACTCACTTGCCTCATATGGTACTTTCAGGCAGGTAGAAAGTTTACCCTGGGGTGGGTGTGGTGGCTCACGCCTGTAATCCCAGCCCTTTGGGAAGCTGAGGCGGGGAGACCACCTGAGGTCGGGAGTTCGAGACCAGCCTGACCAATATGGTAAAACCCCATCTTTACTAAAAATACAAAAATTAGCCAGGTGGTAATGGTATGCACCTGTAATCCCAGCTACTGGGGAGGCTGAGGCAGGAGAATCGCTTGAACCTGGAAGACAGAGGTTAAGGTGAGCCCAGATCATGCCATTGCATTCCAGCCTGGGCAATTAGCGCAAAACTTGGTCACACACACACACACACACACACACACACACACGCCATTGCATTCCAGCCTGGGCAATTAGCGCTAAACTTGGTCTCAAAACACACACACACACACTCTCTCTCTCTCTCTCTCTCTCTGTATCCCAAATGAGAAGGCAAGGTTGGTAACTTATGCTTTCTGCTAGAGAATCAAAATGTCAAGTTAGGGCACTTGGATACAGCCCAGATTTTTTCTTTTTTGGGGGGTGGAGTCTAGCTCTCTGGCCCAGGCTGGAGTGCAGTGGCTCAATCTCAGCTCACTGCAACCTCCACCTCCCAGGTTCAAGTGATTCTCCTGCCTCAGCCTACCGAGTAGCTGGGACTACAGGCACATGCCACCACACTCGGCATTTTTTGTATTTTTAGTAGAGATGGGATTTCACCATGTTAGCCAGGGTGGTCTCAATCTCCTGATCTCATGATCTGCCTGCCTTGGCCTCCCAAAGTGCTAGGATTACAGGCGTGAGCCACTGCACCTGACAGATACAGCCCAATTTTATTCCTAAACTACCTGGATTAATAATACCCTACTGACATGGTTTTATACAGCTCTCTGCATCTTCCAATCTTACATTTAAAATTTATGATAGAAATTGGCCAGCCATGGTGGCTCACGCCTGTAATCCCAGCAATTTGGGAGGCTGAGGGAAGTGGAACACTTGAAGTCGCAAGTTCGAGACCAGCCTGGCCAACATGGCAAAACCCTGCCTCTCCTAAAAATACAAAAATTAGCTGGGCTGGTGGTGGGCACCTGTGATCTCAGTTTCTTGGGAGGCTGAAGCAGAAGAATCACTTGAACCCAGAAGGCCGAGGTTGCAGTGAGCCAAGTTTATGCCATTGCACTCTAGCCTGGGTGACAGCAAGACTCCATCTCAAAAAAAAAAAAATTATGATAGAAATAAAGGCAAGGAAAACCTGGGACTCCATTTTCCCCCCATCCTTCTACTGCTTTAGAATTCTTTGGTCTAATATCATTAATGGGGAGAGAGATTCTGTCTCAAGAACGCCAACCAAACATCCTACATTTCTTCTCAAACAGGACTTGGCTAATTCACAGTGCCTGGGTTTGAGGTGACTAAAGATCCTAGAATTGGTAGGCAGATAGGCAATCTTTTTGTAAAATGTTTTAGAGCTCAAACATACGACTGAGAGATTCTGTCAGCTGGGGAAACAACCAGGATAAAGGCCTACCCTTAAATCATATACATAAGGAGGAAAAAGGCAGAACAGAGCAATTTCCTTTAAACCCCCTCTCACTGGTAGCAACTGGCATGAACAGTCTGACTTTCAGCACAATAAACATAAAAGGGCCAATGGCCCATGAGTGCTCTTCTCCCAATAACATGATCAATTAAGGACATGCTGACTACACAGGCAGGAAGGACGCTTACTGTCTTCTTTCCAGTCACACACTTGCACTTTTTTTTTTTTTTTTTTTTTGAGATGGAGTCTTGCTCTATCGCCCAGATTGAAGTGCAGTGGTGCGATCTCGGCTCACTGCAACCTTGACCTCATGGGTTCAAGAGATTCTCCTGCCTTAAACCTCCTGAGTAGCTGGGTGTGCGCCACCACACCTGGCTAATTTTTGTATTTTTAGTAGAGACAGTTTCACCGTATTGGTCAGACTAGTCTTGAACTCCCGACCTTGTGATCCACCAGCCTCGGCCTCCCAAAGTGCTGGGATGACAGGCATGAGCCACGGCGCCCAGCCTCACTCCCACATTTTCTAACAACTTCAAACCAAGACAAGTTTCATCATATATTTTGTTTAGTCCCCCTTGGCATTAGTGAGCTATCAAACTAGTAAAAACGCTTTTTTTTTTTTTTTTTTTTTTTTGAGATGGAGTCTCGCTCTGTTGCCCAGGCTGGAGTACAGTGGCACGATCTTGGCTCACTGCAACCTCCGCCTCCCGGGTTCAGGTGATTCTCCTACCTCAGCCTCCCGAGTAGCTGGGATTATAGGTGCCTACCACCACACCTGGCTAATTTTTGTATTTTTAGTAGAGACAGGGGTTTCACCATCTTGGCCAGGATGGTCTCAAACTCCTGATCTTGTGATCCACCTGCCTCAGCCTCCCAAAGTGCTGGGATACAGGCGTGAGCTACCACACCCAGCCATAACAATGTATTTTACAAGGCAATTACATGAAATAAAAGACTGTGCCTACTGAAGCATTATGGCTATACCGAATAACTCAAATAGTCTGGAAAGCCCAAAATAAAGCATCATAAATTTACCAGGTTTCCCTGTAAAATGTCATATCCAACAGTTTGCTTTTCAACTCAATTCAAATTCAGTATGCAAACAACAAAGACCACCTAATGAAAAATGGCCTGAGCCACCTGACAGGTATTGAACTTAAGGCTGCCCATGACAGCACCTGGAGTAGGAAAGGAATTCAAAGAGGAAGCTAGATTGGAGACATCTGAGAGTACATCAGCAGCATTACTGAGGGTGAGATGGAGGCTTTAAGTAGAGGGAAAGGATGGGTGTGGGAAGGAAATGTTGGAAATCAGTGCAAAAATAAGCTGGAGTCAGCTCAATGGAGCTGATGGAGAATGAAGACACTTATGTAGCAAATGATGCTGGAAAATGTAAGGGATGAAATAGGGGAAAACTGCTTAGAAACGAGATGATCTGTATGTTCAAGAACTTTCTCCAGAGACACTACCGTAATTCCTCCTTGCCCACCTGTAGGTTTAGGGCAGCAGCTTTGAGGGTACCTTCTAACTTACCCCCAAATCTCTTCTCTCTGTTCACTGTTTTTTCCATTATAAAAGGCATGTTTTGGAGGGGCTATGAAGTTAGACAAACAGACCAATTAGCTTTTTCTGTAGAGAATTTTTCCTACATTAATCCTTACTTAATTTTCACAAGTATCCCAGATGTTGAGAGAGGAAGCATTATGTTCAGATGTCAGGCTCCTTTCCACCTGACCAAAACTTACCATGCTCTGTATTCTCAAAGTCCTAGCATATCCATCAGCTGGCACAGGCTGCAAATCAGCATAAAAAATGTATTTCCTTCCAAGCTTGATGAGCCTGAAGTTTTCTTGAGAAAGGAGTAAGACTTCTGCCTGACAAAATACAAGCCAGTGCGCACACCCCTGAGTCTTCGTTCTCTCTTGACTATCCTTGGCCCAGACAGGCTGGAATTTGCCTTAATAGCAGGGATCACCAGGGGAAGTCCCCATGGACCTGCCTGTGGGTATACCCTTTGAGTAGAGAAACACCATTTCCAAGATCTTCATGACCTGATGAATAGGGTCTTTTAAACTTATTTTTAAGTAAAGAAGTACCTTAATAGCCTCAATGTAGGCAATTCAAATCCATATTCACTAATCAATCTGGGTTTTTTGGTCAATTTGTACAGGCACCAAAAAAACAACAACAAAACACCTTAAACTTTAAAGCGATGGCCCCTAAATAGTTTTCTCCTTTAGTTTTGTTTGAATGAATAACCTGGGGATCTGAATATTATCAACCACATCTGGAAGTGTGTGTGCATGCACATATGTGTTTGTATGTGTGGAGGGGGACAGCCAGGAAACTGAGTTTCATGTTATATTCCTTATAAGGTAATCTGAAAGAGATTATGGGGAGAGAGGAATGAATAAAACAAGTAATTTGCACTTTTAAAGGGGCACAATGAAACAGGATTTAAAATAAATTTAATATGCTAAATACTGGTGCGTAGTATAGACTTCTAAGACCTTTTCATCCGATTGCCTTCTAAATCAATGGAGAAATAAATCAGACTTTATTCTTATGTATGCTGGTAGAATCAGCAACTGCAGCATTAAAACAAGCCTCTTAAGCTGGGTACAATAGCACACACCTGTAGTCCCAGCTACTTGGGAGGCTGAGGTGGGAGGAAGGCTTGAGCCCAGGAGTTTGACTTCAGGTTGGGCAAGGTAGCAAGAGCCTATCTCTAAAAAAATAAAAATAAAAATAAATAAATAAATAAAATAAGCCTTTTAATAGTCTGGATCACATAGAAGATTATCTGAGATTATGATGGACTGCACATTAATGTCTTAAAAGACTCCCCTGCCAAAATCACCCTATTAAAAATCACACTCAGGTTTCTGACCTTGCGGTTTAGAAATTTACTTCTTATGCTTTAAAAACTTCATTTTACTTCCTTCATCCTCTGATTTTTTTGGGGGAGAGAGGTTACTTCTTCTTCGACTGTAAGTCCTAGACATTAAATTCCTCCCTTAGTTCTAGTGCCCAGGCCGAGCAGAGACACTAAACCCCCTACTTCCTCTCAATGTTGTCTTTCAGCTGCCTCAGTGGTTCACCTGGCTACATTCATACTTCATTCAGAAGTCTGGAGCAGGGCCAGGTGCTGTGGCTCACGCCTATAATGCCAGCACTTTGGAAGGCCGAGGCAAGTGGATCATTTGAGGTCAGGAGTTCAAGACCAGCCTGGCCAAAATGGTGAAACCTCATCTCTACTAAAAATACAAAAATTAGCTGGGTAATAGTGCTGCGTGCCTCTAATCCCAGCTACTTGGGAGGCTGAGGCAGGAGAATCACTTGAGCCTGGGAGGTGGAGGTTGCGGTGAGCCAAGATCAAGCCACTGCACTCCAGTCTGGGCAACAGAGAGACCTCGTCTCAAAAAAAGACTGGAGCAGAAAAGAGAGATGACTGACAGGTTCTGGGAAGGTTCTGGCCCTTTGGGGTGCCAACATATGAATCCATTAACACTGACATACAGCTGACCAGCTGTTACAGTGCCATTCTTGTATCCCTGAAAGGCTGAAATGGGGAAAAAAGAAACAGACTGGCTAGAATACACAGCTCCTCTGGTAGCATTCCTGCTAAAACAAAACAGCCTCACAGACACAGGTCAGAGATGCCAGTTATCACTCCTAGAATTCAGTAAATATCTAGTAACAAATCATTAATGTCTGAACTTCGGTGGTGGGGACTTTCAGGCTTGGTTTTGTGATTTATCATTCCACTCTTTCCTAATAATACATCTCTCTCTTTCCTTATTAAGGTGGAGTCTGACAGAAGGAAAAATGTGTAGGGTGGAATATTGGGCATATCATGCAAATTATCATATATCAGAAGATATAATAGAAACCAAAAAGCAGCATCCGTTTTCATCAAAATAGTCAATTTCTTCTCATAACTTTTCTTGCTTTTGTGATAGTTTCCTTCCAGATTGGCAAAGATTCAGGCAGGGTCCCCTAATGGTAAAATTTAGAATTAAAAAAATATTTATTGATATCTGTTTAAAAAATGTTTGGTAATCCCAACTAATCATTCAAAATGCAAATTGTAAACACGACAACAGCAAAAGAGTAACAATTGAGTGAGTAAGCAGACTGAACAGGTGACAGACTGAGCAAGAGTACGGGAGGGAGCAACAGAGAACGGAAGACACGTGCACAAGTGTGCTACAGACAGTGATAATTTGAGTGTGTAAGAATTACATTTGGACCACAGTGATTTCAATGCAACCATTTAGGAAACCTCTGGGCCAAATACTAAAACACAGGAGGAATGGACGAGCCTTCTTTGTGAGCATGCTCAGCATGTTGGCATGGAAACAAGGAAGCACAGAAGCTCTGTAGTCACAATGAATGTCTACCATTTCTAAGATGCAAATAAATTTTCTTTCTGGTCCCTGGGTACATCATATACTGTCTTTCCATGCTTTTCTTGACCCTGCAGGACTGCAAATGCAGACGCAGATGTTCCAAAATCCCCAAAGAAACCCCTAGACAAAAATTTAAAAACCACAGTAGCAGTAACACTGGGTTTGCTGGAATGCCCCTCCCTCTATCTTGGCCTATGATTTTCTTCTGGGCACCTCAACAGGAATGGTTAAGTTTTACCAATCTACTTGATAAAGCCATCACAAACTTCAGTCCCATGGTCACAGAGCTAGAGTGGATAGGGGTGAGTGTGTGTACGTGTATGTATGTGTGGCTCTGGGGATCTGGACACTGCCCTCCCTCACTTTGTAACCCTTGCCCAGAACACTGGGGTCGCTTCCACTGGAGAAACTCCACCGTAGCTCTAGAAGTGTCATTAAATACTCAGTTCACCAAAGTTGACCACCTCCTTTGTCATAGGATGATGCAGCATCTGCAGAAGCGCTGTCTGCTGCCCCCTACTGATGGGGGTGGAGTGACAGGTGCGAAGTAGGCGTGGACTTTAATATTGGGTAAATGGGTCTGAAACAAGACAAGAAACATTAAACATTTAAGAAAGAGGGCTTACATAGAAAGAGCAATATTGCTTTTAAAAAAAACTACCGAGGGGCTCAGTGAACATAAAAGCAGGGCAAAGGCCAAGCATTGGTCAAGATATTAGAAGGCCTGGGTTCTACTTGGTTCCATCCTAGGTGATTCTAAATGACGAGAACAACTCATGTAACTTTGGTACCTGTTTGTGTAATAATGCAACTGAGGAAAGACATCATACTAATTTCTTATCTTCTCCAAAAAAGGATTTCCAGTTGTATTCTCATAGCTGAAAGAAGCTACTTGCTTTTTTGGGTTGTGGTTTTATTTATTTTTTTTGAGACAGAGTCTCATTCTATTGCCTAGGCTGGAGTGCAGTGCTGCAATGTTGGCTCACTGAAACCTCTGCTTCCTGGGCTCAAGTGACCTGCCTCAGTCTCCAAGTAGCTGGGACAACAGGTACACTCTACCAGGCTAATTTTTGTATTTTTAGTAGAGAGGGGGTTTCACCATGCTGGCCAGGCTGGTCTCAAACTCCTGACCTCAACTGATCCACTCATCTTAGCCTCCCAAGTGCTGAGATTACAGGCACGAGCCACTGTGCCTGGCTAGCTACATTATAGTTTAAAATAATTTTTTTCCAAGTCATTTTGGACAATGATTTTTTTTCCTGATATTAAAAAAACTCTTATTATTCTAACAACATGTCTAAATTAGCATTTCAGAATTCCTACTATATTCAAGGCAATTCGATAGTTAAGTGAGGAAGTACAGAGATGGTCAAGATGGAAATTCTGCTCTTGGGCACATATAGTCTAGATATGTACATAAATACTCACACCTATTGTCCCAGCACTTTGAGAGGCCGAAGTGGGTGGACTGCTTGAGCACAGAAGCAATAGCATATTAAAGTGGAAAGGTGCTTGCTAAATGACTTCAAGAACAGATAACGATCCATCTCCTGAGGGTTGAGAGACAGAAGAGATTCCTGATAGCCAGGCAGTCTAGGAACCCTAATATAAGCAGGCCACATAAGATGCTCTAGTTGACCTGTGGCTCTTATTCTCTTTGGTGTAGAAAAAATATGGTTGCAAGTCCTCTTCCAGTGCAATTATGCTCACAGTCCTCTATGTGTGAAGAGGGGAAGAGGAACTTAGACCAACTGGAACTCAAGGTAAGGTCTGGTACTCTTATTTGCTCAAGGCCATATGGCCAACATGGATTTTTCAGGTGTTTTTTGTTTTTGTTTTGTTTTTGAGACAAGAGTCTCGCTCTGTCACCTAGGCTGGAGCGCAGTGGCACGATCTTGGCTCACTGCAACTTCTCCCTCCCAGGTTCAAATGAGTCTCCTGCCTCAGCCTCCCAAGTAACTGGGACTACAGGCATGCGCCACCACACCTGGCTAATTTTTCTGTTTTTAGTAGAGACAGGGTTTTACCATGTTGGCCAGGATGGTCTCCATCTCTTGACCTCATCATCTGCTTGCCTTGGCCTCCCAAAGTGCTGGGATTACAGAGGTAAGCCACTGCACCCGGCCAGAGGTTGGTATTTTTTTTGAGATGGAGTTTCACTTTTGCTGCCCAGGCTGGAGTGCAATGGCATGATCTCGGCTCACTGCAATCTCCGCCTCCTGGTTCAAGCGATTCTCCTGCTTCAGCCTCCTAAGCAGCTGGGATTACAGGTGCTCACCACCACTCCCAGCTAATTTTTGTATTTTTAGTAGAGATGGGGTTTCACCATGTTAGCCAGGCTGGTCTTGCACTCCTGACCTCAGGTGATCCTCCCACCTCAGCCTCCCAAAGTGCTGGGATTACAGGCCTGAGCCATGGTACCTGACCTAGAAGTTGGTATTAAGGGCCTAAATAAGCACACTGTCTTTCCTACAACAGGTGTAAAGCAGACATTCCAATAAATGTCTGTTGAGCAGAACAATCCCAACATACAGATTCTTCCAGCTTTTTAAAATTTCTTTTTCTGGTCGAGAGCAGTGGCTCATGTCTGTAAACCCAGCACTTTGGGAGGCCGAGGCGGTAGATCACTTGAGGTTAGTTGCTCAAGACCAGCCGGGCCAATATGGTGAAACCCTGTCTCTACTAAAAATAACCAACTTAGCCAGGTGTAGTGGTGGGCACCTGTAATCCCAGCTACTCGAGAGGCTGAGGCAGGAGCATCACTTGAATCCAGGAGGTAGAGGTTGCAGTGAGCTGAGATCATGCCACTGCACTCCAGCCTGGGCAACAGAGCGAGACTCATGGTGGATAGGGCCAAAAGAAAAGCTAAAAATCTGGGCATGGCACAGTGACTCACACCTGTAATCTGAGCACTTTGGGAGGCTGAGGTGGGAGGATCGCTTGAGGCCGCCAGAAGTTTGAGAGCAGCCTGCACAACATAGCAAGACCTTGTCTCTAGAAAATTGGTTTTTTTTTTTTTTGTAGTCCAAACCTCACAATACAAAATAGTTTTTTTAAGGCTAGGTATGGTGGCTCATACCTCTAATCCCAGCACTTTGGAAGGCCAAAGCAGGAAGATCACTTGAGCTCACGAGTTTGAAACCAGCCTGGGCAACTTGGTAAAATGCTCTCTCTACCAAAAATACAAAAAATCAGGCTGGCGTGATGGCACACGCCTGTAGTTTCAGCTACTGGGAGGCTGAGGTGGCAGGATGGCTTGAGCCTGGGAGGCAGAGGTTGCAGTGAGCCAAGATTGAGCCACTGTACTCCAGCCTGGGTAACAGAGGAGACCCTGTCTTAAAACAAAAAAAAAAAAAAAACAAGGTTTTCAAAAAATTAGCTAGGTGTAGCGGTGTATCTGTAGTCCTAGCTACTGGGAGGCTGAGGCGGGAGGATCATTTGAGCTGAGGAGTTCAAGTGTGCTAAGAAGGTGCCACTGTACTCCTGCCTGAGCAACAGAGTGAGACCCCATCTCTTAAAAGACAGAAAAGGTAAAAATCTGTCTACTTTACTTGTTGTCTTAAAAAATATGAACCCCAGGAAAAGGGTTTAATGTGAAACCCAAATACAAATTAAATTCTTAAATCCCATTGAACCAAACACTCTCTGTTACTCCTTTCTTTCCTTTAGAACAAAAATGTGGCATGTGCTTTTTCTTTCTTTTTTTTTTCAATCTGGGAAAGTTATTAAGCCCTAGACATTATCAGAGAGACTCTGCTGGGTGGAGACCTACTTTTCTTCCCTTCAGTGGGTCTTTTCCTACTAAATTTCCATCTCTGGAACCACAGGAAAAAACTATCTGCCCCTTTTGCACTCTATCTTTTTTCCTTGTTAAATGTTCAAGTAAATATAAAAATCACACAAATCTAAATTTGAAAAAAAAAAAAGAGAGAGAGAAGAAAGTGCTGAGAACACTAGAGCTGGAGAGTTATGTAGCCATTTTTACCCTGAGTCTCTTGATTCCAGCCCGTGTGATTTGCTGGCAGTCATACAGTTCTATCCGCTCAAGGCTGTGACAGCTCTTCAAGTGCTCCAGGGATGCATCTGTGATTAGTGGGCAGTTGTCCAGCTCAATCACCTCCAGCTGGTCATGGGCACAGGCCCCATTTCCCAGGTGACGAATTCCATCATCTGTGATCAGCTCACAGTGAGACAGACTCTGCAGCCAAACAGAGCAAGGAAGAATGTTGAAATATCTTCTGGCATTCTTCTACCAGAGGCTTGTGTAAAATTGGAAAGGAGACGTTTTGGTTTGATTTTGATGAATACGGAGCCAGCACTACATCCACATGGTGAAATTAGGAAAACTGGAGATAGTGGGGTTATGCTTTTGGCAATCAGTGATTGATATTTTGGTGTGTGACTCTAAATACATTTAATAAATGCATGTAATGACTATGAACTAGTTCATAAACAAAGTAAGACAGCCTTAAAAATTACCCCTTCGTCAAATTAACACTTTTCTTCTCTACAGGGACAAATGGGAATCAAGTTTTCCATTCATACTATTTTCTGGAATTTGAACTAAATAACTGAATATCTGGTTCAGGGACATGCCCCAACAATTAATTAGCTGAAGATTTTTACAGCTGTCAGGTGTGATCATCTCATCACATCATCTCTTCATCAATATTTATTAAATCCCTGGTTCAGGGAAACTCAGAAATCTTGACCGAATTCTCAATAGCACTGTGCCACCAAACACCAAAAATGAGCCTGGATACAGAACAGACACCCAGAATGCCTTCCTCATGCCCACCCTTCCTGAAAATAGGAACAGAACTCCCCTTAGTTAAAGCTTTGATTTGTTCCATTCTTAAGACCAGTAACATCTGAACTCAAGGTGAAGCAAATTGTATTTTGGGCCATCTCATCCCCTGGATATCTAGAAGTTTAAACATCATTCAGGCTGGAGTATGTTATCTGCAAGAGAGAACTCATAGGTTTCATGGCAGTTTTCAGTCTTCAAGTATTGACATAGAAAACATTTAACTTTTTCAGTTCTTATCTTAGTTTCCTACTTCACTCAGGTACTCCTTTGGTCCTCTGTAAGATGGCAATTTGGGGAAGCATCCTTTCCTAAAATGGCAGCCAGACACTAAGAGATGGGTTTTTGAACTACAGTATTGGCTTTTGATTAAACCCAATAAACACAGACAACTTTCAAAGTCAAACTCACCAATACTTGAAGTCGAGGACAGTGTATAGAAAGTTGGATTAATGTGCTATCTGTTATCTGAAAGAAATACATATGCTGATTTTAGGTATAATCCAAATAAAATCAAAAGCCGTAGCTGATTCTTTTTTCTTTTAGAAAGGGTCTTGCGCCAGACACAGTGGCTCACGCCTGTAATGCCAGCACTTTGAGACGCTGAAGTGGGCGGATCACAAGGTCAGGAATTCAAAACGAGCCTGACCAACATGGTGAAACCCCGTCTTTAAATACAAAAATTAGCCAGGTGGGGGGGCGCATGCCTGTAATCTCAGCTACTCAGGAGGCTGAGTTAGGAGAATTGTTTGAATCTGGGAGGCGAAGGTTGCAGTGAGCCGAGATTGCACCACTGCACTCCAGCCTAGGCTACAGAGCGAGACTCTATCTCAAACAAAATAAAAATAAAAATAAAAATAAAAATAAAGGGTCATGCTGTTGCCCAGGCTAGAGTGCAGTGGCACAACTATAGCTCACTGCAGCCCAAGATTCCTGGGCTCAAGTAATCTTCCCACCTCATCCCCCTGAATAGCTGGGACAACAAAGCACAAGCCACCATGACTGACTAATTTTTTTAATTAGTATTTTTTTTTTTTGGTAGAGATAGGGTTTCACTATGTTGCCAAGGCTGCTCTCGAATTCCTGAGCTCAAGCAATCCTACCACCTCAACCTCCCAAAGCTCTAGGATTACAGACCAACATGGGTGATCACAACTCACTGCAGCCTCAACTTCTCAGGCTCAAGCTATCTTCCTGCCTCAGCCTCCTGAGTGGTTGTGACTACAGACGTGCACCACCATGCCCGAGACTTTTAAAACTTTTCGGGCAGAAACAGGGTCTTGTTATGTTCCCCAGACTGGTCTTCAACTTTTCGGCTCAAGCAATCCTCTTGCCTCACCTCACAACGTGTTAGGATCACAGGTGTGAGCCACTACACCCAGCAACCCTATACCTCAGTGCCAAAGGTTGCAGTGAGCCGAGATTGAGACAGAGTCTTGCTCTGTCGCCCAGGCTGGGGTGTAGTGGCATGATCTTGGCTCACTGCAACCTCCGCCTTCAAGTGATTCTTGTGCCTCAGTCTCCCGAGCAGCTAGGATTACAGGCTGGCTTTGTTTTTTTTTTTTGAGATGGAGTTTCATTCTGCCGCCCAGGATGGAGTGCCGTGGTGCGATCTCGGCTCACTGCAACCTCTCCCTCCCAGGTTCAAGCAATTCTCCTGCCTCAGCCTCCCAAGTAGCTGGGACTACAAGCGTGTGCCACCATGCTCAGCTAATTTTTATATTTTTAGTAGAGACGGGGGGATTTCACCATGTTGGCCAGGATGGTCTCCATCTGTTGACCTTGTGATCTGCCCACCTTGGCCTCCCAAAGTGCTGGTATTACAGGTGTGAGTCACCGCCCCTGGCATTTTTTTTTTTTAATTTTTTTATTTTTTTGAGATAGAGCCTCGCTCTGTTGCCCAGATTGGAGTGCAGTGGTGCAATCTTAGCTCACTGCAACCTCTGCCTCCTGGGTTCAAGCAATTCTCCTGCCTCAGCCTGCCAAGTATGGGATTACAGGCATGGGCCACCATGCCCAGCTAATTTTTGTATTTTTAGTAGAGATGGGGTTTCACCATGTTGGCCAAGCTGATCTCGAACTCCTGACCTCAGGTGATCAACCTGCCTCAGTCTCCCAAAGTGCTAGGATTACAGGGGTGAGCCACCAGGCCTGATGTATTTTTAGTAGAGACAGGGTTTGCCATGTTAGCCAGGCTGGTCTCGAATTCCTGGCCACAGGTGATCCACCAGCCTCAGACTCCCAAAGTGCTCGGATTACAGGTATGAGCCACCATGCCCAGTCCCCCTACCTCATTCTTGACTACATTTCTAGTCCAGGCATTTTAATAATCAATCATCAAATAACAATCTTTTGGTTTAAATTCCATTGGCTACCAGAGCATGTTATATGAGAATCCACTCAGGCTACATTTGAATACATCTAGTCATCTCTAGTCTTCATCTTTGAACAGTTCTATTTAAAATGTATTTTATTTTTTAAATGAATCAAAATCTGTCCCCCTGGTAGCTAGATGTGGTGATTTGCACCTATAGTCCCAACTGCTTGGGAGGCTGAGGCAGGAGGACTGCTTGAGATTAGAAGTTCAAGACCAGTCTGAGTGGGGCCAGACACAGAGGTTCATGCCTGTAATCTCAGCACTTTGGGAGGCCGAGGCCAGTGGATCACCTGAGGTCAGGAGTTCATGACCTGCCTGGACAACATGTTGAAACCCTGTCTCTACTAAAATACAAAAACTAGCCGAGTGTGGTGGCAGGCACCTGTAATCCCAGCTACTTGGGAGGCTAAGACAGGAGAACTGCTTGAACCTGAGAAGCTCTACTCACTGGACTTTGCTCTATTTCTTTAGAATCACCAGAGAAAGCAATCAGAAGATAGTACTCTATGAAAATAAATTAATGTTGGAACATGCTCAAATTTTTTTTTTTTTGAGATGGAGTCTTGCTTTGTTGTCCAGGCTGGAGTGCAATGGCACAGTTTTGGCTCACTGCAACCTCCGCCTCCCAGGTTCAAGTGATTCTCCTGCCTCAGCCTCCTGAGTAGCTGGTGGCTGGGATAACAGACGTGCGCCACCACACCTGGATAATTTTTGTATTTTTAGTAGAGATGGGTTTCACCATGTTGGCCAGGGTGGTCTTGAACTCCTGATTTCGTGATCTGCCTGCCTTGGCCTCCCAAAGGGCTGGGAGTACAGGCGTGAGCCACTGTGCCTGGCCCATCCTAAAATTTTTAATAAAGCATGCCACAACTCAGCATCGATAACTTGGGTTATTTTCCCAAAGGTGGAAGACAGGCGCTGCTGGAATCTGGGTTAACTATGAACATGCAGGTAGGAAGAACAGTTTTCATAGTTATGTTAGGACTGAAAGTAAATCAGCACTTCTTTTCAAATTCTTCTCCAACTCTGAGTTTATTATTTTCTACTACACATAGCTTCACGGGAGCTAAAAAATGGTAGAGAAAGCGGGTGGGCAAGCAGGCAGGCATGTCCGTTTAGAAGGACTAACACTGAAAGGGACATAGAGGACACTCAGGCATGTATAAGACATAAAGGGATGTAAACAAGTTTTAGTTTAGTAAGAACTTATAGCTGTTAAGTAGTGCCACACAACAAATAATTTTTTTTAAAGTGGCTTTTGACATATCTCCCTTTCTTTATTTCTACCATTAAAAAATTAATTGCTCTTTCTTTTTTGGAGTCCTGTCTTTAAAGGTTTTCCCTGGTCAATTAATACTCTCAAAAGTTCTTAAAATTGGTAATAAAAACTGTTAATGTGGCTCACAGCTGTCATCTCAGCACTCTGAGAGGCTGAGGCGAGGGGATCACCTGAGGTCAGAAGTTCAAAATCAGCCTGGCCAACATGGTGAAACCCCATCTCTACTAGTAATACAAAAAATCAGCCAGGCATGGTGGCATATGCCTGTAATCCCAGCTACTTGGGAGGCCGAGGCAGAAGAACTGCTTGAAACTGGGAGGCAAAGGTTGCAGTGAGCTGGGATCATGCCACTGCACTCCAGCGTGGGCAACAAGAGTAAAACTGTCTCAAAAATAAAAAATAAAAAAATAAAAAATAAACACTGCTAATAAGGAGATCAGTTTGCCCTAAGGGCATAGCTCTATGTAGAGTCAGGTCTCCAGGGCTAAAGATGCCAGGGATATAGGATACAGCAAAGTTAAAGAAAGGCAGTGCTATATAGATCCATGTGATGGGGCTTTAATTATTTACTAGTATCATAACTCTATAGGTCTAAGGAAATATTTTTAATGGCTTTATGGCCTGAATGCTTAGGCCTCCTTTTTCTCTAATGGCAACCTGATTGATGACATGTATTTCCACAGTTCTGTGACACACATCATGAGCATGTCTGCCTGGAAGATGTCTTACTTAATGGAGAATCAGCAATGCTGTCAGGTACTATAGAGTCCTACACTAGGGCAGAGAACTGGACATTCTGATGTCATGTTTTATCTAAGTGTTTACCATACTGTATTTTTGAAATAAAATCTATAATCTTACCTGAACACACTCTTCCAGGTCCATCTTTTCAAGTTCATGGCAATTCTACAAAGTACAAAACCAAACATTACAGTAGAAACATTTAAAATATAAGAAAACTTAAAGGCCAGAAAACTAACAGGTAATATTAAATATACTGATGAATTCTTTTTTCTTTTTGAGACGGGGTTTTGCTCGTTGCCCAGGCTACAGTGCAATGGTGCAATCTTGGCTCACTGCAACCTCCGCCTTCTATGTTCAAGCAATTCTCCTGTCTCAGCCTCTGGAGTAACTGGGATTACAGGCATGCACCACCACACCCGGCTAATTTTGTATTTTTAGTAGAGATGGGGGCCGCGCAAGGTGGCTCACGCCTGTAAGCCTAGCACTTTGGGAGGCTGAGGTGGGTGGATCACAAGGTCAGGAGTTTGAGACTAGCCTGACAAACATGGTAAAACCCTGTCTCTACTAAAAATACAAAAATGAGCTGGGCATGATGGTGCACGCCTATAATCCCAGCTACTCAGGAGGCTGAAGCAGGAGAAGTGCTTGAACCCAGAAAGTGGAGGTTGCCGTCAGCAGAGATGGCACCACTACACTCCAGCCTGGGCAAAAGAGTAAGACTCCATCTCAAAAAAAAAAAAAAAAAAAAAGGTGGAGTGCAGTGGCTCACACCTGTAATCCCAGCACTTTGGGAGGCCGAGGCAGATGGATCACAGGGTCAGGAGTTCAAGACCAGCCTGGCCAAGATGGTGGTGAAACCCCCTGTGTGAACTCACAGGTTTGACTTTAAAAAAAAAAAAAAAAAAAGTAGAGATGGGGTTTATCCATGTTGGTCAGGCTGGTCTCAAACTCCCGACCTCAGGTGATCAGCCCGCCTTGGCCTGCAAAAGTACTGGGATTACAGGCATGAGCCACTGTGCTCAGCACTGATGAATTATTTAGTGTTTCAGAGCTGGTGTCATGCTAATTTCTTTTTCTTTTTTTTTGAGACAGGGTCTCACTCGGTCACCCAGGCTGGAATGCAGTAGTGTGATCATGGCTCAGCACAGTCTCTGCCTCCCTAGGCTCAGGTGATTCTCCCACCTCAGCCTCCCGAGTAGTTGAGACTATAGGCATGCGCCACCACACTTGGCTAATTTTTGTTTTTTTTGAGATGGAGTCTTGCTCTGTTGCCCAGGCTGGAGTGCAGTGGCACAATCTTGGCTCACTGCAACCTCCACCTCTCGGTTGATTCTCCCATCTCAGCCTCTTGAGTAGCTGGTATTACAGGCGCATGCCACCACGCCTGGCTAATTTTTGTATTTTTAGTAGCAACAGGGTTTCACCATGTTGGTAAGGCTGGTCTCAATGTCCTGACCTTGTGATCCATCCAAACTGGCCTCCCAAAGTGCTGAGATCACAGGCATGAGCCACTGTGCTCAGCTTTGTATTTCTTATAGAGATGAAATTTCGCCATGTTGCCCTGGCAGGGCTCAAACTCCTGGGCTCAAGCCATCTGCCTGCCTCAGCCTTCCAAAATGTTGGGATTACAGGCGTGAGCCACTACTTCTGGCCTATGTGCTCCTTTAGTCATGCCATGTGCTGGCCCCCACCTAATTAGTATTCTATCAATCTGCCTAAAATCAAGCAACCATCCCCTTGTCCCGTAACACTGGTCAAAGTCAGTATAATTTTAAGTATTACTATACAGTAATTTATAAACCCATCCAAGTATTAAAATATTCAGGAGAATACAGAAAATATCCTAAAACCTTTCCATTTAAAACCAGACATGCTGGCCGGGCACCATTGCTCATGCCTGTAATCCCAGCACTTTGGGAGGCTGAAGCGGGCAGAGCACCTGAGGTCAGGAGTTCAAGACCAGCCCGGCCAACATGGTGAAACCCCATTCTCTACTTAAAATACAAAAATTAGTCGGGTATGGTGGTGTGCGCCTGTGTAATCCCAGCTACTTGGGAGGCTGAGGCAGAAGAATTGTTGGAACCTGGGAGGTAGAGGCTGCAGTGAGCCGAGATTGCGCCACTGCACTCCAGCCTGGGCAACAGAGCAAGATTCTAGGGCAACAGAGCAAGATTCTATCTCAAAAAATAAAAATAAAACCAGACGTGGTTTTCAATGCTACTTTCATCCACTAGTCATATGCCAAAATAACCAAGTAAGTTTCTTTCACAAAGTACCAAGAAGCACAGGCTTAATTTATTATCTTATGAAATTGTGGAGAATCAAGTCTCACAGGCTGGGTACAGTGGATCACGTCTGTAATCCCAGTACTTTGGGAGGCTGAGGTGGCCAGATCACTTGAGGTCAGGAGTTCAAGACCAGCCTGGCCAACATTGTAAAACCCTGTCTCTACTAAAATACAAAATTTAGCTGGACGTGGTGGTGCACACTTGTAATCCCAGCTACTCGGGAGGCTAAGGCAGGAGAGTTACTTGAATCTGGAAGGCAGAGGTTGCCGTGAGTCGAGATCGTGCCACTGCACTCCAGCCTAGGTGACAGAGCAAGAGCCTATCTTAAAAAATTTTTTAGGCCGGGCGCGGTGGCTCAAGCCTGTAATCCCAGCACTGTGGGAGGCCGAGGCGGGTGGATCACGAGGTCAAGAGATGGAGACCATCCTGGTCTCCATGATGGTGAAACCCCGTCTCTACTAAAAATACAAAAAATTAGCTGGGCATGGTGGCGCGTGCCTGTAATCCCAGTGACTCAGGAGGCTGGGGCAGGAGAATTGCCTGAACCCGGGAGGCGGAGGTTGCGGTGAGCCGAGATCGCGCCATTGCACTCCAGCCTGGGTAACAAGAGCGAAACTCCGTCTCAAAAAAAAAAAAAAAAAAAAAATTTTAAATTAAAAAAAAAAAAAGGCTCATGAAGAGGTGTCATTCACCAATGCATGTATGCATTTCTAGAGCAGTTTGTATTCTTACTGGTATCAATAGATCTGTAGCTATAGCATGAAACCCTGTTTCACAGCCCAATTCTGCTATCATTTCACATTTCCCTTGCTGCTTGTTCTGAAATAAAAAATCCTAAAGAAACCTATGGAAACAAACTTACGGAACCTAAAGAAAATACTTACTCTGGCTAGAGTGGTAAAGCCCACATCTGTTAATTGAGAACATCTTGCCACTTCCAATATTCTGTTAAAAAAAAAAAGTGAAAGTCAAGCTCTTGGTCCCTGAAAACTAAGTTTATTAAAACAGTAAGAATGTAAGCAAACAATCTCCTATTTTCTAAGAACTTTATAATATAGAATGATATTAACAACTAAGCAAGTCTCCATACAGATCTTGCCATTCATTTTCATGGAGTCATCACAAAGTGGTCCTGTCAATACCACATTTCAGGGTGGTACAATTAATGAACACAGAAGAATATAGTTGAAGCTTGTAGTTAATGCCAAAATGCATGAAATGCATTAAAAGCCTTCTTGATGGCATACTGCTTACCCCCAGAGGGCAGCCTGCTCCTAGAAAACAAAGGAAATGGAGATAAATACTCTATTTCAGTTAATCTCTTGCTGAAGTGAATTATTTTCTTTCCCTGTTTTAGAAGTAGGTTCACTTAGATTTAAATTGCTTTTAAAAAAATGTGACAAAGAGACTGCTTAATTACAGGTCTGTCCCAAATATGAAATTCTTAACTGCTTCCTTCTGCAGGCTCCCAGAGAGGCCCAGTAGAAAGGGAAGCTGAGCTGGCAGTCATTCACCTCTTATTAAGCAACTGTTAAACTCCAACCTAAATATCAACCACAGGATTGGGGAATCAAAAGTAGCTCTCTTCTGTGAAAAGTTGGGTGACCTCTGTATAACAGTAACAAAGACATGTTTGCTTATAAAACTCTTAAGTTGCAAGAAATAAAAGCTAAAGTATAGGAAATAATTAACAACTGGAAAATCAATGAGAAACAAATGATGGCCAGATGTGGTGGCTCACACCTATAATCCCAGCACTTCAGGAGACTGAGACAGAGGAATCACTTGAGCTCGGGAGTTCAAGACCCGCCTGGGCAACATATTAAGACCTCATCTCTATAAAAAAATTTTTAAATTCTGGCTGGGCGCGGGGGCTCATGCCTGTAATCCCTGCACTTCGGGAGACTGAGGTGGGTAAGGAGAGGTAAGGAGGTAAGGAGACCAGCCTGGCCAACATAGTGAAACCCTGTCTCTACTAAAATTACAAAAATGAGCCAGCTGTGATGGCACGCATCTGTAGTCCCAGCTACTCGGGAGGCTGAGGCAGAAGAACTGCTTGAACCCGGGAGGCAGAGGTTGTAGTGAGCCAAGATTGCGCCACTGCACTCTACCCTGGGTGACAGAATGAGACTCTGTCTCAAAAAAAAATTTAAATTCTGGCCAGGTGCTGTGGCTCACACCTAAAATCCCTGCACTTTGGAAGGCCAAGGCGGGTGGATCACTTGAGGTCGGGAGTTTGAGAGACTAGCCTGGCCAACATGGTGAAACCCCATCTCTACTAAAAATACAAAAAATTAGCTGGGCATGGTGACGTGGCCCTGCAGTCCCAGCTACTTGGGAGGTTGAAGCAAGAGAATCACTTAAACCCAGGAGGTGGAGGCTGCAGTGAACCAAGGTCAAATCACTACACTCCAGCCTGGGCAACAGAGCAAGACACTGTCTCAAAAAAATTTTTTTTTTTAATTCCAAGAGGGTGAGGAGACTCATGCCTGTAATCTCAGCACTTTGGGAGGGCAGATCACCTGAGGCCAGGAGTTTGAGACCAGCCTGGTCAATATCGAAAAACCCGATCTCTACCAAAAATACAAAAAAAATTAGTCAGGCATTGGTGGTGCATGCCTGGAATTCTGGCTACTCCGGAGGCTGAGGCACGAAAATCACTTGAACCTAGGAGGAGCAGGTTACAGTGAGCCACGATTGTGCTACTGTACTCCAGCCTGGGCAACAAAGCCAGACTCTATCTCAAAAAAAATAAAAATAAAAATAAAAAATAAGAGGCTTCACAGTTGCAGGGGGGAAGAAATAATTTTAAAATTTTTTTAAGAAAGAAAGAAATGAATGCTACCTAATGGGAAAACATGATCCGACTAAAACCCAACTTTTGATTTTCACAGTTGAGAGCTTTTCCATTCTAACAATGTAATGAGCTATTTAGGGAGATGGAGCTGAAGACTCCCCTCTCTAAAGTCTTAAAGGATAATGTGTAAGATTTTCAGAGAGGTTTGATTACCTCCCTAGCTCCTGAGGAATACTTTAGGCTTTTGATATTACTAATTTTAACCAACAAGTCTATGATCTCTTAAGAAGTCTTGATATTGCAGGCAAATGTTCTTTATCTTTCTGAGACCTCAAGTCTGCCACCCAGGCTGGGAGTGCAGTGGCACAATCTTGGCTCACTGCAACCTCCGCCTCCTGGATTTAAGCAATTCTCCTGTCTCAGCCTCCTGAGTAGCTGGGATTACAGGAGTAGGCCACCACGCCTGTCATATTTGTATTTTTAGTAGAGATGAGGTTTCACCATGTTGGCCAGGCTAGTCTCAAGCTCCTGACCTCAGGTGATCCCCCTGCCTCAGCCTCCCACTGTTATGGGATTACAGGTGTGAGCCACTGTGCCTGGCTGCAAAAGTTCTTTCAACAATTATTGTTAGTCATCAGGTAATCATCAGAAAAAAGTTTTCTGGAAGTTGTATAGCTTTACAATGATTGTTACATGTAAGAAAAGTGGCTTCATAGGCTCAGGAGCCAGAGTGCCTGGGTTGCATACTTGCTCCTACACTAACTAGCTGAGACCTTGAGCAGGTTACTTTGCCTCTTTGCGCTTCAGTTTTCTCCTCTATAAAATGGAGATAACAGTGCTTATATGGTGCTATGGAGGAACAAATTATTACTGTTATTGAGAAAGATAATTGCTCTGTTGCCCAGGCTAGAGTGCAGCAGTGCGATCTCAGCTCACTGTAGCCTTGGCCTTCTGGGCTCAAGTGATCCTCTCACTTTAGACTCCTGAATAGCTGGGATTACAAGGCACACACCACCATTCCTGGCTAATTTTTGTATTTTTTGTAGAGACAGGGATTCGCCATGCAGCCCATGCCAGTCTCAAACTCCTGGGCTCAAGTGATCTTCTAGCCTTGGCCTCCTTAAGTGCTGGGATTACAGGTGTGTGCCACTGCATCTGGCCCTGAATTGGTATTTGTAAAGCACATAAAGCCACACCTAATTTACAAGTACTATGTATGTTTATTTTAGAGAACAAAATGTGTAGCCAGGTGTAGTAGTACATGCCTTTAGTCTCAGCTACTCCTGAGGCTAAGATGAGAGGATCACTTGAGCCCAGGAGATTGAGGCAGGCCTATGCAACACTGCCTCAAAAGAAAGTAACAGATTGGGCACCATGGCTCTCGCCTGTAATCTCAGCACTTTGGGAAACTGAGGTGGGAGAATTCACTGGAAGCCAAGAGTTTGAGACCAGCCTGAGCAACAATGCCTGACCCCATCTCTACAAAAAGTAAAAATCACAGCATTCTTCAAACTGAGGAGGAGCCAGAGAGAAATAAGGCTGTTTTAAAAGCCTATCAGTATGAAAGAGGTATTCCTGTAAGAATTTTTTATTTTTAAATATAGTATATCCCCTGCTAGGTACATGATATCACTACTATGATATCAATGACCTCAGAGCGGACCTTTAAAAACTACTTAAGAATTACATAACTCGATCAAGACAGCTGAAGGTGAGCAGTTAAAAAAAAAAAAAAAAAAAAAAAAGAAGAAGAAGAAAGAATTATATAAAAGCACTAATAAGAGTAAATACCCTTCTTTCTATCTCAAGTAATAAAATAAAATGTTGATTATTTTTCTAGTATGGATAGCAAGTAGTAGAATTTGGGGACTGTTACCCCTTGGTTTACGCCAATTACATGTTATCAAATGAGGTACAAAAAGCAAGTAGGTGGGCATCTAAAAAGGACTACCTTAAAATTTTAAAGTGTCTGTAGTGTCTACCTTAAAATTCCAAAGTTCCAAGGAAGAAGTATGGGTGAAGGAAGCTTTTGTTCTGTAATTTTTTTTTTTTTTTTTTTTGGCTAAACAAGAAATGTTTACCTAAGTCGTGGGCAGTTCTGACCTAGAGCATTCAGGATGGCATCTGTGATGTTGGAGCAGCCAGAGGCACAAAGGGATTGTAACTTATGGCACCCTCTGCATATAGTAATGAGACCTTCATCCGTGATTTGCTAAAAACAAAAGCAAAAAAATATTAGTATCTTAGCAAAAGAAAAGAATAAAAAAGATAGCTCTGTGAAAATAATCACCAAAAAGGAAATCAAGAAATGCTTAACATTCATCAGATAGCAGACCTAAAAGAAAATGAACACACTTTGTTTCTGCCTTCCAGTTCCTTCTGATTTAGTCTGCAAGAGGATCTGTGCTCAGCTTTGGTGCAAAGGGAAGAAGCTATAATAGGATCTGTTAAAAGCTACAATAGGATTCTAATGGGACTGGGATCAGCATGGAGCACGTCATAGTTTAGGTTCAATTAAATAATTTTATTTATTTATTTTTGGAGACACAGTCTCACTCTATCACCCGGCTGAAGTGCTCTGGTGCAGTCTTGCCACACAGCAACCTCTACCTCCCAGATTCAAGCAATTCTCGTGCCTCAGCCTCCTGAGTAGCTGGGACTACAAGTACACATGACCATGGGCAGCAAATTTTTTTTTTTTTTTTTTGTATTTTTAGTAGAGACAGGGTTTTGCCATGTAGGCCAGCCTGGTTTCAAACTCCTGGCCTCAAGTAATTCACTGCCTTGGCCTCCCAAAGTAATAGGACTGTAAGCTTGAGCCACCATGCCTGGCCTCAAATAATTTTAAAACCTAAAAAACAGATAAGGATATAAGTAATTTAGAAGTATAAATATATTTACAAGTTCAAATTGATACCAATAAGTTAGTGAAAAAAATTGAACTGTGGATGACACTTGCAATCTTGTATCAGCCACAGCATTCATTTTCTTCCATCTTTTATTTTTATGTTATTATTTTTTATTTTTTGCTACTAAGTTTCACTCTTGTTGCCCAGGCTGGAGTGCAATGGCACCATCTCAGCTCACCACAACCTCTGCCTCCCTGGTTCAACGGATTATCCTGCCTCAGCCTCTGGAGTAGCTGGGATTACGGGCATGTGCCACCACGCCTGGCTAATTTTCTATTTTTAGTAGAGACAGGGTTTCTCTTTGTTGGTCACGATGGTCTTGAACTCCTGACCTCAGGTAATCCATCTGACCTTGGCCTCCCAAAGTGCTGAGATTACAGGTGTGAGCCACCATGCCTAGCCCTATATTTCAGTTTTATAATATAAAGAACATCCTAATTTACGGAGATAAACAGTTGTGTCTAACTCAGACACAATTTTATACGTTTTACAAGTTATCAGGCTGGGCGCAGTGGTTCACGCCTATAATCCCAGCACTTTGGGAGGCCGAGGCGGGTGGATCACAAGGCCAGGAGTTGGAGACCAGCCTGGCCAACATGGTGAAACCCTGTCTCTACTAAAACTACAAAAAATTAGCCCCGTGTTGCGGTGCATGCCTGTAATCTCAGCTCTCAGATGGCTGACACAGGAGAATCACTTGACCCCAGGAGGCCGATATTTGCACCACTGCACTCCACCAGGTAACAGAGCAAGACAAGAAAAAAAAATGGAAGGAAGGAAGGAAATAAAGAAAAGGAAGAAAGGAAGGAAAGAAAAAAAGGAAATAAAGGAAAGAAAAAAAAGGAAGGATGGGAAAGAAAGAAAAAAGGGAGGAGGGGAGAAGAGGAGGGGAGGGAAGGGGAAGGGAAGGAAGGGGAGAGGAGGGGAGGGGAAGGGAAGGAAGGGGAGAGGAGGAGAGGGGAGAGAAGAGGAGCAGGGAGAAAGGCAGGCAGGGATGCAGGAAGGAAGGAAGGAAGGGAGGAAAGGAGGAAGGGAGGGAGGGAGAAGAAGGAAAGGGAGGGAGGGAAGGAGGGAGAAAGGGAAGAAGATAGGTAGGTATGTTAGTTATTGGGCCTGAATACAGTGGCTCAAGCCTGTAATTCCAGCACTTTGGGAGGCCAAGGCGGGTTTATCACGAGGTCAGGAGTATGAGACCAGCCTGGCCAAGACAGTAAAAGCCCATTTCTACTAAAAATACAAAAAGTAGCCAGCCGTGGTTGCAGGCACCTGCAATCCCAGCTACTCAGGATGCTGAGGCAGAAAAATCACCTGAACCCAGGGGGAGGTTGCAGTGAGCCGAGACTATGCCACTGCACTCTAGCCTGGGTGACAGAGCAAAACTCTGTCTTAAAAAAAAAAAAAAGAAAAGAAAGTTAGTTATTGGCTACATGTGGTGACTCACACCTGTAATCCCAGCAATTTGGGAGGCCGAGGCAGGTGGATTGCCTGAGCTCAGAAGTTCCAGAACAGCCTGGGCAACGTGGCGAAACTCTATTAAAATAATTTTTTATAAATATATAACAATTAAAAATTTAAAAATATTCTAAATTATCTTGCTTTAAATTGATTTCAAATGAAAATGAATATACATTCAAAGATGTTACATATATACTTTTAAAATTTTTATAAACTATTTTATTTCTTCCATGATGATTTAGAGGGACTATCTTTAACCCGTACAAGTATCTCTTTTTTCTTTCGAGACAGAGTCGTGCTCTGTCACCCAGGCTGGAGTGCAGTGGCCCAATCTCGGCTCACTACCACCTCCACCTCCTGGGTTCAAGTGATTCTCCTGCCTCAGCCTCCTGAGTAGCTGGGATTATAGGGGCATGCCACCACGCCCGGCAAATTTTTGTGTTTTTAGTAGAGACAGGGTTTCACCATGTTGCTCAGGATGGTCTCAATCTCCTCAACTTGTGATCCACATGCCTTTGCCTCCCAAAGTACTGGGATTACAGGCATGAGCCACCGCGCACAGCCCCAGTACAAATATTTTGTAAGTAATATCTGGCTGTTTTCTAACCAGCTGAGTAATTTGTTGTACAATAAGCCACCTCACATCAAAGATGTTATATTTTTAAAAATATTACAGGCACACATGCCTGGAGTCTCAGCTACCCAGGAGGCTGAGGTGGGATGACTGTTTTAGCCCAGGAGTTCAAGGCCAGTCTGGGCATATAGTAAGACCATCCTCCCCACCCAGCTCCCTTAAAAAAAAAAAAAAAAAACAAAGGGAAGTTACATATAAACATCTTAACATGGTAGATACTATCAGCACTTCAATTTATCCTCTTGATTTACTAATTTTGTATAGGTCTAAAAATAAAAGCTCTCTTGCCATATCTGTTTAATCAAGTCGTGTCCATAAGTTACAAGGACAACTGAAAAAAATATAGATTAAAAAAATTGGATGCTGGCCGGGTGCAGTGGCTCACACCTGTAATCCCAGCACTTTGGGAGGCCAGGGTGGGTGGATCACCTGAGGTCAGGAGTTGGAGACCAGCCTGGCCAACATGGAGAAACCCCGTTTCTACTAAAAATACAAAATTAGCAGGGCGTGGTGGCACATGCCTGTAATCTCAGCTACTCAGGAGGCTGAGGCAGGAGAATCACTTGAACCCTGAAGGTGGAGGTTGCAGTGAGCTGAGATCACGCCACTGCACTCTAGCCTGGGCGACAGAGTAAGACTTTGTCTCAAAAAAAAAAAAAAAAATGTATGCTAAGGCAGATACTCATAAGGCTCAAGTAATGAGGTATTAGGGAGGCAGCTAAAAACATGCCACATAAATATGATGTATTATCTTTAGACTATGATAGCCAAGATGTAAAGAGGGAAGTAAGAATCAATAAACATGCCAGTTTAGCAGGCCAAAGATACTTGTGCCACACAATATTAGAAAAGTACTGTAGGGATGTACTGCCCTTTCCTTTGTATGTTATAAGAGAGTACTGAAGAAGATGAGTAAAGTGAGCTGGGTGCGGTGGCTCCCGCCTGTAATCTGAAGATTGCAATGCGCCGAGATGGTGCCACTGAACTTTAGCCTGGGCAACAGAGCAAGACACTGTCTCAAAAAAAAAAAAAAAAAGTCCAAGTCATACTGCCAATATGTTAAAAAATTGTAGGCCAGGAGTGGTGGCTCCTGCCTGTATTTTTTTTTTTTCATTTCATGAATTTCTCCTCAAAAAGGCTCCTGCCTGTAATCCTAGCACTTTAGGAGGTTGAAGCAGACAGATCACCGGAGGTCAGGAGTTCAAGACTAGCCTGGCTACCATGGTGAAAGCATGTTTCTACTAAAGATACAAAAAATTTAGCCAGGTGTGGTGGCGCATGCCTGTAAATCCTAGCTACTCAGGAGGCTGAGGCAGGAGAATGGCTTGAACCTGGGAGGCAGAGGTTGCAGTGAGATGAGATCGCACTATCACCATTGCACTCCAGGTTGGGCAACAAGAGCAAAACTCCAACTCCAAAAAAAAAAAAAAAAACAAAAAAAAAAACACTGGGCATGGTGGCTCACACCTGTAATCCCAGCACTTTGGGAGGCAGAGGCGGGCAGATCACCTGAGATCAGGAGTACAAGACCAGTCTGACCAACATGGAGAAACCCTGTTTCTAATAAAAACACAAAATTAGCTGGACATGGTGGCACGTGCCTGTAATCCCAGCTACTCGGGAGGCTGAGGCAGGAGGAGAATCGCTTAAACCCAGGAGGCAGAGGTTGCAGTGAGCTGAGATTGCGCCATTGCACTCCAGCCTGGGCAAGAAGAGCAAAACTCCGTCTCAAAAAAAAAAAAAAATGTATTCAACTTTTATGTTTTCAAATCTTTCAAGAAAATCAAAGAATCAAGAATGTACTTCAATCGTCTCAACAATTTTGGGCAGAGCATGAACTCTCATGAATGCCTGCAGGTAAAAAATGACTCCTGGCAGGGCACGGTGGCTCATGCCTGTAATCCCAGCACTTTGGGAGGCCGAGGCGGGCAGATCACAAGGTCAAGAGATCGAGACCATCCTGGCCAACATGGTGAAACCTCATCTAAAAAAAAAGAGAGACTCCTGTACTAAGATTTGGGTGAAGGAAAACAATAAAATACACATTAGGTAGAATTTTTTATGTTTACTGTGATTCCTGCCTGCTGAAAGGATGAAGAAACATCAAACCTAATCTGCAAATGGTATGTATTTATGTGTATGTAATATATGTAGTGCATATGCAAATATATGTGCACGTATGTGTGTGCTTACACACACACACACACACACACACACACACACACACACACACACACACCACTTTTGTTTTGAGATGGCATCTCAATCTGTTGCCTAGGCTGGAGTGCACTGGCACAATCTCGGCTCACTGCAACCTCCACCTCCCAGGTTCAAGTGATTCTCCTATGTCAGACTCCTGGGTAGCTGAAATTACAGGTGCACATCACCACACTTTTCTTTCTTTCTCTTTCTTTCTTTCTCTTTCTTTCTTTCTTTCCTTTCTTCTCTCCCTCTCCCCCTCCCCCCCCCTCTCTCTCTCTCTCTCTCTCTCTCCTCTCTCTCTCTCTCTCTCTCTCTCTCTCTCTCTCTCTCTCTCTCTCTCCCTCTCTCTCTTTCTTTCTTTCTTTCTTTCTTTCTTTTAGTAGAGTTGTGGTTTCACTATGCTGGCCAGGTTGGTCTCAAACTCCTGACCTCACGTGATTCACCTGCCTTGGCCTCCCAAAGTCCTGAGATTACAGGAGTGAACCACTACACCTGGCACACACACTTTTGAAGCTCTCCAGGAATAGTTTTTCTTTAGCATCATAAGATGATGATTTCATGTTAATAACTGTGGTTGATCTCTCAGAGTATAAACATTTCTGGTTTTTTTTTGAGTCTGGCTCTGTTACCCGGGATGGAGTGCAATGGTGCCATATCAGCTCACTGCAATCTCCGCCCCCTGGGTTCAAGCGATTCTCCTGCCTCAGCCTTCCGAGTAGCTGGGATTACAGGTATGTGCCACCACACCTGGCTAATTTTGTATTTTTAGTAGAGACAGGGTTTCTCCATGTTGGTCAGGCTGGTCTTGAACTCCTGACCTAAGGTGATGTGCTCTCCTCCCAAAGTGCTAGGATTACAGGCGTGAGTCACCGTGCCCAGCCAGCTTGACTGCAATTTTAAATATTAAATTTGTGAATTATTTACATTTTAAAAGTAGACAGTTTAAGTACATAAGAAAGGGGTGGAGTTACAGTTAGCCCATATGGAATTCTGCATAAGCTAGCTATCTCCTATCGTATCTATGTCAAGGCCCCTAGGAATGGTACTATTAACCATGTCAAGAGTCATCTGTGTGTCTACTGTGTCGCCAGGGTTGTGGTAGAAAAACAATACTGGTCTTGATAACTGAAGCTCTTAAAATAGTTTTACTGAAATCAATTACTAAAACAGAAGAGTTGTCAGATGGGATGTTTACCAGGCAAGTCTGCAAATTCAAAGTCACCAGTTCAGGACAGTGTACACCTATATACTTGAGAGCTTCATCTTCTAGCTAGAAAGATTAAAAAGAAATAATTATTATTGATATTGTTTTAAAGAATGTACACATTCCTTCATACATTCAAAATACAGCCAACTTGTTTCTTCAAGTTTTGAAGAAACAATGAATCAGAAAACAATAAACTATCAAACAGTATAATTCATATTATGATTCTCGGCATTTTAAAAATCAGTTTTGACCACATTAAAATTCATATTATCAAATCAAGATGATGAAGTAAACATTGCCTAGTTTTTATGGGTTTTACTTCTGATAAAATATACCTGACAGTATTTTGCTGAGGGCCCATGAAGCAAAAATAATTTTCAAACTTCTACACAACCCTTGTAAGGTTTTTTTATAAACAAATTTTGAGAAGAAACTGCCTAGAAAGAAATCCAGGGTTCATCTCCCACTAGAAGATAGGTGCCATGCTTACACTGCTGAGAACAGATGGTAAGTAACTGATTATAATGATACATTCCTATCAATATTTTTCAGGATTCCATAAATAACCAGAAGCTCAAGCTGCTATTTTAAAGCAGTCATACATTTGAAGTTCTCTTTCAAACAATGGAACCCCTCTCATCATGATAAAAGAATGAGGGCACTTTTAATGGAACAAGTTATGGTTTTAGTAACCAATAATAAAATAAAGTAGAGCCTAGCCTTAGTTTGTCAGCCACAATTTAAATCCACTCATTACTTTCCAGATGCTAACTAGTCCATTCTATTTTTCACTATGAAACACTGATAGTAAATTTTTTTTTTTTTCCCTGAGATGGAGCCTTGCTCTGTTGCTAGGCTGCACTGCAGTAGTGCGATCTCGGCTCACTGCAATCTCTGCCTCCCAGGTTCAAGCGATTCTCCTTGGTCAGCCTCCCAAGTAGATGGGATTATAGGCATGTGCCGCCACACCTAATTTTTGTATTTTTAGTAGAGACGGTTTCACCACATTGGCCTCAATCTCCTGAACTCATGATCCACCTGCCTCAGCCTCCCAAAGTGCTGGGATTAGAGGCATGAACCACCTCACGTGGCCTAATTTTTTTTGGTTTTTGAGACCAACTCTCGCTCTGTCGCCAGGCTGGAGTGCAGTGGCACGATCCTGGCTCACTGCAACCTCTGACTCCTAGGTTCAAGCAATTCTCCTGCCTCAGCCTCCTGAGCAGCTGGGACTACAAGCGTGCGCCACCACTAATTTATATATATATATATATATTTTTTTTTTTTGAGACGGAGTTTCGCTCTTGTTCCGCAGGTTGGAGTGCAATGGCGCGATCTCGGCTCACCGCAACCTCCACGTCCTGGGTTCAGGCAATTCTCCTGCTTCAGCCTCCTGAGTAGCTGGGATTACAGGCACGTGCCACCATGCCCAGCTAATTTTTGTATTTTTAGTAGAGACGGGGTTTCACCATGTTGACCAGGATGGTCTCGATCTCTTGACCTCGTGATCCACCCGCCTCGGCCTCCCAAAGTGCTGGGATTACAGGCGTGAGCCACCGTGCCCGGCCAATTTTTATATTTTTAATAGAGACAGGGAATTCACCATGTTGGCCACGATGGTCTCGATCTCTTGACATCAGGTGATCCACCTGTCTCGGCCTCCCAAAGTGCTGGGATTACAGGCATGAGCCACTTCGCCTGGCTGAGATAATAAAATTTTTAATGACAAAATATGTCAGATTTGTAATGTGTCTGGCAGCAAATAAGTATCAATACTATAAAATGCAGGTTGCTATACACTTGGCATATTTAAGAAACACTGGTGGTTAAAAAAACAAGTGGAAATTGCTAAGACTGCCTTCTTTGCCTATCCAGTTCAAAGTATCAGGCAGTGACAACACAGCAAGTTTTCTTTTCAGCACAATTTAAGCTGCATGAAACTCTTCTTGACCATGGTATATCTTTAATATAATCTTCCCACCTTGTCTCCCTCCTCCTCAAATTTATTTTTGGTCAGATGTTAATTCTTCTCATTCTTTTATCCTAAGGAAAACACTTTAAGTTCTGGTAAGCATGTGTCTTTGGTCAATAATACATACAACTAACCTTTCCCTCAAGACAAACATCTTGGGGCTGCCTACAAAGAGCTCATGATTCTTCTGAATTTCACAGACCCTACATGGAGTATTACCTGCGTGCAGCCTTTTAAGAATAAGGCCTTGAGACCCCCACAGCCTCTCACTAGTGCTTGAATGCCATCCTTGGTTACTTGGTCACACCAGGAAATGTTCAACTGCTCCAACAGTGGACATCCCTCACTTAGGATAAAACAAAATGAGAGAAACATATCACTAAATCCAATTTCAAAGGCACCAACATCTCAATTTATTGGCTATTTAGTAAAGAAATGAAAACATTCCCATTCTTTCCCACAAGAAAAAAACATCTTTACCTAATGTATATTTAGAAAAAAAGCTACTTTATCAATGTGGTATTCACATGGGACTCCATCATTAGCAGGATCATCTCAAATCCAGCTTAATGAACAAAAAGCATTATACTGTTTTTCAGATTTATATTCCTTTTGGACTTATCACATATCTCAAAGCTCTCTAGACAGAAAATGGAAATTAAATGATTTATTCTAGTTTACAGAGTAATTAATAAAGAGCTCAGATTCAAAAGCAGATTCTCCATCGAGCAACACTATTACCAGTTGAGTGTCCCTTATCATTTAAATGCTTGGTGGCCAGGCGAGGTGGCTCACGCCTATAATCCCAGCACTTTGGGAGGTGGAGGAGGGAGGATCACGAGGTCAGGAGTTCAAGATCTGCCTGACTAACACATTGAAACCCCGTCTTTACTAAAAATACAAAAATTAGCCAGGCGTGGTGGTGCTCACCTATAATCCCAGCTACTCAGGAGGCTGAGGCAGGAGAATCGCTTGAACCTGGGAGGTGGAGGTTGCAGTGAGCTGACATTTTGCCACTGCACTCTAGCCTGGGCGACAGAGCAAGACTCCGTCTCAAAAAAAAAAGCTTGGTACCAGAAGTGTTTTAGATTTCAGATTTTGCAATATTTGTATTATACTTACATAGTTGAGTATCCCATATCTGAAAATTTGAAGTGCCCCAATAAGTATTTCCTTTGAGTGTCATATCGATATTCAAAAAGCTTAAGATTTTCAAGCATTTCAGATTTTGAGTTTTAGACTCTTCCAGGCTGCAGTGCAGTAGCAGCAATATCAGGGCTCACTGCAGCTGTGACCTCCAGGGCTCAAGTGATCCTCCCGCTTCAGTCCCTCAAGTAGCACCCAGTTGCATTTTGGATTTCTGAAATAGGGATGTTCAACTCACAGAACCAGAGTAGTAATGCAGCCTTTTAAACTTTTATTTTAAAAAATTACAAAGGCCCTGTGTATTTCCTTATCTGAAATGTTTCTAGAGTACTGCTTTTGTAGGCTGATTTTAGGGTACCTTATATCCAATCTCTGCTTTTAAAATATTAGTTTCATTGTTGATCCCATCAGTTTAGCTTCATATTTGGATTATGGATGAATTCCAAGTTTTCTATAATATTCTTTGGAAAACACTCCATAAATTGTTTGAAATATTCCTGCCTGCCGAAAAGACCCAGAAGATAAAGCCAAGATATCCAGGTTAAAGTTCATTCTCCAGTATTAGTAGCTTAATTTCAGCTAAGTGACTTTAGGAAGCCTGTCCAAACCTCTCTAAGATTAGCCCCACAGCTCTGTTTTCCCAAAACTGATGTGCTCATTCCTATCATAGCATTTATTCCACAGTAACAGTTGACTGTGAGCAACTTAAGGGCAGCAATAACTCAGTTACATCTCATGGTTGCATCACAGTACCCGGCAGTCAACAACTTTCTAGAATTTCTTATCTGTAAAATGCCAGTCCAATCTACTTCACACGGCTTTTAAATAAATAATTTACGTGAAAATATTTTATAAATGATAAAAAGTTTTATTATCAAATTTATTATCCTACACAGCAAACCATCTTAGGTATATGTGTTCAGTATTCACAAAGAAGGTCTAAAAGGAGCCACATTTTAGATTATTTATACTCTAGTTAACTAAATTTATATGTCTTCTTTTTTCTTGAGATTAGGTCTCATTCTATTGCCCAGTCTGTAGTGCAGTGGCACGATTACAGCTCACTGGAGCTTCAACCTGCTGGGCTCAAGTGTTCCTCTTGCCACAGTCCCCTGAACAGCTGGGATTACAGGGACATGCCACCATGCCTGGCTATTTTTTCTATTTTTTTTTTTTTTTTTTAGTAGAGACAGGGTTTCACCATGTTGCCCAGCCTGGTCTCGAACTCCTGGGCTCAAGTGATCCTCCTACCCTGGTCTCCCAAAGTGCTGAGATTACAGGCCACCATGCCCAGCCTCAGGGACTCTTTTTAAAGCACTTTATATACATTAGGTTGAGCCACATGTACCTGTCATTCTTATAACATGTAAACTGTCAAATACTGGCAAAAATTTATATGGTGTTGCCTAATATCTTGTTAAACCTTAATAAAATGTTATGAGATGATAAGAAAAAGCTCAGAAAGCTTAGTTATGTTTGCTTAAAGTACACGGTTAGTAATCTGGCTCCAGGTGCCTGTTTTAAGCACTAGGCTATAACACATGCCTTCTTTTCTTTCTTTTTTTTTTTTTTTTTTGAGATGGAGTCTCCTGCTTATAGCCATTATTGGTAGATAGCGGGGGAAAAAAGAAAAAAGAAAAAAAAAGAGTGTCTTGCTCTGCTGTCTAGGCTGGAGTGCAGTGGCACAATCTTGGCACAAGGCAACCTCCACCTCCCGAGTTCAAGTGATTCTCCTGCCTTACCCTTCCGAGTAGCTGGGATTACAGGCATGTGCCACCAAGCCCAGCTAACTTTTGTATTTTTAATAGAGATAGGGTTTCACCAGATTGGCCAGGATGGTCTCAATCTCTTGACCACATGATCCACCCACCTCGGCCTCCCAAAGCGCTGGGATTACAGGTGTGAGTCACTGTGCCCAGCCTCTTTTCTTTTTGAAAATAAGACTTCATAAAAATCTAACCATTCGTGTATAAACTGTACTACCCCTGTTCAGAAATCCTAGTTACCTCTCATCATTTCACTTTAATATGTCCCATAATTGTAATTTGGGCAAGTGGTAAAAGAAAATATCTGCTCTGAACTACAGAATATATCCATAAAACAGAGTTGCCTTCAATTCCAACTTTATATCAGTTATTTTTTTAAAGTATGTATTTTTTTCTGATTACTGGACATTCTTATTATAAAAAATTACCTCAGAGCTTTTAGAGACATGTTTGTTATTGATGTACAGGAAGCCAAGTCAAGGTGCCTGAGTTTGGAACAGAACTTGCTAAGGCTAGTACATGTACTGAAAATGGAAAAAGGAGAAATTAATGAATAAACAAGACAAGTACACATCCTTGGTATATCAGACACTGTTCTCATTAAACCAATGTGTATACATAAGAATTGTAAAATTTTCACACCCCTAAAAAAGCAGTTTTCTATCCTAAGACCCTTCACATTGAGGAAGAGACAGATATCATTCACAAAGAAGAAACGCTGTGCTGCGTATGAAAATTTGCATGAAGGGAAGATTGTGTTTGATTCAAATTTCAAAATGTTAACAGCAATTAACAGTGTGCTACTTAAGTGAGTTCTAAGAGATCTATATGCATTTTGCAAATCCGAAAAACCAAAAAGCTAATGGCTATCTACTAGTATGTAGTCAAACATGAAGAAGAAAAGCTCTGCATGTTTTTTCACTTAAATCCCTACTCAAGATAATCGTTTGCATAACAATAATATAGGAACTGGATTTTTGCAAGGTATACAAAGGATGGATGATGAACTGGTACTGGCCTGAAAAAAGTAAGTTATGTATTAAAGACTTTTTTCTGGTGGTCAAGTTCTCATTTTAATTTTTAACAAATCATGAGAAACTTCAAATATATACAAGAGTAAATAATACAGAGAACTCACATATACCATCAGTAAACTTCAACATTTGTCAATACTCTTTTTTTTTTTTTTGGGACGGAGTTTCGCTCTTGTTACCCAGGCTGGAGTGCAATGGCGCGATCTCGGCTCACCGCAACCTCTGCCTCCTGGGTTCAGGCAATTCTCCTGCCTCAGCCTCCTCAGTAGCTGGGATTACAGGCACGCGCCACCATGCCCAGCTAATTTTTTGTATTTTTAGTAGAGACGGGGTTTCACCGTGTTGACCAGGATGGTCTCGATCTCTTGACCTTGTGATCCACCCGCCTCGGCCTCCCAAAGTGCTGGGATTACAGGCTTGAGCCACCGCGCCCGGCCTAATACTCTTTTTTTTTTTTCTTTTTGAGACAGTCTTGATCTGTTGCCCAGACTGAAGAGCAGTGATGCAGTCTTGGCTCACTGCAACCCCCACCTCCCAGGTTCAGGCGATTCTGCCTCAGCCTCCTGAGTAGCTGGGACTACAAACACGTACCACCATACCTAGCTAATTTTTCATATTTTTAGTAGAGACAGGGTTTTGCCATGTTAGCCAGGCTGGTCTCAAACTCCTGGCCTCAAGTAATCCACCCACCTTGGCCTCCCAAACTGCTGGGACCATGAATGTGAGCCACTGCGCCTGGCCCAACATTTATCAATATTCTACTATTAAGTATTTTTATTTATTGGGAGGCTGAGGTGGGTAGATTGCCTGAGGTCGGGAGTTCTAGACCAGCCTGACTAATATAGTGAAATCCCGCCTTTACTAAAAATACAAAATTAGCTGGATGTGGTGGTGCATGCCTGTAATCCCAGCTACTTGGGAGGCTGAGGCAGGAGAATGGCTTGAGCCCAGGAGGTGGAGGTTGCAGTGAGCCAAGATTGCACCACTGCATTCCAGCCTGGGCAACAAGAGCAAAATTCCACCTCAAAAAAAAAAAATTTATTCCATCTCTTCTTCCCCACTTTTTTATTCCAGGATTGTAAAGCCAATTCCAGACATATCATTTTACCTGTAAATATTTCAGTATCTATTTCTAATAGGTAAGTACTTTAATTCCTTAATATCATATGATACCTGAATGTGTTAATTTTTCTCCAATTATATCATACATGTTTTTGACAAGTTGATTTGTTCAAATTACGATCCAAATAGAAGTCACACTTTCTCTTTGGCTGATATGTCTCCTAGATCTTTGTGTGGGCCAGTGTTTTCATTTCTTTTTTCTTTTTTTGTTAGAGACAGGATCTCACTCTGTCACTTTGGCTGGAATGCAGTGGCACGATCATAGCTCAATGTAACCTCCAACTCCTGGGCTCAAGCAATCTCCCACCTCAGCCTCCTGAGTAGCAAGGACTACAGATATGTGCCACCACACCTAATTCTTGTAGAGACAGGGTCTCACTATGATGCCCAGGCTAATCCTGAATTTCTGGCTTCAAGTGATCCTCTTGCCTTAGCCTTCAAAGTGTTGGGATTACAAGCATGAGCCACTGAACTCAGCCTTATTTTATTGTTGATTGGCATTTCCATTCTTTTTGAAAATATATAAATATGGAGATATATATAAAGTCTTCTGGCCCTACAAAAGGTATATTATACAAACTCCTCTGTAGTTTGCTTTTGTCATTTAACAGTATCTCCTGAAAAATCACTTAGTTTGCTTTTGTCATTTAACAGTATCTCCTGAAAAATCACTCCTGAGTATTATATAGAGCCTTGTTGTTTACTGATAGATGCCGGGTAGTTTCCTATCTTTTGCTATTACAAGTAATATAGTAGCCTTGCACATATGTATTAAGTTTTCACCAATGTGTCTTGGGATAAAATAGATTCTGACAAAAAAGCATTAATTACATGTCACTTTTCTAGATACCAAGTGATCAAATTCTTAATCTTTATAACACTAAGTACTCAAAGGAAGCAAAAATTAAAAGATAACTTATCTAAAGTATATGTAATGCTACTGGTGTAAAGTAATGGTGGGGAAAGAGGTGAGTATATTTCATCTCTTACAGTAAAGGTTTCTTTTTTTTTTTTTTGAGACGGAGTTTCACTCTTGTTACCCAGGCTGGAGTGCAATGGCGCGATCTCGGCTCACCGCAACCTCCGTCTCCTGGGTTCAGGCAATTCTCCTGCCTCAGCCTCCTGAGTAGCTGGGATTACAGGCAC
>NW_022436952.1:4677129-4706227 GCF_009761245.1 Sapajus apella | reverse complement strand
TACCCAGGCTGGAGTGCAATGGTGCGATCTCGGCTCACCGCAACCTCCGTCTCCTGGGTTCAAGCAATTCTCCTGCCTCAGCCTCCTGAGTAGCTGGGATTACAGGCACGTGCCACCATGCCCAGCTAATTTTTGTATTTTTAGTAGAGACAGGGTTTCACCATGTTGACCAGGATTGTCTCGACCTCGTGATCCACCCGCCTCAGCCTCCCAAAGTGCTGGGATTACAGGCATGAGCCACCGCGCCCGGCTTTCTTCTATTCTTAAACCTCAAAAAGATGAGGGTAAAACCAAACATCAAATAGGACAGTACTCTGAATACTGCTCTATTCTCACTCTCTCTCTGTTTTTATATGGACAGAAAGGGGTGTGTGTGTGTGTATGTATGTATGTATGTATATACAGAGAGAGATGTATTTCTTGAGACAGGGTATCAGTATCACTCTGTCACCCAGGATGGAGTGCAGTGGCTCAATCATGGCTTACTTGCAGCCTTGACCCCCCAGCTCAAGCAATCCTCCCACCTCAGCCTCCCAAGTATCTGGAACCACAGCCATGCACCACCACATCTGGCTAATTTTTTACATTTTCTGTAGAGGTAGGGTCTCCCTATATTGCCCAGGCTAGTCTTGAACTTCTGGCCTCAAGCAATCCTCCCATCTTGGCCTCCCAAAGTAAAGGGATTACAAGTGTGAGCCACCAAGCCCAGCCTTGGTTCAATATTTATTTGCTCATATCCTATCACTTGGTAGGACTTACAACTGTGAGACGGTGATTTGGGACTTAGAATAAGATACTATTGGCTGGGTGTGGTGGCTCACACCTGTAATATACCAGGCCCAGCCTTACTTCTAATTTATTTGCTACCCATATCCTATCACCTAGTAGGACTTATAACTGTGATATGGTGATTTAGGACTTAGAAAAGACACTATCGGCCAGGCATGGTGGCTGGTGCCTATAATCCCAGCACTTTGGGAGGCCTAGGCGGTGTGATCACCTAAGGAGTTCGAAACCAGTCTGGCCAACATGGTAAAACCCCATCTCTACTAAAAGTAGAGAAATTAGCTAGGCTTGATGGTAGGTACCTGTAATCCCAGCTACTCAGGAGGCTAAGGTAGGAGAACTGCTTGAACCTGGGAGGTGGAGGTTGCAGTGAGCTGAGACCGTGCCACTGCACTCCAGCCTGGGCAATGAAAGATTTTGTCTCAAAAAGAGAGAAAAAAAAAGACATTATAATTTCTCTGAAATCTTTATTTTATGTTTTGAGGCAGAGTTTTGCTCTTGTTGCCCAGGCTGGAGTGCAATAGCACAATCTTAGCTCACTGCAACCTCTGCCTCCCAGGTTCAAGCAATTCTCCTGCCTCAGTCTCCTGAGTAACTGGGATTACAGGCATGCGCCACCATGCATGGCTAATTTTGTATTTTTAGTAGAGACAAGGTTTCACTATGTTGGTCAGGCTGGTCTCAAACTCCTGATCTCGTGATCTGCCCACCTTGGCCTCCCAAAGGGCTGGGATTACAGGCACGAGCCACCACGGTACCGAACCGCTCTGAAATGTTTAAAAGGAAATTCTGGATATACTTATAAGCCCCAGGGTAATTACTGTCACACAACCAGCAAGAAAGATGCCAGGGGTATGACAGTAAGCAAGCAGTTACCATTCTAGAAATGTCTGAAGTTTTCTCAGATGTTTAACATTATTTTTATTTTTATGGCTTTTTCCAGTGGTTTCTTAAATGACTAGCCATGGAGGAAATAGATAAAATTTTTAAAGACCACATGTTTGATAGATTCATAGGCTAAATATACCTCTGATTTGGTATAATATTTCTTGTTTCCTTATACTACTTTCTATAGCAAGCAGGAAAACATCTAGAACTCAGACTAAAATTAGGAATGACAGAGTCCTCTCTAGAGTCTACATTTAAAAAACAAAACAGGGCCGGGCGCGGTGGCTCAAGCCTGTAATCCCAGCACTTTGGGAGGCCGAGGCGGGTGGATCACGAGGTCAAGAGATCGAGACCATCCTGATCAACATGGTGAAACCCCGTCTCTACTAAAAATACAAAAAATTAGCTGGGCATGGTGGCGCGTGCCTGTAGTCCCAGCTACTCAGGAGGCTGAGGCAGGAGAATTGCTTGAACCCAAGAGGTGGAGGTTGCGGTGAGCCGAGATCGCGCCATTGCACTCCAGCCTGGGTAACAAGAGTGAAACTCCGTCTCCAAAAAAAAAAAAAAAAAAAAAAAACTTTACAGAGAACAGCAGGATAACTACTGATGATCATCAACTATACAAATTTAATTAAAAAATTTTCATTGTGCCTTCCATTTTTAATTTTTTTTTTGAGACAGAGTCTTATCCTGTTGCCCAGGCTGGAGTGCAGTGGTGTAATCTTGGTTCACTGCAACCTCGGCCTCCCAAGTGTAACTGATTCCTGTGCCCTAGCCGACTGAGTAACTGGAATTACAGGTATGAACCATCATGCCCAAATAATTTTTTTTTTTTTTGGTATTTTTAGTAGACACAAGGTTTTGGCATATTGGCCAGGCTGGTCTTGAACACCTGACCTCAGGTGATCTGCCTGCCTCGGCCTCCCAAAGTGCTGGGATTACAGGTGTCAGCCACTGTGCCCAGCTACACCTTCCATTCTTTAAAAGTTAACACATATTAAGAAGGAAGAAAAACTTATAAATAAAAACAATATTTAAGGTGGCTCATGCCTGTAACCCAGCACTTTGGGAGGCTAACACAGGAGGATTGCTTGAGCTTGGGAGATCCAACCAGTCTGAGCAACATAAAGAGAACCTATCTCTATAAATCAAAAAACTGTAAAAATATATTTAAAATTGAAGAACAGAAACAATTACAACTATTTCAAATAAACATTCCTGGGGTGAGACTCTGCAACTAAACAGGTTTAGACACTGGTCTGAGTACTTTGCTTCTCAGTGGTGACCTTGGTTTCATATGGAGACAGAATGGAAAACACACTCAATTGGAAGTTTAATGCCTACGTCTAGAGAGACCATACAAGTAATAGGGATAGAAATGCCATAAAAGAAATAATCAAAGGCTGTTTCTAAAAGAGCTGATACCAATTTAGTACAGCTTTTAGGATGCAAAAAATAAAGTTACCAAGACAAGGTGAATTTTTTTTTTTTTTTTCTTAAAAAAAAAAGAGTCTTGCTCTTTTGCCCAGGCTGGAACGCAATGGTGTGATCTGGCTCACTGCAACCTCTGCCTCCCAGGCTCAAACAACTCTCATGCCTCAGTCTTCTGAGTAGCTGGGATTACAGGTGTGCACCACCATGCCTGGCTAATTTATTTTGTATTTTTAATAGAGATGGGATTTCATCATGTTGGCCAGTCCGGTCTCAACTCCTAGCCTCAAGTGATCTGTCCACCTCAACCTCCCAAAGTACTGGGATTACAGGCATGAGCCACTGCACTTGGCCTTTTTTTTTTTTTTTTTTTTTTTTTTTTTTTTATATGTGGTTTTGTTCTTTCACCCAGGCTGGAGTGCAATGATGCAATCTCCACTCATTGCCACCTCCACCTCCTGGGTTCAAGCGATTCTCCTATCTCAACCTCCAGAGCAGCTGGGATTACAAATGCAAGCCACCATGCCCAGCTAATTTTTTGTATTTTTAGTAGAGACGGGGTTTCACCATGTTAGCCAGGCTGGTCTCAAACTCCTGACCTCGTGATCCATCCGCCTCAGCCTCCCAAAGTGCTGGGATTACATTGTGCCCAGCCTTTTTCTGAAATAGGGTCTCACTCTGTCACCCAGGCTGGAGCGAAGTAGCACAATCTTAGCTCAGTGCAGCAGCCTCAACCTCCTGGGTTCAAGGGATCGTCCCATCTCAGTTTCTCAAATAGCTGAGACTACAGGTTCGCATCACCACATCCAGCTAATTTTTAATTATTTTTTTTTATAGAGACAAGGTCTCATATGTTGCCAGGCTGATCTTATACAATCCTTCCATTTCTACTTCTTAAAGTTTTGGGTGGTGTGAGCCACCACATGCCCAGCCTGAATTTTCTGTTAAGTTTTCCTTTTTTTTGGCATGGTGGTAGTGATTAAGGCAGTGATTTAAAGGGACACTTGAAGCTGGGCATGGTGGCTCATGCCTATAATCCCAGCACTTTCAGAGGCTGGGGTGTGAGGATTGCTTGAACCAGGAGTTCAAGATCAGCCTGGGCAACAAAGTGAGACCCAGGATCTACCAAAAAAAAAAAAAAAAAAAAAAAAAAAAAAAGGCATGCCATGGCCGCAAGCTCCTGTGGTCCCAGCTACATGAGAGGCTAAAGCAGTACAGGCAGCTTGAGCCAAGGAGGTCTGCAGTGACCCATATTTGAATCACTGCACTCTAGCCTAGGCAATAGTGACAACATAAAAGGACACTTGGGAAGCTGGGCATGGTGGCTCACACCTGTAATCCCAGTGCTTTGGAAGGCCAGGTCGAGAGGATCACTTGTGGCCCAAAGTTTGAGACCAGCCTGGGTAACACAGTGAGATCTCATCTCTAAAAAAGTAAAAAAATTAGTCAAATATGGTAGCATACATCTGTAATCCCAGCTACTTGGGAGACTGACGCAGGAGGATCACCTGAGCCCAGGAGTTCAGGGGTATAGTTTTTTGAATGTGGCTTTTGTTGTGGACAGAAAATAAGAAAAAATAAGTTTATGATGTTTTGCTATTTTGTCTCAGCAATGTCAACTGACAAAAATGGTGAAGTGTAATGTAGAAACAGACTTTGGAAATGAAGTCTGGTTTGCTCTGCAACTTTTTTTTTTTTTTTTTTTTTTTTGCTTCTAGCTATCATCTCTTGAAGAATACAGGGAAATAACACAAGAATTAATCCCTGAAGTGTTGTTTTTTCCAACCCTCCTGGAAACAAGAGTTGTGTATATGTGTGTTGTGTTTGTATAAAATGAACTAGAAAAACATAATAAAACAAGATGTCATCACAACTGAGTCAAGTCTAAACTTTTAATATACATGTTTATTGCTTTTTCATCGAAAATGTTTCTTGTTTATATTATGCAAATAAGAGATACAAAAAGTCAGAGTCAGTATATATAGTAGAATCCCATCATAAAATTATGTCTGGTATGTCATTAGTGAAATAATATCCCTTGAAACATGAAAACATACAAGTAACACCTAAAATAAATGGGTAGCCTATGAAAGAGGCTGTTATCATCAGTGTGAAGGGTCCCCTTGTAACTATGCCAACCATACTTACCCTGGAGACCTGAGCACAGCGACACAGGGTAACAACATCTAGAAAAGAAAATATCCTAAAAAGAAGAGAGAAAGACAAATTTTATTGCATAAGTTGACCTTTATTTATTTGTATTTATTTGAGACAGGGTCTCACTCTGTCAGCTAGGCTGTAGAGCAGTGCCATAATGACTGCTCACCCAGATTCAACTTCCTGGGGTCAGGTGATCCTCCCACATCAGGCTCCTGAGCAGCTAGGACTACAGGCGCCTGACACCATACCTGGCTAATTTTCAAATTTTTTTTGTAGAGACAGGGTTTCACCATGTTGCCCAGGCTGGTCTCAAACTCTGGGCTCAAGCACTTGGCTTTCCAAATTGCTAGGATTACAGGTGTGAGCCACTGTACCTGGCCAGTCTGAGAAAGTAGTTGCTCTTGATTTTAGCATACAAATAATTGACTATGTGTATATATACACCCAAACACAAAGGCAGTTCTTTAGAACTAACACACAAAATGCTTGAGCAATTTGTGAATATAATACTGCCCATATAAAACACATTGGAAAAAAATGTTTTACTTGATAATGTACATACAGATGCTGTCCAAGTTCAATTACTTACATCAAAGAATGATAAATAATTTCTTACTGTTTTTAAGTTAAAAAAAAAAATTTCCCACCTCCAATTATCAAAAGAAAGAAGCTAGGGGAAGGATCTTTTTTAGTTTTGTTTTGTTTAGAGACAGGGTTTCACTCTGTCATGCAGGCTGAAGTGCAGTGGCACAATCACAGCTCACTACAGCCCTGATCTCCTGGGCTGAAACAATCCTTCCACCTTAGCCTCCTGAGTAGCTAAGACAACAGGCACATGCCATCGAGCCTGGCTAATTTTTAAATGTTTTTGTAGAGAAAAGGATCTCCCTATGTTGCGCAGGCTGGTTTTGAACTCCTGAGCTCAAGCAATCCTCCTGCCTCAGACTCCCGAAGTACTAGGATGATATATATGCTTGGATGGGAAGGATTTTTAAAATTTAAAACAAGGTCTCACTCCTGTTGCCCAGCAGTCATTGCTCACTGCAGCCTCCATCCCCCAGGCTCAGATGATTCTCCCACCTCAGCCTCCCGAACAGCTGGGACTACAGGCACATGTCATCATGCCCAGCTAATTTTTTTTGACCAGGCTGGAGTGCAGTGGCATGATCTCAGCTCACTGTAATCTCTGCCTCCCGGGTTCAATCGATTCTCCTGCCTCAGCCTCCAAAGTAGCTGGGATTACAGGCGCCCACCACCACGACCAGCTAATTTTTGTATTTTTAGTAGAGATGTGGTTTCACCGTGTTGTCCAGGCTGGTCTCCAACTCCTGACCTCAGGTGATCCACCTGCCTCAGCCTCCCAAAGTGCTGGGATTATAGGCATGAACCACCACACCCAGCCCCTGCTGGAAAGGATCTTAATGAAGTATTTTACAGTTATGAAAGAAAAAAAGATAAAATAATTTAATAAAACCTAAAAATGGCAATGAAAAATGTTAAATCTCCAGAAAAAAAAAACAGAAGCAAAATAAAATACAAATTTAAAAAATGTTAGAACTCTACATATTTCATTCTAATAAATTACAAAATTCTTTTAACACAGCAATGCTAGAAAGCATTTATTGTCTAGAATTTTTCTCAGCCTTATAGAAGATAAATATTTATTTTGAAGTACACCAGAAAGTTGTTTGCTTAAAGCCTGATAAACCATACCATAAGCCACCTGTGCAAATAGGTCAGGGAATCGTGGAAATAAAAGTGAATGGAAGATTAGGCATGGTGGCTCATGCCTATAATCCCATGTCTTTGGGAGGCTGAAGTGAAAAGACTGCTAGAGGCCTGGAGTTCAAGACCAGCCTAGGCAACATAGGCTCCCTATTTTAACAAAGAAAAAAAAAGGTAGCTTTGGCTAGGCATGATGGCTAAAGCCTGTAATTCCACCATTTGGGAGGATCACTTGAGGCCAGAGTTTGACTAGCCTGGGAAATACAGTGAGACTCTGTCTCTACAAAAATTTTAAAAATTAGGTTAGGCCGGGCACGACAGCTCACACCTATAATCGCAGCACTTTGGGAGGCCGAGGTGGGCGGATCACCTGAAGTCACGAGTTTAAAACCAGCATGACCATCATGGAGAAACCCCATCTCTACTAAAAATACAAAATTAGCCAGGCATGGTAGTGGGGCACCTGCAATCCCGGCTACTCGGGAGGCTGAGGCAGGAGAATCGCTTGAACTTGGGAGGCAGAGGTTGCGATGAGCCGAGATCGTGCTATTGCACTCCAGCCTGGACAACAAGAGCAGAACACCATCTGAATTAAAAAACAAAAACAAAACAAATTAGCCAGGCATGCTGGTATACGCCTGTAGTTCCCAGCTACTCAGTTTGAGGCTCCAGTAAGCTATCATCACAGCACTGCACTCCAGGCTCGGTAACAGAGTTCTTGTTGTTACTTTTTTTTTTAAGACAGAGTTTTGCTCTGTCACCCAGGCTGGAGTGCTGGAGTACAGTGGTGCAATCTCTGTATCTGCAACTGCAACTTCAGCCTCCTGGGTTCAAGTGATTCTCCTGCCTCAGACTCCTGAATAGCTGGGATTATTACAGGCACCCCACCACCATGCCTGAATATGCTTAAAGGTTAAGTTGATATGAATGACAAACTAAGCTCTTGTCCAAGTGGCAAAAAGTACAATATAGCATGTGCTTTAAAAATTCAAGTGAATTGGCTGGGCGTGGTGGTTCATGCCTGTAATCCCAGCAATTTGGGAGGCCAAGGAGGGTGGATCACTTGAGGTCAGGAGTTTGAGACTACCATGGCCAATATGGCAAAACCTGGTCTCTACTAAAAATACAAATATTATACAAATACAAATATTATCCGGGTGTATTATCTCCCAACTGCTTGGCAGAATGATGCAGGAGAATCGCTTGAACCCAGGAGGCAGAGGTTGCAGTGAGCCAAGATCTTGTACTGCACTCCAACTTGGGTGACTGAGCTAGACTCTGTCTCCAAAAAAATAAAAAAAATTAAAGTTAACATTGCTCTAAGAATCTTACGACATTCCTTGAGATAAACAGAAATCACTGGAGCATTAAAAAATCCAGGTCTAGAAGCATTCATTTGGAAAAGGAGGAGGGCCAGATTTTCTATTCTATAGTTACTTTAAGTATAAAAGCTTCCGGCTGAGCATGGTGGCTCATGCCTGTAATCCCAGCATTTTGGGAGGCTGAGGCAGGCAGATCCGAAGGTCAGGAGATCGAGACCATCCTGGCCAACTTGATGAAACCCCGTCTCTACTAAAATACAAAAAATTACCAGGGCATGGTGGCGCACGCCTGTAATCCCAGCTACTCAGGAGGCTGAGGCGGGAGTATCACTTGAACCTGGGAGGAGGGGGCTGCAGTGAGCCGAGATCACCCCACTGCACTTTAGCCTGGTGACAGAGCAAGATGCCATCTCAAAAAAAAAAAAAAAAGCTTCCAAGTCTGCTTAAAATAATAAAATTTTGTTTAGTGTTTAGAGGCTATCAAGTCACATTTTTGAACTTTAAATAAGCGGGGATAAGAATTACATCAGATAGAAAGTCACATGCATTTTGCAAATATTGTCAGTGTTTTTGAAAACTTTTTATTGTGGTAAATCATACATAAAATTCACCAGTGTAATTTTTTTTTTTTTTTTTGAGACAGTCTCATTCTGTCACCAGGTGCCAGGCTAGAGTGCAGTGGCGCAATCTTGGCTCACTGCAACCTCCGCCTCCCGGGTTCAAGCAATTCTCCTGCCTCAGCCTCCCGAGTACCTGGGACTACAGGCGCAAGCCACGACGCCCAGCTAATTTTTTTTGTATTTTTAGTAGAGATGGGGTTTCACCATGTTGGCCAGGATGGTCTCAATCTCTTGACCTCGTGATCCGCCCGCCTCAGCCTCCCAAAGTGCTGGGGTTACAGGCTTGACCCACCATGCCTGGCCTTTTTTTTTTGTTTGTTTTAAAGGCAGGTCTCACTCTGTCCCCCAGGCTGAAGTGCAGTAGTGCATTCATGACTCACTGTAACCTTGAATTCCTGGGCTCAAGAGATCCTCCCACTTCAGCCTCCCAAAGTGCTGGGATCATAGGCATGAGCCACCATGCCTGGCCTTAACTGTTTTGGAAAGTACACAGTTCAGTGGCATTAAGTATATTCACATTGTTACGCAATCATCACCATCCATCTCCAAAACTTTTTTCATCTTCCCAAATTGATATCCTGTACACATTAAACAGTAACTCCCCCATTTACCCCTCCTCCCAGATCCTGGCAACTACCATTCTATTAATACTTTGTCTCTATAAAGTTGACTATTCTAGGTACCTCATACAAGTATCCTTCTGTGTCCCTTTCGTATAAGAATCACATATTATTTGTCATTTTGTGACTTATTTCACTTAAGTTTTCAGGGTTGAGCCATGTTGTAGTATGTGTCAGAATTTCCTTTCATTTTAACATTGAATAATATCCCTTTGTATGTATATACAGTATTTTGTACATCCACTGATGGATACTTGGGCTGTTCCCACCATTTGGCTTTGTGAATTATGCTGCTATGAACATCAGTGTACAAATAAGTGTTTGAGTTTCTGCTTTAATTATTTTGGGTAAATACCCAGAAGTGGAATTGCTGATCATATGTTTCATTTCCTGAGGAATTGCCATACAATTTTCCATAGCAGTTGCACCATTTTAAATTCTCATGACCAGTGCACAAGGGTTCCAATTTGTCCACATCCTTGTCAACACATCACTTATTTAAGATAGTAACCATCCTAATGTGTCTCAAATGATATCTGAGGTTTTGATTTGTATTTCCCTAATGATTAGTGATGTTGGGAATCTGTTCATTCTTTAGCCAGTTCTACTTCTTGGCCAGCTGTGTTTCTTCTTTAGGAAAATACCTATTTTTAAGTCCTGTACCCATCTTTTTTTCTTTTTTTTTTTTTTGAATCAGAGTCTCACTCTGTCACCCAGGCACTGCAGCTTCCACTTCCCAGGTTCAAGTAATTCTCCTGCCGCAGCCTCCCAAGTAGCAGGGATTACAGGTGCCTGTGATCATGCTAGGCTAATTTTTTTTTATTTTTAGTAGAGATGTTGGCCAGGCTGATATCAAACTCCTGACTTCAAGTGATCCGCCCACCTTGGCCTCCCAAAGTGGTGGGATTACAGGCATAAGCCACCATGACTGGCCTCCTTTTTTAAAATCAGGATGTTTTTGTTTGTTTGTTTGTTTTTAGGGGAGCGACTGACAATTTACAAGCATTGAAAGACATTAATAAGCAATGGCTCTACTAATTCAAACTTGATTCTGTCTCTGTAAGTAGCTTTGAGAAGTCCCAAATGCTACAAATTCCATTATGCTCCATTTTCATTATTCCCTACTCTCACATGCCCACACCAGAGTCACTGAGTTCAGTGGGACACACCATGATGCGACTGTGATTACATATCCACCAAAAAGCACCCCTGATGGGACAAGAGAACACAATAGTTCTGTACATGTTACATGATGAGGCTGGGTTGTGGAGAATTTGTTATTTAGGGGAGCAATCAGGGTGTTTTTTTTTTGTTGTGTTGTAGTTCTTTATGGAAAATACCCTTTATCAGATACATGATTTGCAAATATTTTCTACCATTTCAAGAATTGCATTTTTACTGTTGATAATGTCTTTTAATACACAAAAGTTTTAAATTTTGATGTAATCCACTTTATTTTTTCTTTTGTTTCCTGAATTTGTGGTGTCAGATCCAAGAAATCACTGCTAAACTCAATGTCATGAAGTTTTTCTCCTGTTTTCTTCTGAGGATTTTATAATTTTAGTTCTTACGTAAAGGTCTTTGAACAATTTTGAGTTTATTTTTGTATACTGTAAAGGTAAGGGCCAATTTCATTCTTTTGCATGTGGATATTGTTTTCCCAAGACCATTTATTGAAGAGACCGTCCTTTCCCCCATGAAATGGTCCTGGAATCTTTGTCAAAAATCATTTACCATATATGTGAGGGTTTATTTCTCAGCTCTCTATTCTATTCCATTGGTCTACGTCTGCTTTTATCTATCACACTATTTTAAATATTTTCAGTTTTGAAGCAGAAAGTGCTTTTGGTGATTGAAATAGTTGCATGATGTCAGAAAAACTATTAACAGCAACTGAACTGGTTTCAAGAATCTTCCCTTATGTTTTCTTACACATTTACTTCCTCTAATAGATATCTGATACTTTGATTTTCTCCAACTATAAAGGCCCATGTAAGGGACTGTTTAAAACTGATGATAAATTAAATGAGCTGGGAGGGTTGAGCAAGGAGCAACATGGAAAGCAAATGTTAACTGATCTATATTCTGCAATCTCAGCAAGACGGAGATGAGAGAATCTCTTAAGCAGAGGAGTTCAAGGGTGCAGTAAGCTATCACTGGCCACTGCACTCCAACCTGGGTGACAGAGCAAGACTCTGTCTCTAAAAAGCAATTCTGACTCAGCCTCCTGAGTAGCTGGGACCACAGGTGCGTGCCACCACGCCTGGGTCATTTATTTTTGTATTTTTGTAGAGACAGGGGTTTCACCGTGTTGACCAGGTTGGTGTTGAACTCCTGACCTCAGGTGATCCACCTGCTTTGGCTTCCCAATGTGCTGGAATTACAGGAATGGGCCACTGGGCCTAGCCAGGTGTTTCTTAATAATTAATTAAAGAAGGATCACATATCTACTATAAAAACATTTATAGGGCCGGGCGTGGTGGCTCACGCCTGTAATCCCAGCACTTTGGGAGGCCGAGGAGGGTGGATCACGAGGTCAAGAGATCAAGACCATCCTGGTCAACACGGTGAAACCCCGTCTCTACTAAAAATACAAAACATTAGCTGGGCATGGTGGTGCGTGCCTGTTAATCCCAGCTACTCAGGGGGCTGAGGCAGGAGAATTGCCTGAACCCAGGAGGCGGAGGTGGCGGTGAGCCGAGATTGCGCCATTGCACTCCAGCCTGGGTAACAAGAGCGAAACTCCGTCAAAAAAAAAAAAAAAAAAAAAAAAAATTTATAAAATGTGAATTTAGAATTTGGCAATTTTTTTTTTTAAAAGAAAACTGCAGAACAAGTGGATATTTCTCTTTTTAATCCTCCAATTAAGTTGTAAAATATACCAGGATAGAAATATGAAAACAGTGAATTGCAGCATGTTTTGATTATTAACTTACAAATTCTAATCTCTAGATGAAATCTGTTAGTTAATCCAAATCCAACTGATAAAACATGAATGTCAATGATGGCATTTGAGATTTAATATTCAAAAAAAGTCGAGGTCGAGAATCATTCTTCAGGCCAGGTGCAGTGTCTCATGCCTGTAATCCTAGCACTTTCAGAGGCACCATGGCAGGCAGATGGTTTGAGATCAGAAGTTCTGAGACCAGCCTGGACAATATGACAAAACCATGTCTCTACAAAAAATATAAAAATTAGCCAGGCGTGGTGGCAGGACCTGTAGTCCTAGCTACTCAGGAGGCTGAGGTGGGAGGATCACCTGATCCTGAGAAGTCAAGGCTGCAGTGAGCCATGATTATGCCACTGCACTTCAGCCTGGATGACAGAGTGAGACCCTGTCTCAAAAAAAAAAAAAAAAAAAAAATCATCATCATTCTTCAGACAAAACTCTTGTGAAATGATTCAAAATGAAGGATGAGAATGGGGTGGAAGGTTGGAGTGGAGAGATATATATTTTAAGTAATACCTTTTTGTATAGATCTGACTTTTGCAATAACGTGTTTTAAATAATCAAACATAAAATTGGTTTCACTTCTGGTCGTAGCTGAGTAAGCTTCCACTGAACTAACCTTCCAGACACAATTATAAATTTGGAATGAAATATTAAAAACTGCCACTTATGCCGGGTGCAGTGGCTCACACCTATAATCCTAGCACCTCGGGAGGCAAAGGCGAGTTGATCACGAGGTCAGGAGATCAAGACCATCCTGACTAACACAATAAAACAGAGTCTCTACCAAAAATGCAAAAAACTAGCTGGGTGTGGTGGCACACACCTGTAATCCCAGCTACTGTGGAGGCTGAGGCAGAGAATCGCTTGAACTTGGTAGGTGGAGGTTTCAGTGAGCCAAGATCTGGCCAGCCTGGCAACAGAGCGAGACTCTGTCTCCAAAAAAAAAAAAAAAAAAAAAAACCCAAAACCCAAAAAAAAAGCTACCTGAATGTATTGGAAAGTGAACAAAAGTAGGCAGATATTAAAGGGGTAGGGGAATGATAATTTCTAGTTTTACAGCATTTATCCTGAGGGCAGGTTATATTTGGGACCCTTAGAGCACTTAGAAAATGGACAGAAACCTACAAAGCAGAACCAGAGAACAGAATATAGAACAATCACATTGGAAACTGTGGAGGGATCCAACGTGAGGCAGTACAAATTCTGTTCAAATTGCTGACTGACCTCTGAACACTGCATGCATGGGACAGACTCCAAGCAGCTAAGGGTAAAAGAACTGAACTTATATTTGAGCTGGCACCTATGACAGGTAGTTTGGGTACAGCAAAGTTAACTGTCTGCTCAAAAATTAAATATACTGAATAAGGATGGAGAGAAAAATTCTGATATAATTTGAATGTTTGTCCCCTTTGAGTCTCACGTTAAAATGTGATCCCCGGCTGGGCTTGGTGGCTCACACCTGTAATCCCAGCACTTTTAAAGGTCAAGGAGGGCAGACCAGGAGTTCGAGACCAGCCTGACCAATATGGTGAAACCCCGTCGCTACTAAAAATACAAAAATTAGTCAGGGATGGTGTCACATGCCTGTAATCCAAGCTATTCAGGAGGCTGAGGCGGAGAAAATTTTTTTTTTTTTTTTTTTAAGAGACAGAGTCTGGCTCTACAGCCAGGCTGGAGTGCAATGGTGTGATCTTGGCTCACTACAACCTCCGCCTTCCAGTCTGAAGCAATTCTCCTGCATCATCCTCCTGAGTAGCTGGGACTACAGATGCTCCCCACCACACCCAGCTAATTTTTGTATTTTTTAGTAGAGACAGGGTTTCACCATGTTGGCCAGGATGGTCTTGATCTCTTGACCTCGTGATCCACCCGCCTTGGCCTCCCAAAGTGCTGGGTTTACAGGGGTGAGTCACCGCACCCTGCCAAGAATTGCTTTTCTAGAGACAGAGTCTTGCTCTGTTACCCAGGCTGAATTGCATGCAGTGGCCAGTAATAGCTCACTGTATCCTTGAACTCCTGTGCTCAAGCAATCCTCTCACCTCTGTTTCCTGAGTAGTTGGGGTTATAGGTGTGCCCCACCACGCCTGGCTAATTTTTAAATTTTTTTGTAGAGACGGAGTCTCACTATGTTGCCCAGGCTGTCTTGAACTCTTGGCCTCAAGTGGTCCTCCCACTTTGGCCTCCAAAAGCACTGGAATTACAGGCATGAGCAGCTGTGCCTATCTGTGACATTGTAAATATCTTGTTTCTCATAAAACTTTGACTCATTAGTTTGATTTTTCCTGAAACAGTTATTACTATTGCAGTTGCCAAATGGTGATTTTCTAAATTTACCATTACTTCCACATTTTATTAGTTGGAGTTCCACTGTAAGGAAGGGCTTTCCCTTGGACTCCAGTTTGTTATTTGTTTGTGTTTATATCTGTATGGATTCATGGATTGCTCATATATTCAATGAATTGTAATCTCATTTGGGTTATCATTATTTCAATGCTCAAATTGTTTCAGATTTAGCCAGTGGGATCAACTTCCAGCTGTGTCATTTGTCCTTTGACTATGTCCCCATCATTCATTGAGCACTTCCTTGTTTTCTGGCACAACAAGGTATTTCAGACCTTTCTTATACCTCCCTTGATTCATTCCTGGAATCAATCATTTCTTCAAGGACCACTTATATTTTTTTCTTTTTTCTTTTGAGGAGACTCACTCTGTCATCCAGGCTGGAGTGCAGTGGTGTGATCTTGGCTCACTGCAAACTTCCACCTCCTGGGTTAAAACGATTCTCCTGCCCCAGCCTCCCAAGTAGGTGGGATTACAGGTGCCTGCCACCACGCCCAGCTAATTTTTGTATTTTTAGTAGAGACCGGGTTTCACCGTGTTAGGAAGGCTGGTCTCAAACTCCTGGCCTCAGGTTTCCCACCCATCTCAGCCTCCCAAAGTGCTGGGATTACAGGTGGGAACCATCACACCCAGCCTAATTTTTGTATTTTTTGTAGAGATGGGGTACTACTCTTTAAGTCACGGCTCATTTGTCTCATTTTCTGAACTCTCCATGCTAGGTGTAAAGCCCTACATGGGAGACTGCTACAATGCCCTAGGCAAAACCTCTTTTCTAGCTCTATATTGATTATTTCCGTGCCTGTTTTCTCTACTGCTCTGTGAGCTCCCTGAGGACAGAAACTGTTTATTTCTATATCCAGCACAGTATCTGGGACATTGCAGGTACTCAACAAATATTTATACCCACATTAAAGTTTGAAGAAAGGTAATTTAATTATTTCTATACATCTCACATCATTCATAAAGAACATCAGTTGTCATCCCACACAACAAAACACTTCTAAATGACTAAATCTGTTTGTCTCTTCATTAAATAAATAGCCCTGCACTGTAATGGTTTGAATGGTTTTTTTTTTTTTTTGAGAGGGAGTCTCACTCTGTCGCCCAGGCTGGAGTACAATGGTGCAATCTTGGCTCACTGCAACCTCCACCTCCCGGGTTCAAGCGATTCTCCTGCCTCAGCCTCCCCAGTAGCTGGGATTACAGGCACCTGTCACCACGCTGGCTAATTTTTATATTTTTAGTAGAGACCGGGTTTCACCATGTTGGCCAGGCTGGTCTCCAACTCCTGATCTCATCATCCAACCAACTCAGCCTCCCAAAGTGCTGGGACTACAGGCGTGAGCCACTGTGCCTGGCCTGGTTTGAATATTTCTGTTACTAGTTTTTGTGTTTTTACTTTTATATTTTATATATACTTTTATATTTAATCCATTTGGCCTGCTGTAACAGAATACCTCAGAATGGGTAATTTATAAATCGCATAAATATACTGCTCACAGTTCTGGAGGCTGGGAAGTATAAAATCAAGGCACCAGCAGATTCAATGTCTACTCTGCTTTGAAGATGCCACCTTCTAGCTCAAAAGGTAAACAAGCTTCCTCAAGTTTATTTTATAAGTGTACTAATCCCATTCATGGGGGCTCTGGCCTTCTAAGCTAACCACATCCTAAAGAACCCATTTCTTAATCCTACTGCATTAGTGATTAAATTTCAACATACGAATTTTTGGGGAGGTGGGGAAGACAGACATACAGAGCATGGCACTCCCTTACTGTCAGATAGGTACTCTTTAAAACTCAGTAAACTCCCTAACAGCATTACTCTTCTGGTCTCATTTTAATTTACTGATTCTCATAATCAAATGTGTAAGAACTGTGTCTGAAGAAAAAAAGAGTTAAAAAGGGCCTGAGAAATGGTTAGTATGCATTCTCTGAGTACACATTTGATCTTTCTGTTGACTTTGTTTCTTTGCTTTGTTCTGGGTAATCCTGAAGGCCAGAAAACTGAATGCTGGATAAGAGTGATATTGGTATTCTATCCTTTGATATAGGAACACCTACCAATTTGTACCGTCAAGTTGAGAGATGAACACTTTTGGTAGTTTTGGAATCTGATCACATCACTTTATGGTCTATGAGTAAAAAATAGTACCAACAGTAACAATACATGCCTAACAATTTTATAGCATTTACTATATGCCAAGGATTGTATCCTCAATTAACAGCAAGTATATGACAGGATGCAGGTAGTCATATTGCAGAGTCCATGTTCTTAACTATTAACCCTTTTCAAAGGAAGAAAAACTACAGAAATATATTTTTCCACACCTTTAACTCCTAGCATTTAAACTGAAGGAAAGGCTATAAGAAATCTTCAACACTGTGAACTTCCCTGAAATGCATATGAGATTGCACATGTGCAGAAAAGAGTTAATACAGCAGGCCTGGGAATGCTATCTTTAGAAATGTCTGCCTGCAAAGTTAGCCCCTGAATGGCACCTAAGTCGTTGGATTTTGGGAGGGGTTCTCGGTTCACTGATGAGCTTCTCTAAAAGACAGTATTTCACATGTGTTGTCACAACTTGTTATTGGAGGAATTAAGTGCACCCTGTGTGATTCCACTGGGAGAGGACTCTTGGAAGCTTGCTTCTGGTTTCCTGCACACTTTATCTGTGCACCTTTCCCCTTTGCTGATTTTTCTTTGTATCTTTTCTTACAATAAATCATAGCTGTGTGTATGACTACATGATGAGTCCTGTGAATCCTCATGCACATCATCACACCTGTGAATTGATCTAGCAGGACCCTAACACAGTATGAATTGCTGAATTTTTCCTTTCTTTTTCTTTTTCTGTCTTTCTTTCTTTTCTTTTTTTTTTTTTTTTTAAGAGATAGGGCCTTGCTATGTTACCCAGGCTGGTCTCTAACTCCTGGACTGAAGCAATCCTGCCTCAGCCTCCCAAGCAGCTGAGATTATAGGCATGAGTCACCGCACCTGGCTCTCTATTATTTTAGACAAAGAAAAATAAATCAGCTAATTCATTCTTTCCATTTCAGTTCATAAAGTTCATCTCTCACCCACTTACATAGATATATATTACATGACAATTATGACCCAATACCAGAAGAGTTAAAAAAAAATTCATATTTTTTTCCTCAACCCTTTAAAAAAATTTCATACTCTTTGTCATCTTTTGTCATAATCAAGTCTCAGCAAAAATTTCATATTCCTATAGGTAATAACAGTCCTTATTCTGAAACTGCATTTTATAATTAAAAGGGCATGTACAGACTCAAGCAGTCTTATCAGTGTCATTTTTATAGTTATCAACATCATCCTCAGAAGGAATCTTTGAGAAACAAGTCACTTCACAGCAACTCTTGGAAAACAGTCTTTGTCTTATAAACATAGACATTCATTTTTCAAGTGGTACTCCTACATGGTACATATGGTTTTGCTCTAAGAGGGAGTATTGTCAATCTTGCTAACTGAATTTCACATTATGCAAACAGTGGATTGCTGCATGTTAAACCATAAAGCACAAACTTTGTTTCAATAGGGAAGGAGGAGAATCAGTAAAAAAGGGGAAACAGGCTGGGCACAGTGGCTTATGCCTGTAATCCTAATACTTTGTGAGACTAAGGGGAGAGGATCACTTGAGGCCAGGAGTTCAACCAGCCTGGTCAACAAAGTAAGATCCTGTCTCTACAAAAGAAAAAATAATTAGCCAGGCATGGTGGCTCATGCATGTAGTCCCAGGTACACAGGAAGTGAGGAAGAAGATCAATCATTTAAGGAGTTTGAGACTGCCATGATCATCCCATCGTACTCCAGCCTAGGCAACACAGTGAGACCCTGTCTCAAAAAAAATAATTCCACAATGCTAACCTTCGTATAACATCATAGATGTTAAAAATAATAAAAAATATAACAATGCATAGCTTCAATGTAACTCTAGCAATAATAAATTTATTATTTACAAAGAAGAAAATAATTCTGCAGTGGATAAGCTGAAAGACACTACTTTAAATAAGTGACCAAAGTTAGTATCACCAGTAACAAGCATAATTGACACCATGTACCTCTTGTTGATACATGGACAAGGGTATACTATCATTTCTATAGTATATTTACAAAACTGCATACTTGAATTTAATTATGAGAAAACAAGAGTAAACATCAGACAAAGCCAAATTGAGGACATTCTATTTAAAAACTGACCAATATTCTTTAAAATTATCAAGGCTTGGTACAACAGCTCATGCCTATAATTCCAGTATTCTGGGGGGCTGAGGTTGACAGATAATTTGAGGTTAGGAGTTTGAGCCCAGCCTGGCCAACAGGGTGAATCCGTGTCACTACCAAAAAATACAAAAACTAGCTGAGTATAGTGGCGCACACCAGGAGCCCCAGCTACTCAGGAGGCTGAGGCAAGAGAATCGCTTTAACCTAGGAGATGGAGTGAGCTGAGATCATGCCACTGCACTCCAGCCTGAAAGACAGTGAGACCCTGTCTCAAAAAAACAAAAAATGAAGAAAAAAAAAAAAAAAAAAAAAGACCAGCCTGGACAACACAGTGAGACCCCATTTGTATTTAAAAGGAAAAAAAAAAAAAGAAAATTAGGCCAGAGTTCAAGAGTAGCCTGGGTAACACAGCAAGACCCCATCTCTACGAAAAATTTAAAAATTAGGAAGGTGTGGTGGCATGCACCTACAGTCCTAGCTACTCCAGAGGATGAGACGGGAGGATCACTTAAGGCTGAGAGGTCAAGACTGTGGTGAGCTATTGCAGTAAACTGTGTTTGCACCACTGCAGTCCAGCCTGAGTGACAGCAAGAGACTTTTCTGTATTCAGCAGAAAATCTTGCTGTCCTGCTTTCCTTGTTGAAGCTGTGGATAAAATCCTGTGCTTAGAAGAGCAAGGAGTCATTACAATTTAATGGAATGTGTAATCCTGGACTGAATCCTGGGCCAAAAAAAAGAATACTACTGGACAGTTTAAGAATCTGAATAAGGTTTGTAGATTAGTTCACAGAACTGTGGCTTTTTTTTTTTTTTTTTAACTTTTCGAGGCGCAGTCTTGCTTTGTCACTCAGGCTGGGGCACAGTGGGACTCACTACAACCTCTGCCTCCCAGGTTCAAACGATTCTCCTGCCTCAGCCTCCTTAGTAGCTGGGATTACAAGTACTTGCAACCAGGCCCAGCTAATTTCTATATTTTTAGCAGAAACTTAAGTTTCACCATGTTGGCCAGGCTGGTCTCAAACTTCCTGACCTCAAGTGATCTACCCACCTTGGCCTCCCAAAGTGCTGGGATTATAGGCGTAAGCCACTGCACCTAGCCAATGGTTTCAACATTAATTTCCTGATTTTGGTAACTGATATTGTTGAGATGTAAGATGTTAATATTAATTGAGAAAGCTGTGATATACTTAAATTCTGTCTGAATTTTAGAACTCTTTGCTTAAATATGACACCATTTCAAAATGAAAACTAAAAAATAAGAACATCTTTTAAAAAAGATACAGAAAAGCATAATGAAAAGTCAGTTTTTCTTCTCTTATCTTCCTACTACCCAGTTATCCTTCCCAGAGGAATCTACTGTTCCAGTCATAAAAGCCACATACTTTAAAGTAATTTTGAACTATTAAACTTTTAAAGATATATTAAACTCAATGAACTTTTTAAAATTACAAATGCCCCAAACTAGATTTATTAAAATTGATGCTGACCAATTGTTTTCTATCTAGTATAATGTCAAAAAAGATATCAAAAAAGACATCAAAGATATAGAAAAAAGCCTTTGTACTATTTGGCTTTAATTGTTTAAACAAAGTTTTGCTTTTTTTCTTTTTTAACATGGCAAGATTTTATCATGGGGTTTAAACAAAATTTCAACCAACTATTTTACAGACGTAAACCAATGTTTTGTATACTTAAATATATTCATAAATATTAAGTATTTTGTGGTGTCAAATCTGTTTCCTTCCTTTCCAGGATACTGATTTTGCTTGGTCTCCAATTGAGGAAGGACTTGTTTCCAACATTAAGTTTAGAATTGGTTGTTTGGAACTCAAGCTCATTTCCCCACAGAAATCATATAATAAACGGTAGTTCCCTGATTAGCTTAGAAAGGAGCCAATTTAACCTATAATGTACACAAGGGTTATTCCAATATAACACATGTAAATTCAAATCAAGTTCTCAATTTTAAAAAATGTTGCTATAAAGTATCTCCAGTGTCCCAAAACAGGCACATACCTTCTTTCTTTAATTTCCTCCTTTTTTCAACACCTCAACTCATGACTACTCATTTCCACATCCCAGAGAAGGAGTTACACACTTCTAACTTTCCCACTCCCAAATTGTGGCATGGCAGTGTGCTAAGCTGAGAGGCAGAGGTCATGCTGGAATATCATTTCATAACTCTACACTGTAGCCAATGTTGAAGACTGAGGAGTATAGACAGAATTAAGGAGAGAAGGTTCATATGTGACTGTGTATATATATGGTCCCTACAGGACTGTTTACATATGTTCATATACTCCTTCCATATATTCCTCATTCCATCATTATTAGACTTGGACACGTGACTCACTTTAGGCAATGGAATATAAGTAGAAACATAAACTGTATCAAAGATCATTTAGGTGACCTGGCTTGGTCTGTTGTGCACCTGCCCTCAGCCTAAGAGAAAAAAACCACTGAGATTTATGACTTGTTTGTGATAGCAAAGTCTGGTTGATTTAAAAGTTTCTCCTCATCCAATTTCAATTGTAATGTCATCTGTCTGTTAACCACACACCTTATAGCTCATAAACATGTACTAGAATGAGGTTAGAAATGTTGACAAAAGCTAGAAAGAGCATGGGTAGGCAATCCTGCAGTCTAACAAATTCCAGAAAATATTATCTATAGCACCCTCATCTCTTGGATGGATTGCTTTAATAGCCTTCTTATTATTCCCCACTCCTATTCCCCAGTTTGGTCTTTGCATGGTAGTCAGGCTAATTATATTTAAAACAGAAATCAGTTTATGTGTTTATGTTATACCTCTGTCTGATCATGAGGGGTTTTATAGGCCATGGTATGGAACTTTGAGTGTCATAGTGAAAACAAAAAAACTCTAGAAGTGTTAAAATAAAAAATGTAAACCATAACACATTAGGGCCAGTTACCAGACTGAAGTAATTTTCCTAAATCTTAGTGAACCTTAGTATTAACTACTGTAGGCCAGGTACGGTGGCTCAAGTCTGTAATCCCACCACCCTGAGAGGCCAATGTGGGAGGATCGCTTGAGCCCAGGAGTTGAAGCCTATCATGGACAACACAGTGAGATTACCTCTCTTTACAGAAAATTTAAAAACAAATTAGCCAGACATGGTGGCATGTGCCTATAGTCCCAGCTACCCAGTAGGCTGAGGTGGGAGGATTGCTCAAGCCTGGGAGGTCCAGGCTGCAGTAAGCCATGGTTGTGCCACTGCACTCCGGCCTGCGCGACAGAGCAAGACCCTGTCTCAAAAACAAACAAACCAAAAACCTACTTCTTTCACATTACTGTCTATACAAGAATAAAGAAAAGGGAAAACATGTAAATAAAATCATAAGTACAAGTTGGAAGGGAAAAAACTGCTACTAAATTTTCAAATATCTTGATTCACATCTGGAAAATGTAGAGTAAGACTATTAAACAAAGCAATGGAATTTTAAAATTCAGACAAAATACCATACACATTTAAAAATTAGCAGAAAGTTAAAAATTTTTTAAATAGGCAAATATGACATACACACCAAAAAAAAAAAAACTATAAAATCAGTATTCAGACTTACCTTAACAGGAGTTCTTTGGGAAGTTTTTTATTGATTACAGCTTCATCACTATTTGAGAACATCTGCAGAAACAAAATCATTGTGTCAAGTGTTACTTAATATTTTATTACAGAATGTTGAACTCAATAGTTTAAAGGCAATTCTCTCAGGAAAAGAGGTAAAAAATATATATAGAGAGACGGTATGATAAACCGAAGTTATAATTTTGGAGGAAAGATCTTTGAAGCATTTAATTCATTCCCTGTCTTCAAAGAAAGAGAATTAATAGCAGTCAGAAGGATACATTACATGCCAGATACTGTTTCAGGTGTTTTCACATATTAATGGTTTTAATCTTTATAGATAGGAAACTTAGTTACCAAAGTTACTACTCAGAGGCTGGGCGCAGACTCACGCCTTTTAATTCTAGTACTTTCAGAGGCTGAGGCAGCTGGATTGCTTGAGCTCACGAGTTCAAGAGCAGCCTAGGCAACATGACAAAATTCTTTTTTTTGAGACAGAGTATTGGTCTGCAGCCAAGGTTGGAGTGCAGTAGCATAATCTCAGCTCACTGCAACTTCTGCCTCCCAGGTTCAAGTGATTCTCCTGCCTCAGCCTCCCAAAGTAGCTGGGGTTACCAGCACATGCCACCACGCCCGGCTAATTTTTGTATTTTTAGTAGAGATGGAGTTTCACCATGTTAGCCAGGCTGGTCTTGAACTCCTGACCTTAGGTGATCCACTCGCCTCGGCTTCACAAAGTGTTGGGATTACAGGTGTAAGCCGCCACACTCTGCCAACTTCGCAAAACTCTGTTCTCTGCCCAAAAAACACAAAAAATTTACCAGGTGTGGTGGTGTGCATCTGTCATCCCAACTACACAGGAGGCTGAAGTGAGAGGACTGATTGCCTGAGTTAGGGAAGTGAAGGTTGCGGTGAGCTGAGATCATACCACTGCACTCCAGCCTCAATGAGAGAGTGAGACCCTGTCTCAAAAAAGAAAAAAAAAAAAGGCTTGGTGTGATAGTGCACACCTGTAATTCCAGCACTTTGGGAGTCTGAGGTGAGCAGATCACAAAGTCAAAAGATGGAGACCATCCTGGCTAACACGGTGAAACCCCGTCCCTACCAAAAATACAAAAATTAGCTGGGCATGGTGGTGTGCACCTGTAGTCACAGCTACTTGGGAGGCCGAGGCAGGAGAATCGCTTGAACTCGGGAGGCAGAAGTTGCAGTGAGCTAAGATCTTGCCACTACACTCTAACCTGGCAACAACAGAGCATGACTCTGTCTCAAAAACAAAAACGGTTTACTGTTCAGCTCACATCACTATGGATGTGACTATTTTAATATGCCATTAAGATAAGGTGATTCCCCAAACTTGGCTCACATTTACTTGTTCAAGGAGATGTTCAGAAACTTGGAATAGAAAATATTCTGTCTGGGCCAGGTGCAGTGGCTCACACTTGTAATCCCAGAGTTTTGGGAGGCGGAGGCAGGTGGATAACCTGAGGTCAGGAGTTTTGAGACCAGCCTGGCCAACATGGCGAAATGCCGTCTCTACTAAAAATGCAAAAAAAATAGCTGGAGGTGCTCACCTCAGCAGCACATATGCAAAAATTGAAATGATACAGAGAAAATTAGCATGGCCCCTGCGCAAGGATGACACGCAAATTTGTGAAGCATTCCATATTTTTCAGAACAGAGGCCTTGGAAGTAACACCACACATCTACAACCATCTGATCTTTGACAAACCTGACAAAAACAGGCAATGGGGAAAAGATTCCCTGTTTAATAAATGATGATGGGAAAACTGGCTAGTCATGTACAGAAAGCTGAAACTGGACTCCTTTATTACACCTTACACTAAAATTAATTCCAGATGGATTAAAGATTTAAACATAAGATCTAACATCATAAAAACCCTAGAAGAAAACCTAGGCAAAACCATTCAGGTCATAGGCATAGGCAAGGACTTCATGACTAAAACACCAAAAGCAATGGCAACAAAAGCCAAAATAGACAAATGGGATCTAATTAAACTTACGAGTTTCTTCACAGCAAAAAAAACAATCATCAGAACCAGCAACCAACAGAATGGGAAAAAATTTTTGCAATCTACCCATCTGACAAAGAGCTAATATCCAGAATCTACAAAGAACTAAAGCAGATTTACAAGAAAAAAACAAGCAAACCCATTTGAAAGTGTGTGAAAGATACGAACAGACATTTTTCAAAACAAGACATTCTTGAGGCCAACAAACATATGAAAAAATGCTCATCATCACTGGTCACTAGAGAAATGCAAATCAAAACCACATTGAGATACCATATCATGCCACTTGGAATGGTGATTATTAAAAAATCTAGAGACAACAGATACTGGAGAGGATATGGAGAAATAGGAAAACTTTTACACTGTTTGTGGGAGAGTAAACTTCAACCATTGTTGAAGACAGTGTGGCAATTCCTCAAGGATCTAGAAATAGAAATTCCATTTGACCCAGCAATCCCGTTACTGGGTATATACCCAAAGGATTATAAATCATTCTATTATAAAGACACATACACACATATGTTCATTGTGGCGCTGTTTACAATAGCAAAGACCTGGAACCAACCCAAATGCTCATCAATGATAGACTGAACAAAGAAAATGTGGCACATACACAACATCGAATACTATGCAGCCATAAAAAAGGATGAGTTCATGTCCTTTGTAGGGACATGGATGAATTTGGAAACCATCATTCTCAGCAAACTGACACAAGAACAGAAAACCAAACACCGCATGATCTCACTCATAGCAGGTGTTGAACAATGAGAACACATGGGCACAGGGAGGGAAACATCACATACTGGGATCTGTTGTGGGGTGGGGAGCTAGGGGAGGGAGAGCGGGGGGATGGGAGGTTGAGGAGGGATAATATTGGGAGAAATGTAGGTGATGTAGGAGAGATGTGGGTGAGATGTAGGTGGTGAGGTAGGGAGGTTGAGGAGGGATAATATTGGGAGAAATGTAGGTGATGTAGGAGAGATGTAGGTGATGGGGGGATGGAAACAGTAAAACACCACGGCATGTGTGTACCTATGCAACAATCCTGCAAGATCTGCACATGTACCCCATAACTTAAAGTACAATTAAAAAAAAAAAAAAAGGAAAAAAAAATTAGCTGGGTGTGATGGCATGTGCCTATAGTCTCAGCTACTCAGGAGGCTGAGGCAAGAGAATCACTAGAACCCCAGCCTGCAGAGCTTGCAGTGAGCCGAGATCGCACCACTATACTCCGGCCTGGGCAACAGAGTGAGGCTCCAGCTCAATTTAAAAAAAGGGAAAATATTCTCTTTCATGTTTATATACTGTGCAGAAAATAGTGCTTCTTCATCACCACCATAGCATTCTTGATGATTTCAAGTAACCATTTAACAAATTAATCAAGCCGGGCGCGGTGGCTCAAGCCTGTAATCCCAGCACTTTGGGAGGCCGAGGCGGGTGGATCACGAGGTCAAGAGATCGAGACCATCCTGGTCAACATGGTGAAACCCCGTCTCTACTAAAAATACAAAACATTAGCTGGGCATGGTGGCGCATGCCTGTAATCCCCGCTACTCAGGAAGTTGAGGCAGGAGAATTGCCTGAACCCAGGAGACGGAGGTTGCGGTGAGCCGAGATCGCGCCATTGCACTCCAGCCTGGGTAACAAGAGTGAAACTCCGTCTCAAAAAAAAAAAAAAAAAACAAATTAATCAAATTACTCACAATGGGTACTTTTAACGAGCCACCATTTTTGCCACAAAGGAGATCATGACTATAAGCTTGTCTTGTAAGCTATGTAAAAAACCAAATACCATACACAATCAAAAGCACAGTAAAAAGAGCACATATACATGTCATCGAAGCTGAGAGTTCCATCGCTGCTAATAATTATTGCAGAAATTGCTCTTATGGTCACGCAATAAACATTACTGTATACCTACCTATCAGTCCCGTTTCTAGACAATGGGATAAAAAGAAAATAAGATGCTATCTCTGTCCTTAAGGAGCTCTTGCGCTACAATGAAGAAAACAAAAACAAATAACTTACTAATTACTAGATGACAAGCGGTATATATGAGAGGACAAAAGATGGCACAACTAATTCTACCTGGAAGTATGTCTAATTCGAGTGTTAAAAGGAGGTCAGAAATTAGCTAGGAAAAAAGATAATATGTACAAAATAACAGACTAATTCATGAAGATCCTGGTATGTCATGGAGATTAAAGCGGAAATGATAGGGAAGTCATGGACAAAATGCACTCCCCCTCAATCTCATTTAAAGAGTAATTTTAATAATCAATGTTTGGGCCAGGTGTGGTGGCTCACGCCTCTAATCCCAGTACATTGGGAGGCTGAGGCAGGTGAATCACGAGGTCAAGAGATCGAGACCATCCTGGCCAACATGGTGAAACCCTGTCTCTACTCTACTAAAAATACAAAAATTACCTGGGTGTGGTGGCATGCGCCTGTAGTCCCACCTACGCGGGAGGCTGAGGTCAGAGAATTGCTTGAATCTGGGAGGCGGAGGTTGCAGTGAGCCGAGATTGTGCCACTACACTCCAGCCTGGCAACAGAGTAAGACTTTGTCTCAAAAAATAATAATAATAATAATAAAATATTTTTTTCTGAGATGGAGTTTCATTGTTGCCCAAACTGGAGGGCAGTGTCGCAATCTTGGCTGACTACAACCTCCACCTCCCGCGTTCAAAAGATTCTCCTGCCTCAGCCTCCTGATTAGCTGGGATTATGGGTGCCTGCCACCACACTGGGCTAATTTTTATATTTTTAGGTGGGATGGGGTTTCACCATGTTGGCCAGGCTGGTCTCAAACTCCTGAGCTCAATGGATCCTGCTTGCCTCAGTCTCCCAAAGTGCTGGGATTACAGGTGTGAACCACCGTGCCTGGCCTAAATATATTCTAATGATTACAGTAACCTATATTCCAGATACAGCTAGTGCTCGACTTACGACCATGGTCGGGACCGCGGACCGGTCGTAACACGATTTGGTTGTAAGTTGAGTAGGCTATGTGTACAGTTGAAACGGTGCACACAGAGATGGTAGTGCTACTGGAAGCTGGTCCGCACTGTCATATGCCCAGCTGGGCAACGTTTGCGCTGCCAGATGCGGAGCAGTGGTGGCTAGCGATTGTGGTCGTAAAGTCGAATGGTTGTAAGTTGCATAGGTGGTAAGTCGATCAATACCTGTAAATGGAAAGCTCTGTGAAGGCAGCGACCATGCCTTTTATGTCTGCCATATTCTTACAGTTACGCACAGAGCCTGATATATGGCAGGAAATTAAAGAATAAATCTACCTCTGGGCAACACGATGAAATCCTGTCTCTACAAAAACACAAAAATTAACCAGGTATTGGCTGGGCGTGGTAGCTCACGCCTGTAATCCCAGCACTTTGGGAGGCCAAGGTAGGAGGATAGCTTGAGTTCAGGAGTTCAAGACCAGCCTGGGCAATATAGTGAGATCCCATCTTGAAAAAAAATGTAAAAAGATTTATAAATAATAAATCAACCAGATGTGATGGTATATACCTGTAGTCCCAACTACTTGCGGAACTGAGGTGGGAGGATCACTTGAGCCTAGGAAGTCAGGGATGAAGTGGAGCATGTACACGCCACTGCACTCCAAACTGGGCAACAGAGTGAGATTCTGTCTCAAAACAACAACAACAACTAATGAATGGATTGTTAAATGGATGGTGGGGCTACATGAAGGAAACCTGTATTCAGGTTAGAAATGTGAAACACCACCATAGGGAAGATAAACCTAAAGACACTGAACTCTGCACTAGTAGCAAGGAAATAAAATTAGGAATCCATTAAAATTAGTCCAAGTAAAAGACAGGCAGGTCTCTAAGATTAAAAGGGACAGTGAAATGAAAAGAAACTGGAACAAAAGAAGATTGTTAAAAAAGCAACAATACTTAGTAACAAAAAGTTAGATCATTTAGCAGGTTTCAGTGCAACAGATTATAGAAGAAACTGACAACTACATTTTTTAGGAAAAAAAAAAGATCCAATCCCTCCTCAGAATGCAGTCTTTTAAAACTGAACCCTAACCTTTCCCTCTAAACAAGGTTGGGTTCCTTTTTTTTTTTTTTTTTTTGTAGAGATGGAGTCTCGCAGGGCATGTGTTCTCAGGATCTCCTGAGGGGCGTGTGACACACACATATACACACACACACACACACACACATACACACACACACAAAGATGGAGTCTCACTATGTTGACCAGGCTGGTCTGAAACTCCTGGCCTCAAGTTATCTTCCTGCCTCAGCCTCTGAAAGTGTTGAGATTTCATTTGTGAGCTACTGTGCCTAGCAGGTTCTTCTCATGTTCTTAAATAAAATGGTTTCTTTTCTTTTTTTTTTTTTTTTTTTTTTTGA
>NW_022436952.1:4663430-4677029 GCF_009761245.1 Sapajus apella | reverse complement strand
CGATCTCTTGACCTCGTGATCCACCCGCCTCGGCCTCCCAAAGTGCTGGGATTACAGGCTTGAGCCACCGCGCCCGGCCTAATAAAATGGTTTCTAAGATACTGCGTCCCTTTGGTCATTATTCTCTGGGTGCACTACATAGGCAGTAATACACAAAAAGTTGTAATGTATTTATATATTTTTTTTCTTTTGAGACAAGGTCTCACTCTTTTGCCCAGGCTGGAGTACAGTGGTCCTATCACTGCAGCCTTGACCTCTAGACTCAAACAATGCTCCCTTCTCAGCCTCCTGAGTAGGTAGAACTACAGAAATGTGCTATCACACCCGTATAATTTTTGTATTTTTTGTAGAGATGGTATCTCACTATGTTGCCCAAGCTAGTCTTGAGCTCCTGGGCTCAAGAGATCCTCCTGCCTCAGCCTCTGAAATTGCTGGAATTAGGCTGGGCACAGAGGTTGCCATGGCACAGCCCACCGCTTCAGCCTCCCAAAGTGCTGGGATTACAGGTGTGAGCCACTGCACCCAGTCAGATAATCTGGTTTTATATTAACACAGGGGACATATCATATTTCTGTAATCTATCGATAAACAGTTACAAAGAAGTAGTCATCGGAAAAACATGGGAACAATTAGATTCTTCTCATTGTTTCAAAGGACAGGATCACCTAAACATGCAATCTGATACTGTAATAGCCATGACTTCTGAGGGTAGAATGTTCTTCAATATTCTGGTTTTTAGAAAGCTAAGCAACTTGGTTTGTATACATTAGTATATTGTTGGTTTGTATAAAATTATAATTGTTTTTCTATAACTTACATAGCTGAGGAAACAACTTTGAAGCCACTTGTACCAATTTAGAATTACATCATTTAATAGAGTTCCTGAATATTAAGCAGTTTGTGTTTGTGTTTGTGTGTGTGTGTGTGTGTGTGTGTGTGTGTGTGTGTTATTACTTTTGCCTTTCCCATCAGTTTTTAAATCTCAGTTTGACAGATTTGGGGGATCTGTTTACTAACGTAATAAATTTAAATGCTTAGTAAATAAACAGGACCCAAGAAATCACTTCAGGAGGCTCTAAAGCCAGAGTTTGGGTGGAAAAGGGCAGACAGATTGAACAAGGAAACTAAGAAAGAGTCAGGCGCAGTGGTGGGTGCCAACAGTCCCAGCTACTTGGTAGGCTGATGGGGGAGGATCACTTGATCCCCACAAGTTCCAAAGTCTGGACTGCAAAAGGTAGCAAGACCCCATGTCTGAAAAAATAAACACATTAAAAAAAAATAGAAAAGAAATGGCCATGCACGTAGCTTACACCTGTAATCCCATCACTTTGGGAAGCTAAGGCAGGCAGATCACTTGAGCTCAGGAGTTGATCGGCCAACATGGTGAAACCCTGTCTCTACTAAAAATATACAAAAATCAGCCGGATGTGGTGGTGTGCACCTGTAGTCCCAACTAACTGGGAGGCTGAGGCATGAGAATTGCTTGAACTCGGGAGGCAGAGGTTGTAGTGAGTCGAAATTGCACCACTGCACTCCAGTCTGGACAACAGAGTGGAATTCTGTCCCAAAAACAAAAACCAAAACAAAACAGAAAATAGGAAAGAAATAAATACTTGTTCAACATTGACCGCTACTGCTCAAATTAAATCTACCAAGTACTAAACAGGAAATTAAAATATCTGACTGATAAGATTCAAGCTTTATAGATTACATACAGAATTCCCAATTTTTAGCTAGCACCTGGCTGTGTAAAAAGAAGACTATTTCCCTTGCAGCTAGGCATGTTTCAGTAACTAAGTGTTGACCAGTGGGTTGTAAAGAAAAAGTGCTATGTACAATTTTAGGGTAGTACTTAAAGAGAGAGGCTATGTCCTTTCTTTCCCCCTTTCTCAATTCTGCTGCTTAGAATAGGATTAGGATGACTGTAACTTCATCTTTTATTTTCTTTCTTTTTTTTTTTTCTATGTACATTTGCAGTAGAATGTAACTCCATCTTGTATCATGAAGTTGAAGGCCACAGTTTTAAAGACAAGCAGAAAACTGGAAAAAGTCTGCAGTTGAGACATTCGCACAACTTTATTACAGCATAGTGTTATAATTATTCTATTTTATTATTACGGTTGTTTTTGTTAATCTCTTACTGTGCCTAATTTATAAATCACACCTTATCATAGGTATATAAGTATAGAAAAAAATCATAGTATACACAGAGTTCTATATTATATTGAATTTTAAGCTTCCACTGGGGGTCCTGGAACATATTCCCCATGGATAACGGAGACTACTACACTTTATTTTTATCTTTAAATGTTTTGTTTTTCAAGATGAAGAGTTCTGAAGATTGCTTGTACTTAACACTACTAAACTGTGTAACGTACATTTAAAAATAGTTAAGATGGGCAGGCGCAGTGGTTCACACCTATAATTTCAGCACTTTGGGAGGCCGAGGTGGGCAGATCACGAAGTCGGCAGATCACGAGGTCAAGAGATTGAGACCATCCTGGCCAACTTGGTGAAACCCTGCCTCTACTAAAAATACAAAAATTAGCTGGGCGTGGTGGTGGGCACCTGTAGTCCCAGCTACTCGGGAGGCTGAGACAGGAGAATCACTTGAACTCAGAAGGCGGAGGTTGCAGTGAGCCAAGATCACACCACTGCACTCCAGTCTGGTGACAGAGCAAGACTCCGTCTCAAAAAAATAAATAAATAAAAGTTAAGATGATAAATATTATGTTACATGTATTTTTTCACAGAAATTTTAAAGGTACAATACAAGCATTTTCACATTCCAGCATCTGTGAAATCAGGATGCATCTTACAATTAAAATCAAAAGCATCTATGTATAAAATAATGTTGCGGTTTATAATTCATGGCATCTTTGATTTAATGATATATAGTGAAGTATAACCAACAGGGAGAAAACAAATAAGATAGAACCTGCGGACCATTTGCTTCTTCTCAAACAAGCTCTTGCTTTTTTGTTCATGCTAATTTCTTTAGAGTACCTGTGCAATGAAACCTGCCTACTCTGTCAATAGAAAGAGATTTAATGCCCATTGCACTCACTACCCATTCCATGATGTCTTTCATAATCTCGTTAAATGGATGTGACTGTTCCTTCTCCTATGAAACCTCAAAGCATCCCAAAGCTCAGAATACCAGTTCTACGCTGGTATTACCAGACTGTAAGCTCTGAGAGGAAAGGGACCTTGTCTGTTTTGTTCACCAAAATATAGTCAGCAACTGACACAGTGCCCAAGAATCACTGAATCAATGAATGTTATTTATACTGTAGGAATCTGGAAGTACTCTAATCTCTCCCATCTTTTTTACTGTAAATTCCCAGCAGCGTTTTGTGGCTTTTTCACTTTGTATCTCTATAGGATAGTGCCTTGAAAAAAAAAGGCAATAAAAATACTTAATAAATTGGATGTTACCCATTTAGCAAATAAGATGTGACTGACATCAGCACACCAACAGACAGAATTATACTAAAATAAATAAAATAAGAATTAAAATATTTTTCTTTTTCTTTTTTCTTTTTTTAAAACGGGGTTTCACCATGTTGGTCAGGCTGGTCTTGAACTCCTGACCTCAGGTGATCCACCCGCCTTGGCCTCCAAAGTGCTTGGATTGCAGGCGTGAGCCACCACGCCTGGCCAACAATTAAAATATTTTAAAAAACAAAAGTTTGAAAATCCAGTTTATAGCCCATTTATTTCAAGGGATGTTCACCACATAAATTTCTTCGTTTTTTTTTTTTTTGTTTTTTTGAGACAGAGTTTCACTCATTGCCCAGGCTGGACTGCAATGCCACGATCTTGGCTCACTACAATCTCCGCCTCCCTGGTTCAAGTGATTCTCCTGCCTCAGCCTCCCAAGCAGCTGAGATTACAGGCATGAGTGACCACGCCCAGCTAATTTTGTATTTTTAGTACAGGGAGTGTTTCACCACGTTGATCAAGCTGGTCTCTAACTCCTGACCTCAGGTGATCTACCCGCCATGGCCTCCCAAAGTGCTAGGATTACAGGCGTGAGCCACTGCATCCAGCCTAAAATTTCTTGTTGAGAAAACATTGTGGCCAGGCACGGTAGCTCATGCTTGTAATCCTAACACTTTGAGAGGCTGATATGGGCAGACTGTTTGAGCCTATGTTTGAGACCAGTCTGGGCATTTCTTATTTAAAAAACATTGTGGCCAGGTATGATGGCTCATGCCTGTAATCCTACCCCTTTGGGAGGCTGAGGAGGAGCAGACCATTTGAGCCCATAAGTTTGAGACCAGCCTGGGCAACATGGTAAAACCCCTCCTCTACAAAAAATACAAAAAAATTAGCTGCGCATAGTGGCACAAGTCTGTAGTATCTGCTACATGGTGGCTGAGGTGGGAAGATCACCTGAGCCCAGAGAGGTCAAGGCTGCAATGAGTTATGATAGTGCCACTGCACTCCAGTCTGGGCAACAGAGTAAGACTCCCATCTCAAACAGACAAACAAACAAAATTGGTAATAATTTTTAACTTGTCGTTGTGGTGGAATTTCATTTATCTGTAGCTGCTTTTTTTTTTTTTTCTTTTAAAGACAGTTAAAAGAAAGCCTCCCAAGCAGCTGGGACCACTGGTGCAGGCAACCACACCTGGCTAATTTTTGGTTTTTGTTTTTATTGTAAAGATGGGTCTCATTTTGTTACCCACACTGGTCTTGAACTCCTAGGCTCAAGTGATCTTCCCATCTCAAGCCTCCCAAAGCGCTGGGATTACAGGCATGAGCCACCACACCCAGCCGGGTGTACAGCATTTTAAACACAGCCTTATTATGGTATAATTCACATACATATAATTCACTGGTCTAAAATATACATTTCTATGACATTTCAGTAAATTTATAAAGCTGTATAATCATCACAATTCAGTTTTACATGTCATCCCCAAAAGAGACCTTATGCCAACCTGCAATCAATCCCCATGATGATCCCTAGCCTCAAACAACCACTATTTTTGCTATCTCTAGTTTTCCTTTTAATATACAATCCATATAATTCTATAAAGCAAAATTTTATATATCATCTTTGTGATCTGGTTTCTTTTCCTCAGCCTTGTTTGAAGCTTATCCATGCTTCTGTAGTTTGTAGCATGGATCCGTAGTTTGTTTCTTGTTATCACCATAAAATATTCCAGTGCGTAAATATTTTGTTTATTCATCCACCAGGTGATAGACATTTAGACTGCTTCCAATTTTTGCCTATTAAGAAGAATGCTGCTAAGATCATTCTCAAACAAGTCTCTGGATAGAAATATGTTTTCAGCTGGTGCAGTAGCACTCATGCCTGTAATCTCAGCACCTTGGGAGACTGAGGCAAGAGGATCACTTGAGTCCAGGAGTTCGAGAATAGCCTGGGCAACATGGTAAGACCTAGTCTTTATTCAAAAAACAAAAAGGAAAAAAAAGGAATAAATATGTTTCATTTCTCAAGAAATTGATCATAATTGTTATCCAAAATGGTTGTACCAGCCAGGCCTGGTGGCTCACTCCTTTAATCGCAGCACTTTGGGAGGCCGAGGGAGGCCAATCACCTGAGGTCAGAGTTCGAGACCAGCCTGGCCAACAAGGTGAAACTCCATCTCTACTAATAATACAAAAATTAATCAGGTGTGGTGGTGGGTGCCTGTAATCCCAGCTACTCAGGAGGCTGAGGAAGGAGAATTGCTTAAACTCGGGAAGGGAAGGTTGCATTATACCATTGCTCCAGCCTGGTTAACAACAGGATAACTCCGTGTCAAAAAAAAAAAAAAAAAAAAAAAAAAAAAAAAAAGCTGTACCATCTTAGGCTCCCCCCAGCAATGTACAAAGGATTTCAATGTGTCCATATTTTTATCAATACTTTTTACTGCCTGTTCTTTTTCTTTCGGTCAGTATGATCAAGTGGTATATCACTATGGCTTCAATTAGCCTTTCACTAATTACTAATGGTGCTGATCATTTTTCCATGTACTTATTAATTATTCATACATACTCTCTGGTGAAATATATATTCAAATCATAAGCCCATTTTTTACTTGGGTTGTATGTCTTATTATAGAGATATAAGACTTCGTGTGTATGTATGTGTGTGTGTGTGTGTGTGTGTGTGTGTGTGTGTATGTGTGTGTGTAATTTTTTGTTTTGAGACACAGTCTCACTCTGTTGCCCAGGCTGGAGCATAGTGGCACAATCTCAGCTCACTGCAACCTCTGCCTCCCAGATTCAAGCAGTTCTCCTGCCTTAGCCTGCAGAGAAGCTGGGATTAGAGGCATGCACCACCATGCCCAGCTAGTTTTTGTATTTTTAGTAGACACAGGGTTTTACCATGTTGGCCAGGCTGGTCTTTAACTCCTGGCCTCCTGTGATCCACCCACCTCAACCTCCCAAAGTGCTGGGATTGCAGGCATGAGCCACCACACCTGGCCTTCTTCATACATTTTGAATAGCTCTTTTATCTAAATGATTTGATTATTTGATTTGCAACTCCTTTCTCTCATGTCACCCAGACTGTTTTCTACTTCTTTTTTTTAATATCAAATGCATTTATATTTATTTTTAAAAGTTTCTCTGAATTAATGACATTCTTGGGGAATATTTTTGAAATGGTCTGTGGCATCCTGGGACATTTTAAAGTAAAGGCTTAGATTCATTGAGTAGAGGAAATACTAAGTTCTAGGTAGGAAGTATAGGGGAAGAGTGAGTAAACAATTATAGTCTGTTGGCTAGTACTATATTAAGTAAAGCTCATATTATATCAAGCATAGAATATTATGTGAAAGCATCTATTTTCTAGTAAATTTATTATTAAAAATAGAATCTTACTGTTTATTTTTAAAACTGCATGCTGACCAACATGGTGAAACCCCATCTCTACTAAATACAAAAAAATCAACTGGGCATGGTGGTACGGTCCTGTAATCCCAGTTACCTGGGAAGCTGAGGCAGGAGAATTGCTTGAACCTGGGAGGCAGAGGTTGCAGTCAACCAAGATTGTACCACTGCACTCCATCCTGGGCAACAAGAGGAAAACTCTGTCTCAAAAAACAAAAACAAAACAAACAAAAAAACAGCACATGCCGGGTGCGGTGGCTCATGCCTGTAATCCTAGCACTTTGGGAGGCTGAGGCGGGTGGATCGTCTGAGATCAGGAGTTCAAGACCAGCCTGGCCATCGAGGTGAAACCCCATCTTTAAAAAAAAAAAAAAAAAAGTGCATGTTCGTCATAGGAAGTTAAAAAAATACATGTAAATATGAAGAAGAAAATTGATTTATAATCCTACAGATCAGAGATAACTATGACTTTTTAATCTTCTTTTTGCAGTGATACATACTATACATCTATTTGTTGTCTCTTAACACACTAATATTTTTAATTTTGATAAAGTACAATTTTTTTGATGTCAAATACAAGAACTCCTTTGCCTAATCCAATTTCATAAAAATTTTCTCTTATATTTTAAAAGTCTTATAGTTTTAGCTTATACACTTAAGTCTAAGATCCATTTTGAGTTAATTTTTATATGTGGTATGAGGTAAGAGCACAACTTCATCTGTCTGCATGTTGATACCCAATTATTTCACCACCATTTGTTTTGAGGCAGGGTTTCACTCTGTCACTGAGGCTAGAGTACAGTGCTAGAGTACAGTGGCATGATCATGGCTCACTGCAGCCTCAACTTCCTGGGCTCAAGTGATCATCCCACCTCAGCCCTGCAAGTAGCTGGGAGTACAAGCACGTGCCACCACACTTAGCTAATTTTTATATGTTTTGTAGAGATGGGGTTTCACCATGTTGCCTATGATAGTCTTAAACTCTTGGACACAAGTGGTCTGTCTGCCTTGGCCTCCCAGGAACTAGGATTACAGGCCATGAGCCCCTGCACCCATCCTACATTTGTGTTTGTTTTGAGGCAGGGTACCATTCTGTCACCCAGGGTGCAGTGGTGTAATCCCCTTTCACCGCAGCCTTGACCTCCCAGGCTCAAACAATTCTCCCACCTCAGCCCCCTGAGAAGATGGAACTACAGGTACACTCCATCCCGTCTGGCTACTTTTAAAATTTTTAGTAGAAGGCCGGGCGCAGTGGCTCAAGCCTGTAATCCCAGCACTTTGGGAGGCCGAGGCGGGTGGATCACAAGGTCAAGAGATCGAGACCATCCTGGTCAACATGGTGAAACCCCGCCTCTACTAAAAATACAAAAAATTAGCTGGGCATGGTGGTGCGTGCCTGTAATCCCAGCTACTCAGGAGGCTGAGGCAGGAGAATTGCCTGAACCCAGGAGGCGGAGGTTGCGGTGAGCCGAGATCGCGCCATTGCACTCCAGCCTGGGTAACATGAATGAAACTCCGTCTCAAAAAAAAAAAAAAAAAAAAAATATTTTTAGTAGAGACAAGGTCTCACCATGTTGCCCAAGGCTATTAAACTCCTAAACTCAAGAGATCCTCCCACCATGGCCTCTCAAAGTGCTGGGATTACAGGCATGAGCCACTGCACCCAGCCCCATTTGCTTTAAAGACTATTTTTTGCCCATCTGAATTGCTTCAGTACTTTAATCAAGTATCACTTGGCCATAAATGTTGTCATTATTTCTAGACCCTCAATACTGTTCCATTAATCTATATATATTTGTGTCAACAATTCACTGCCATTGATAGACATGTCTCTGATTCTATATGCTTTCTGTCTCATATCTTTTGTTCTTCTGTTCCATTTTTATTGCCTTCTGGTATCTTAAACAATTTTATAATTATTGTCTTAAACAGTTTTGTAATTACTGTTTTATGTGAAATTCCCCCCCTCTTTTTGGAGACAGCGTCTTACTGTCACCCAGGCTAGAGTCTGGTGGCACAAACACAGCTTACTGCAATCTCCAACCGGTGGGGCTCAAGCAAGCCTGCCTCAGCCTCCCAAAGTGTTGCAATTACAGATGTGAGCTACTATGCCCAGCCTGCAAATGCTTTTAATTCAGTTAAGATAATAAAAGAAACATTTACTTATTGTCATTCATGTTTACCTCGGAAATTAACTTCTGCTCTTCTTTTTCTTCAAGTTACCATCTGGTACCACATCCTTTCAGCTGAAAGGACTTCCTTTAGTAAGCCAAGACTGCTAACAAATTCTCTGTTTGCTTATCTGGAAACGTTTTTATTTTGCCTCAACTTTTGAACAATGTATTAGTCCAGGTTTTGAAGATAAACAATAACAATCACATATATATAATCTCTTCTCATAAATATACATATATATATATATATACATATACAAATCTCTTCTCATATATATATACACATATATATATATATACATATATGTGTATATATATATGTATATATATGAGAAGAGATTTATCATAAGAACTGACTCACAGAAAGCTTATAGCGTAATCCAGTCAGAGTCCAAAGGCCTACCTAAGAACCAGAGGTGGCGGTGAGGCAGTATTACCAGCGTCCAAAGGCCAGAACAGGAGCTCTGATGTCCACGGAAAAGAGAAAACAAATGTCTCAGCTCAAGGAGAGGCAGTATTCTCCGTTCCTTCACCTTTTTATTTTATTCAGGCCCTCAGTGGATCTCTCTTTACTCAGTCTACTGATTCAAATGCTAATCTCTTCCAAAAACAGCCTCACAGACACACCCAGAAATAATGTTTTACTAGCTATCTAGGCATCCCTTAGCCTTCTCAAGATGGCATAAGGCCGGGAGCAGTGGCTCACGCCTGTAATCCCAGCACTTTGGGAGGCCAAGGTGGGTGGATCACTTGAAGTCAGGAGTTCAAGATCAGCCTGGGCAACATGGCAAAACCCTGTCTCTACTAAAAATAAGAAGATTATCCAGACATGGTGGCGTGCACCTGTAATCCTAGCTACCAGGAGGTAGACACAGGAGAATCACTAGAACCCGGGAGGTGGAGGATGCAGTGAGCCGAAATCACATCACTGCACTGGAGCCTGGGCGATAGAGTGAGACTCATTCCCCCCGCTCCCCCCCAAAAAAAAAACTATCAACAGAATGAAAAGGGAACCTACAGATTAGGAGGAGAATGTATTTGCAAATATCTATCTAAAGAGTTAACACCCAGAATATATAAAGATGTCCTACAAACTGAAAAACAGAAAACGATCCAACTAAAAAATGGGCAAAAGGCTTGAATATTCAAACATTTCTCCAAAGAACATATACAAGGGACCAATAATCACATAAAAAGATGCTCAACATCACTAATCATTAGAAAAGTGCACATCAAAACCACAAAGTGCCACTTCACAATCATTAGGACGGCTATTTTCTTTTTCTTTTTTTCCAAGATGGAGCCTCATACTGTCACCCAGGCTGGAGTGCTGTGTCGAGATCTTGGCTCACTGCAACCTCTGCCTCCCAGGTTCAAGCGATTCTCCTGCCTCAGCCTCCCAAATAGCTGAGACTACAGGCACCTGCCACCACGCCTGGATATTTTGTATTTTTAGCAGAGATGGGGTTTCACTATGTTAGTCAAGCTGGTCTTGAACTCCTAAACTCATGATCCACCCGCCTCCACTTCCCAAAGTGCTGGGATTAGGTGTGAGCCACGCACCCAACCAAAAGGCTATTTTTTGTTTTTTTTTAAATGGAGTCTCACTCTGTTGCCCAGGCTGGAGTACAGTGGTGTGATCTTGGCTCACTACAACCTCTACCTCTGTGGTTCAAGCCATTCTCCTGCCTCAGCCTCCCAAAGAGCTGGGATTACAGGCACCTGCCACCATGCCCAGCTAATTTTTGTATTTTTAGTAGAGACGGGGTTTCACCAAGTTGGCCAGGATGGTCTCAATCTCTTGACTTCTGGTGATTCGCCTGCTTTGGTCTCTCAAAAAAGTGCTGGGATTACAGGCTTGAGCCACCTTGCCCCACCAAGGCTATTTTCTAAAACAAAAAATCTGGCAAGGTACAGTGGCTCATGCCTGTAATCCCAGCACTTTAGAAACTGAGGTATGAGGACTGATTGAGCCTGGGAGTTCGAGACCAGCCTGGGCAAGATAGCAAGACCCCATCTCTATTATTTAAAAAGAATAAATTTTTTAAAATGCTTTTGATGGAGCATGGAAAAAAAATGCCCTAAGTGTAAATATCAGATCAAGGGTGGGGCAGTAAATTCCTTTGAAATACTAAGATTTAAGGCCATGCCTAGTAGATTCTCTCAGCTAAACAACGAGGCCTCTAAGTTTAAGGAAATTATGTCACAGTAGCGTGACATAACCAAAGTAGAGAAGTCTTAAAGTGTGTGATAGATACAACTTTTGGGACATGAAATGAACCATGACAGATTCATAGAAAATCCAAAACATCTGAAAGGAAGTTGCAGCGGCTGGATTAGAAGATTCAACAGGCAAGGCATGACAGATCATGCCTGTAATCCCAGCGCTTTGGGAGGCTGAGGCAGGCAGATCACATGAGGTCAGGAGTTTGAGACCAGCCTGGCCAACAAGGTGAAACCCTGTCTCTACTAAAAAATTTAAAAATTAGCTAGCTGAGTACATGTCTGTAATCCTAGATACTTGGGAGGCGGAGTGGTGGTACATGTCTGTAATCCTAGATACTTAGGAGGCGGAGACTCGAGAGTCGCTTGAACCCAGGAGGCAGAGGTTACAGTGAGCTAAGATCACACCCCCGCCCTCCAGCCTGGGCGGCAAAATGAGACCACATCTCAAAAAAAAAAAAAAAAAAAAAGAAAAAAAGAAAAAGAAAAAGCTGGGTGCAGTGGCTCACACCTATAATCCCAGCACTTTGGGAGGCCACGGCAAGCAGATCTCACCTGAGGTCAGGTGTTTGTGACCAGCCTGGCCAACATGGTGAAACCCGATCTCTACTAAAAATACAAAAATTAGCTAGGCATGGTAGTGCGCACCTCTAGTCCCAGCTACTCAGGAGTTGGAGGCATGAGAATCGACGGAACTCAGGAGGCAGAAGTTGTGGTAAGCTGAAATTGCATCACTGCACTCCAGCTTGGGTGACAAAGTAAGACTCTATGTTAAAAAAAAAAAAAAAAAAAGAAACGACAGTGTAAATGAAGAGAGACCTCTGGGCCCCCAACTTTCTATGAGAAGGAAGTACACTAAGAGGTACACTGAGAAAGCTCCTCAACTTTATACGGCATTTCTTATGTAAAAGAAGAAACCTCTCAGAAGGCAGAGTGATGTCTGTTCAAACGGTTCCAGAGTGTGTATAAGACCCCTCTGCCCTATATCCCGGGAAGATCTGAACCAACTCTGCCCCACTTCGCATTTGTCCTCCATCTTTCCAGGGTGGTCTCTACCTGGGTACACGGTAATACCCACCCTGGGAGCCTGAATCATGACTTAATAGTAAAAATTCATTGGGAACATATAAAAAAGGGTGAGAGAGATGACAAAACCAAGAGCCAAGAACAATGGATTAGGGAACTATTCCTAGGGAACAAAACTGGGTCCCAAACAAGGACCATTTCCTGCTCCTGGAGTAGACGACCCTAACAATATGTGGCCAGCTGAACTCAGAACTGATATGAACCAACCACTGCTAAATGCTTCTCCATCTTCTCTTTGTTGGGGCAACGTCTATTGCCATTACATCCCTGTGACTCTACTGTATGTTCGGTGTGTGGGGTAGATAACTTTTCTTTTTACATTATAGATCTCTGTATCAAGAGGTACTGCATCTGAGGAGCTTTATCCACCTCTGGATTTCAAGCTGATAACGGAACACAGATCTTTAATTTCTTTTTGGATAAGATTGAAGGTTTTGGGAGGGAATATTTTGCCTGTGGTAAGAATATAAATCAATGGAGCCAGAAGCCAATTGTGGTATTTGCCAATTATACCTTAAAAAAGGTGGGGAAAACATTAAGTAATGCATCACCAAGTATCCTGTTGTTCTAGTTTGCGAGTTTAGTCGTATGATCCCAATATTCACCACAGGGGAAAACTGGTGATGGGGGAGACTATGACAAGAAGTCACACTGTGCTTTCAGTCTACTTTAGAACGAAAATGAACACAATTATCAAAAACGCAAGTTCCATTATTTTATAAATTACTCTAATGAACTTTTTTTTTTCCCCAGAGTCTCGCTGTCACCCAGGCTACTGGAGTACAGTGCCATGACCTCAGCTCACTGCAACCTCCGCCTCCTGGGTTCAAGAGAGTCTCCTGCCTCAGCCTCCCGAGTAGCTGGGATTACAGGCATGCACCACCACATCCAGCTAACTTTTTTTTGTATTTTTAGTAGAGACAGGGTTTCATCATGTTGGCCAGACTAGCCACAAACTCCTAACCTTGAGTGATCTGCCCGCCTTGGCCTCCCAAAGTGCTGAGATTACAGGCATGAGCCAACCACGCTCGGCCTAATAACTTGTCCTAATGAAGCATTTATTATAACCAAAGCCAGTATTAAATAGCCTTTTGCATTCCTTTCCTATATTTTTATTTTTTATTTATTTTTCAGACAGAGTTTCACTCTTGTTGCCCAGGCTAGAGTGCAATGGCATGATCTTGGCTCACTGCAACCTCCACCCCCTAGGTTCAAATGATTCTCCCGCCTCAGCCTCCCAAGTAGCTGGGATTACAGGCGTGTG
>NW_022436952.1:4650040-4663030 GCF_009761245.1 Sapajus apella | reverse complement strand
AGGGTAGCTCATGCCTGTAATCCCAGCACTTTGGGAGGCTGAGGCGGGTGGATCATGAGGTCAAGCCTGAATAATATGGTGAAACCCTGTCTCTAGTAAAAATACAAAAATCAGCCAGGTGTGGTGGCACACACCTGCAGTCCCAGCTACTTGGGAGGCAGAGACAGTAGAACTGCTTGAGCCTGGGAAACAGAGACTGTAGTGAGCTGAGATCACACCATTGCCCTTTAGCCTGGGTGACAGAGCGAGACTCCGTCTCAAAAAAAGGAAAAAAATTTAAAAACTACCTGGACATGGTGAGACATGCTGACAGTCCCAGCTACTTGGGAGGATGAGGTGAGAGGATTGCTCAAGCCCAGGAGTTCCAGGCTGCAGTGAGCCGTGATCTGGCCACTGTACTTCAACCTGGGTGACAGGGCAACACTTTATCTCAAAAAAATAAAAATAAAAAGTAAATAATGAACCCCAATGAATCTTTTTTTTTTTTTTTTTTTATATAAAGAAAAACTCTGTTTGGTTGCCCAGACAGGAATACAGTGGTGCCATCTCGGCTCACTGCAACTTCTGCCTCCTGGGTTCAAGTGATTCTTGTGCCTCAGCCTCCTGAGTAGCTGGGATTACAGGTATGTGCCACCATACTCAACTAATTTTTGTTTTTAAGTACAGATGTGGTTTCACCATGTTGGCCAGGCTGGTTTTGAACTCCTGACCTCAAGTGATCTGCTCACCTCAGCCTCCCAACATGCTGGGATTATAACGTGTGGGCCACTGTGCCCGGCTCCTAATGAATCATACCTCTTGTGGCAATGCCCTTTTGCAATGCAATTTTGTTGCTTCTCCCTTCAAAAGACGGGGTCTACTTTCCCACCTCTTGAATCTAAGCTGACACAGTGACTTGATTTGACCAAAAGAATGCGGTGGGGCTGGGCACAGTGGCTCACACCTGTAATCCCAGCACTTTGGGAGGCCGAGGAGAATGGATTGCTTGAGGCCAGGAGTTTGAGACCTGGGCAACATGGCAAAACCTTCTCTCAACAACAACAACAAAAATTATCAGGGCATGGTGGGGTACACCTGTAGTCTCATCTACTCAGGAGGCTAAGGCGGGAGAATCACTTGAGACAGGGAAGGCAGAGGGTTGCAGTGAGCTGAGATCGTGCCACTGCACTCCAGCCTAGGAGACAGAACAAGACCCTGCTCAAAAAAAAAAAAAAAAAAAAAAAGAATGTGGCAGGAATAACACTGTGTGGTTTCCCAGGCTAGGACTTAGGAGACAATAAAGCTTTTATCCTCTTGACAGACTACTGCTGCCATCTAAGAAGTCCACACTAAACTCCTGAATGATGTTCATGTGGAGAATGAGAACCAGCTGACAACAATACCAAAAGGTCTCAGAGCATAAGTGAGGCCAGGCCATCAGATATTTGAGCCCCAGTCAACTCACCAAATGACTGCAGTCTTATGAGCAACCTATTAGGGAGATGGCAGGACCATCAGGCCGCACAATTAATTGTTTTAAGTTACAAAGCTCCAGGGTGGTTGTTAAACAGCAAATACTACAAAAACAGGTTCTAAGTTGAAAAAAAAAAATCTATGACTCACAATCTAAATTTCATAGATTAAGAAATTAAAAAAAGAAATTTCATAGACTAAGCAAAATTTCTAACATACAAAGGTAGGCCAACATAGATGAAATCTTTTGGTGGCAGGAAAATGTCAGACTAAGAATCAATTTTCATAAAGAAATTCAGAGTTGAAGCTGCAGAAGATTTTTTAAACATGTTTTTTTCCTATAAGTAATTTTTACTGATTATGCCATTCCTTCACTCAACCAACACCAGATGTTTTTCCAGTTGGCCAGTTTTCTTGCCAGAATCTAAAAGGAAAAACATTTTTGTATGGCCAAATAAACCTAAAACAAAGTAAGCTTATAATTCCTCCACCCAACATCTTGTCCCTAGTAGAAGTATAATTATTTTTTAGAAGCAAACTACTGCCAGTGCATTGCCATCTCATGACTAAATTTCTCCTAAGAAAGAAATCTCTAGATAAAAACACTATGGAAGGATTACACTTAGCAAACAGACACATTACTTAATAGGTCAAATTTTCTGCTTTTGACACCTTCTAACATCTGACTCAATATTCTGAGCTTTCCTTGATGCTGACTTCTGTTTCATTTACTTAACCAAAACCTATGTCCACTACCATTCATTGCTCTCAGTCCAAAATAGAGTACCTACACACTTTTATTTTTTTCTGTTCAGTATTCATTTATTTGACATTAACCATCCTCAGTAACAGTCTAGGACCTGGAAGACTCCATGAACTCTGAAGAACTGAATATGACTGGGACTCCATGTTTGGGTCCCCTTCCATGAACATTCCTTTTGTGGAAGTCTGTCTTCTCCTCCTGAACTCCATCTCTCTCTATTCCCTTCCACTCAGTGTGGAAGCTGGCTTTCCTCTCCTGGATTCCATCTTTTCTTTCTCTCACTCAGTGTGAGAGTTAGCTGTTTCTTTCTCTCTCCTCCTGTTTCTCTCTCTCTCTCTCTCTAAATAAAATAAAGAAATAAAAGAAAGAAAGAACTGAATATGACTGAATTTCATGTTGAACTGGTGCTGCTTAATCCTGGAAATCTTTCATGCCCTACTGAAAACTTCTTTTGAAGTTATGAAGTAAAAAGAAAGAAGCTAAAATTCAAAGTGACAATATTATTTCTTTTTTTTTTTTTTTTTTGAGACGGAGTTTCACTCATGTTACCCAGGCTGGAGTGCAATGGCGCGATCTCGGCTCACCGCAACCTCCGCCTCCTGGGTTCAGGCAATTCTCCTGCCTCAGCCTCCGCAGTAGCTGGGATTACAGGCACGCGCCACCATGCCCAGCTAATTTTTTGTATTTTTAGTAGAGACGGGGTTTCACCGTGTTGACCAGGATGGTCTCGATCTCTTGACCTCGTGATCCACCCGCCTCGGCCTCCCAAAGTGCTGGGATTACAGGCTTGAGCCACCGCGCGCGGCCGACAATATTATTTCATGTCGTCCACCTCCCCTCCTCCTCCTCCTCCTCCATTTACCTTAGTTTCATTTCACCTATAAACACAGGAAAGAACTAAGAGGTGAATACTAAAGGACAACGGAATTTTTATTTTTATTTTTATTTATTTATTTTTTTTTTAAGAGACGGGGTCTTGCTATGTCTGGAGTGGAGTGGCTATTCACAGGAGTGATCACAGGACACCCTTGAGCAATCCTCCAGCCTCAGTCTCTAAGGTCGCTGGAATTACAGGCACATGCCACTGCCCCTGCCTGTCCTCAGTGTAATTTTATCACAATCTTTGTTTAAATCAAGAGTCAGTGTGAATATTTAGTATTGAGATACTACTCAGTGTCAGGACAAGCAGACAATAGGACCATGGACTCTTTCACCCTACATATTAATGACTATCACATTTTTTTTCTACTTTCTATACTCTTTTCCCTCAACTGCTCCAACATCTGTCAGGTCTGAATATTTTTCATACAACTCAAATGCATCAGATACTGTTTTTATCTGGTGCTAAACATTCCCAGAACCCTTTGTTCTTTCCTTTTCTACACTCTAGGAAATTCCCTAGACTGGCTAGCAACTGTCATCTTGGGCTCTCCACTAGCTCTTCTCTTTTATTGCATTGTTTCCAGTACCCCATACTGTCTCATTTGCTTTTTAAGGGAACACCTTATAGTAATTTATTTAAAAAGTGCTCATACGGGGAGGGACGGTGGGGGGTGGGGAGCTGGGGAGAGATAGCAAGGGGAGAAATGCCAGATGTAGGTTATGGGGAGGAAGGCAGCAAATCACACTGCCACATGTGTACCTATGCAACAATTCTGCACGTTCATCACATGTACCCCAAAACCTAAAATGCAATAAAATAAATGGGGGAAAATAAATAAATACCCCCCCAAAAAAGGGCTCTCATATGAACTCATTTTTTAAGTCTCTTACATGTCTAAAATACGTATTTGCTCCAGACTCATATTTGATTGATAATTTGGCTTGCAATAAAATTATAAGATGGAAATCTGGCTGTGTTCAGTAGCTCACACCTATAATCCCAGCATTTTGGGAGGCCGAGGCGAGTGGATCACAAGGTCAGCAGATCAAGACCATCCTGGCTAACATGTTAAAACCCGTCTCTACTAAAAATACAAAAAATTAGCTGGCGTGGTAGCACGCGCCTGTAGCCCCAGCTACTCGGGAGGCTGAGGCAGGAGAATCACTTGAATCTGGGAGGTGGAGGTTGCCGTTAGCCGAGATTGCACCGCTGCACTCCAGCCTGGCAAGAAAGTGAGACTCAGTCTCAAAAAAAAAAAAAAGATGGAAATCCTTTCCACTGAAGATATCTGAAGACACCTGATGCATTTCTGACCTCAAATTTTTCTGCTGTGATATGTAATGCTATTCCAATTTTGGGTCCTTTGAATGTAACCTCTAGTTACTTTTGGAAGCTTTTAGTATATTCTCTTTATCTTAAGTTTACCAAAATTTCATGATCAAGCCTCTTGGTCTGAGGTTATTATTCTATCAGTTCTTTTAATCTGGAATATATTATCCAGAATAATCTGGTAAATATTTTGCAAGTTTTGTTTACTTTCTCTGCTTCTCTGTCCTCTCATTCTAGAATTCCTATTAGTCAAACGTTGGACCTCCTGGTTTACCTTTTTCCTTCTTTTTTTCTTTTTTGTATTAGAGCCTCACTCTGTTGCCCAGGTTGGAGTGCAGTGGTGTGATCTCAGCTCACTGCAATCTCCGACTCCTGAGTTCGAGCAATTCTCCTGACTCAGCCTCCCAAGTAGCTGAGATTACAGGCTCCTGCCACTACGCCCAGTTAATTTTTGTAGTTTTGGAAGAGACAGGGTTTCACCATGTTGACCAGGTGATGGCCTCAAGCGATCTGCCCACCTTAGCCTCTCAAAGTGCTAGGATTACAGGCATGAGCCACTGCACCCAGTGTATCTTTAATCTTTTAAACACTTTTTCTTCTATATCCAAATTATTTTGACTTATAAATTTTTGCTAATTCTTTTTGGGGAACAGAGGATTATCATATTTTAAATTTTTCATTAAGTTTCTATGAAAGATTATTTATTTTCACAGTCTGGCTCCATCATACAAGCTGGAAGGCTGGAGTGCAGTGACACAATCTTATCTCACTGCAACCTCTGCCTCCCAGGTTCAAGTAATTCTCCTGCCTCAGCCTCCGGAGTATAGCTGGAACTACAGGCACATACTGCCACACCCAGCAAAATTTTTTTTTTCTTTTTAGTGCAGAAGGGTGATCACTATGTTGGCCAGGCTGATCTCAAACTCCTGGCCTCCACTGATCCACCTGTCTCAGCCTCCCCAAGTGTTGGGATTACAGGCATGAGCCACCTAGCACGGCCTATGAAAAATGTTTAAGAATAGTATCCTAGGCCGGGCGCGGTGGCTCAAGCCTGTAATCCCAGCACTTTGGGAGGCCGAGGCAGGTGGATCACGAGGTCAAGAGATCAAGACCATCCTGGTCAACATGGTGAAACCCCGTCTCTACTAAAACTACAAAAAATTAGCTGGGCATGGTGGCGCGTGCCTGTAGTCCCAGCTACTCAGGAGGCTGAGGCAGGAGAATTGCCTGAACCCAGGGGGCGGGGGTTGCGGGGCCCCGAACTCGCCCCCCCCCCCCGGGAAAGAAAAAAAAAAAAAAACCCCCCTTAAAAAAAAAAAAAAAAAAAAAAAAAAGAATAGTATCCTAGGGCAAGCACAGTGGCTTACTCCTATGATCTCAACAATTTGGGAAGCCAGGGTAGGAGAATCACTTGAGGCCAGGAGTTCAAGACCAGCCTGTGCAACACAGCAAGAACTCACCTCTACAAAACAATAAAATAAAATTACACAGGCACAGTGTTGTACTCCTGTAGTCCTAGCTACTGGGGAGGCTAAGGCAGGAGGATCGCTTGAGCCCAGGAGCTCAAGGCTGCAGTCAACTATGATCATACCACTGCAATCCAGCCTGAGCAACAGAGCAAGACCTTGTCTCTAAAAAAAAAACTAGGCCGGGCGCGGTGGCTCAAGCCTGTAATCCCAGCACTTTGGGAGGCCGAGGCGGGTGGATCACGAGGTCAAGAGATCAAGACCATCCTGGTCAACATGGTGAAACCCCGTCTCTACTAAAACTACAAAAAATTAGCTGGGCATGGTGGCGCGTGCCTGTAGTCCCAGCTACTCAGGAGGCTGAGGCAGGAGAATTGCCTGAACCCGGGAGGCGGAGGTTGTGGTGAGCCGAGATCGCGCCATTGCACTCCAGCCTGGGCAACAAGAGCGAAACTCCGTCTCAAAAAAAAAAAAAAACAAAAAAAAACAAAAAAAAAAACTAAAAATTATTAAAAATGTAAAACAAGGAAGGAAGGAAGGAAGGTAGGTTGGTTGAGATTATGAGAGAGATTCAAACTCTGGAATGGAAGAACATTATAGTTGTTTTCTAGACTATCTGAAGAACTGTCCTTTATAAAGTTAATTCTATTTTATTGCAGATAATCAACCTAGAAGAAATGGAGCCAATGTGCATAAGACACATTTGAGGCCAAGCGCAACGGCTCACACCTGTTAATCCCGGCATTTTGGGAGGTTGAGGTGGGAGGGTTCCTTGAGCACAACAGGTCAAGGCTGCAATAAGCTGAGTTCATGCCACTGTACTCCAGCCTGGGCAACAGGACGAGACTCTGTCTCAAAATAAAAAAGAAAGTAAATAAATAAATATAACTTGAATACATTTGTAAAGCAGTGAGCTCTCTCCATTTTCTAGTCAGCTTTTTCAACACAAAGAATATCATAAGCTGGCTTCTTTAATTAGGAGCTTGAAATAGATGACCTTAAGGTTCTTACCAATAAAGGAACGAATAGAAATAAAGAAATGTAATGTACATAAGGACTACAGTCACTAAGATTAAGATAGGTTTACATTTACTGTTATTCCTCTTAAACATAAAAAGAATTATCAAAATCAAAATCAGATTGAGGAAAAAGCCAGCCGTATCACTACTGTATATATGAATAAGGATTCAACCTAGAACAAAGGCTTGATAACTGCTCTTCAGCAGTAACTGCTCAATCCTATCTTTAAAACAGTGGTGACCCACGGCAAAATGAAAAAAATTAAGACAATTTTTTTTTTCAAGATGGAGTCTTGCTCTGTTGTCCAGGCTGGAGTGCAGTGGCAGTGGCTCCCAGCTACTTGGGAGGCTGAAGCAGGAAAATCGCTTGAACCCAGGAGGCAGAGGTTGTGGTGAGCCGAGACCACGCACTCCAGCTTGGGCAACAAGAGCAAAACTCCTCAAAAAAAAAAAAAAGGCCCTTTGGGAGACCAAAGCACGTGGATCATCTGAGATCAGGAGTTCGAGACCAGTCTGGCCAACATGGCAAAGCCCTGTCTGTCCTAAAAATACAAAAATTAGACACAGTGGCAGGCAACTATAATCCCAGCTCCTCAGGGGCTGAGGCAGGACCATCACTTGAACCCAGTAGGGAGAGTTTGCAGTGATCTGAGATAAAGCCACTGTGACAGAGGGGGATTCTGTCCCCCCACCTGCCAAAAATGGAGAAAACACTGGCAACCTTATATTCGCCCCTTCTACCTCTCTTTCTCCCCACACTTCACTAATCTCAGACTTTTGTGGATTTCCTAGAATCTGTTTTATAGAACAGTTGTATAAAGAGTTTTGCCGGCCGGGCGCGGTGGCTCACGCCTGTAATCCCAGCACTTTGGGAGGCCGAGGAGGGTGGATCACGAGGTCAAGAGATCGAGACCATCCTGGTCAACACGGTGAAACCCCGTCTCTACTAAAAATGAGAAATATCAGCTGGGCGGTGGCGTGTGCCCGTAATCCCAGCTACTCAGGAGGCTGAGGCAGGAGAATTGCCTGAACCCAGGAGGCGGAGGTTGCAGTGAACCGAGATTGCGCCATTGGACTCCAGCCTGGGTAACATGAGTGAAACTCCGTCTCAAAAAAAAAATGCTTATATACATTGTTTTTAATAAATCAACACTTATAGGCATAAGCCTGTTAATGCCTAAATGTATTTTTTCAAAATCAGCTATCTTTCCTCTGGGACCATTCTCTTTTACTGGGTGGGGGGCATTCTCTTACTGCAGAGGAAGATCCTCTAAGCTTTTACTTGGCCGCAGGCATTCTGGAGCTAGCTGAGGGAAGGAGATGGGAAAATAATTCACTAATAATTGTGTAGACTTCTCACTTAATTGGCTCCTGCCGTCCATTTTCTGTCTGAAATTTTAGCCCCATATTCTTCTGGGATTGAGGTCCTAGGTCCTGAACATCTCATATTCAATTCCTCCAAAGAACAAATCTCCTAACTTCTATAAGGCTGATGGTAGCTGCCCAACTACTCAGGTTTAAGGGAGAAAGTACTGAGAGGGAAGTCTATCCTCCAATTATAGACTTCTGGATAATGACTCTGTTGTCAGCCTCCATCTTATCCCTGCCTTCTATGGTACATGGTACCTAGAGTACCTCCAGGTTCTGAACTTTTGAGGAGTTTCACAAACAAATCATTACCTGCCTCTTGTCAGTAGTCTCCTGAAACACTTGGGTTTCACCTACCTCTCCTCTGCTAAGTCATTTACTATTTCTTTCTCTTTTCTTTTTTCCCATACAAGGATTGCATATGCCTCACAATTTCAAGTGGAGTTTCTATCATTGTTTTTAGGCAATTTTCAAAAGAGCCTGGGAATAATTCTACTCTGCTGTCTTAAAATCAAAAAGAAGTGATTTTGGTAATATTTTAAGTCAAAAAATCTTGAAAATAAGCCAACGACTGTTTAAGGGCTAAATATTTGATTTTTTTTTTTTTGAGATGGAGTTTCCCTGGAGTGCAATGGCGCAAATTCAGCTCATCTCAACCTCTGCCTCCTGGGTTCAGGCAATTCTCCTACCTCAGCCTTCTGAGTAGCTAGGATGACAGGCATGCGCCACCACACTCAGCTAATTTTTCGTATTTTTAGTAGAGACACAGTTTCTCCAAGTTGGTCAGGCTGGTCTCAAACTCCCAACCTCAGGTGATCTGCCTGCCTCAGTGTCCCAAAGTGCTGGGCATGAGCCAACACACCCGGCTTTTTTTTTTTTTTATTTAAATACAGAGTTTTGCTCTTGCTGCCCAGGCTGGAGTGCAATGGCTCAATCTTGGCTCACTGCACCCTCCACCTTCCGAGTTCAAGGGATTCTCCTGCCTCAGCCTCCCAAGTAGCTGGCACTATAGGTGCATGCCACCATGGCTGGCTAATTTTTTGTATTTAGTAGAGACGGGGTTTCATCATGTTGGTCAGGGTGGTCTTGAACTCCTGACCTCAGGTGATCCACCCACCTCAGCCTCCCAAAGTGCTAGGATTACAGGCATGAGTCACTGCTCCCGGCCTGTTTGATAATGAACTCCCAAAGGATAACAAAACTGAAATCAAGAACTCAAATGCTTTATTAAATTAGACTATTTGTTTGTCAAACATAGCTTATACTGTCTCATCTCTGTGGCTTTACACCTTCTATCTAGAAACCTATCCATTTTTAAGCCTTAGCTCAAGGTATATTATCCATGAAACCTTTTTTGGCCCCCTCTGTAGAAAGGAATGCCTCTTCTCCACTCCTGGTTTACATGAGGAGAAACTTTCTCTAAACATACTCCTGGCTCCTCTGTACTTCTTTAAAGAGATTAAGTATAACTTATCTTTTTCTCTTATTTGACTGGAAAATCATAGAAGAATGAAGTACAACTTGGCTCAGAGCTCTGTGTTTCTACCTTTTCTGAACAAGTATTCTCCAGTTCTTCAGGGCCAGGCTCTCTCCTGGGTAGAAAAGCTTGATTCAGTATAGCACTGCTTACAACTGGGGGCAGGGGAATGTCTATCTAATAAGACTTCAGCTAACAGATACAATTTGGCTCACACACTGAAAACCAGATCTTCCAACCCAGTTTCCATTAATAGTAAAAGTGGTATTTTGGCCCCCAGCTGCCACTCCTGTGTTGTTTATCCAGAAATTCTGCAAGGATGAGGGATGCTTTTCTTGAGATCTCTTCACAAATCCCAATATTCTCTAGGTAGGTATGTTCTTTTACTTCCTATTATCCATAGCACTTTGCTTATAGTTCTGTTACAGAGCTTAAATTTTGTCTTACTGTGTTAAATTCTGTCTAGCCTACTAGGCTGTAAGCTTTCAGAAAGTGGATTAAACAGAGTCTTACATATGACAAGCCACAAAATAAGTATTTGTTGGATTAACTGATTGAAGGGCTAAATGTTTCTTTCAACTAAAAGTGAAGATTACTATATGGGTTTTGTTTTGTTTTGCTATTTCAGGTAATATAAAGTGACAGACATCACCACATTATCAATATTGCTAGATTATGGCCAGATGTGGTTGTCCACGCCTGCATTCCCAACACTTTGGGAGGCTGAGGTAGGTGGATCATTTGAAGTCAGGAGTTCAAGATCAGCCTGGCCAACATGGCAAAACCTCACCTCTACTAAAAATACAAAAATTACCCGGGTGTGGTGGCAGGCACTTGTAGTCCCAGCTACTCAGGAGGCTGAGGCAGGAGAATCACTTGAACTGAGAGGCAGAGGTTGCAGTGAGCTGAGACTGCACCACTGCACACTAGCCTGGGCAACAGAGCAAAACTCTGTCTCCAAAAAAAAAAAAAAAAAAAAAAGGAGGGGCAGGATGGCTTACCCCTGCAATCCTAGCACTCTGGGAGGCCAAGGCGGGCAGATCCCTTGAGGTCAGGAGTTCGAAACCAGCCTGGCCAATATGGTGAAGCCCCATCCCTACTAAAAATACCAAAAAAAATTAGCCAGGTATGATGGCGAGTGCCTGCAATCCCAGCTACTTGGGAGGCTCAAGCAGGAAAACCACTTGAACCCAAGAGGCAGAGGCTGCAGTGAGCAGAGTCTGCACCACTACACTCCAGCCTGGAAAACAGAGCAAGACTCCATCTCAAAACTAAAAAATACTACGTTATAATTAATTTTATAATTAAGATTTTATTTTTCCTTGCCAAATGTCTTCTACAATATGTCAGGACAACATTATTTCTGTTTTTTGTACCTATTGTCTAGGATTCCTGAAAACTAATTATACATCCTCTAAACCTAAAATTGAAAATAATTCCAATTACACTGAAGAGACAAATGTGACAAAGGAATTCGAATGAAACAGATAGAATTTAGGCTCAAGCTACTTTTCTTTTTTTTTGAGATGAAGTCTCACTCTGTTGCAAGGCCAGAATACAGTGGTGCCATCTTGGCTCACTGCAACCTCCACTTCCCAGGTTCAAGTGATTCTCCTGCCTCAGCCTCCTGGCATGCACCACCACAACCAGCTAATTTTTGTATTTTTAGTAGACGGGGTTTCACCATGTTGGCCAGGATGGTCTCAATCTCTTGATCTTGTGATCTGCCCGCCTTGGCCTCCCAAAGTGTTAGGATTTCAGGCTTAAGCCACTGCACCTGGTCGCTACTTTTCAGTAATATAAGACAAAGACAATACTCACAGAATTACTGTACCATCATCAGTGACTTTAGTGGTTAAAAATAAGCAGTATATAAAAAAAGTGACGAGGAGAAGACACGGCCCAAGTAGTTGTTGTGGCCACTCTTCTACAGAACAAAAACTATAAGTTGAGAAAGAACATTTACTTTTGTGTAACTGGAGGTCAAGATAAGGTATTGGAGCTCTTCAGAAACCTCCAATCAAATGTGTACTCAGAGGTGACATCAGTGAAAATGCCACAATAAGAAACAAAAAAAATTTCACCCCCTCCATAAAAGCAACAATAACAACAAAACTCGCAAAAATCAAATTTTTACAGTTAGATAGAAAAAGCAAGTTCTAATGTTTCATAGCAGAGCAGGATGACTATAGTTAGCAAGGACGTATTGTGTATTTCTAAGTAGCCAGAAGAGAGGACTTGAAATGTTCCCAACACATAGAAATGATAAATACTTAAGGTGATGGATACCCCGAGTACCCTGACTTGATCATTACACATTTTATGCCTGTAATACTCATATGTACCCCACAAATATGTAAATATTACATATCAATTTTGAAAAATCAATTTTTTGAACTTTAAAAGTTAACTAAATCTTGCAATAATCCAAGGAGTCTTCATTCAAGAAAAATGGCTGAATCTCAGTAAGACCAGCATTTTAATTTACCACAACTGCACCTGTTGGCAGTAGCCTTAAAAATAACATCTGATATTACTGGTAACTGAGGGAACGGAACAGATCTAATTTCCAAAGAACTGTAACGATTTGCTTTAACCTGTGTGGTGCTCCCTGGAAAACCAGCTCAAAAAGTTTGTCTTTATACTGTCTGACCCAGAACTGGCCTACTGCTAAAGTAGCTACCCTCCATTTGTCAAAAACATTTACAGGCAAATGTTTTAGTCACTGCTGATTGAGGAACATATAATAAACTAACCAAAAAGCTTAAAAGAGAGGGGAAAAGCCAGGGAAATGTATGTCCATAAGGGCACTGATAAGCTCTGAGACATTCCTTAGACTCAGAAGGCCACATGCATACCCAGGGTTGTGTACGTGCTCAGGAAAGACCTGATAAGGCCCAGAGTTCGCACCTCTAGTTGATCTTGAGGCTCTGCAGAAGAAGTAACAAGTGAAGGCTAAGCCAGAGTTGTAAACTAACTGGCTGTGTGTTCAAAGTGTGCCCCTACATAAACTCCTTCAGCAAAGACTGGGAGAATTGTGGTTCTATGTATTTAGAAATTTCTGTACGGTCATTAGCTGACCACTAAGCTAAAGAAACAGAGATTTTGGCCGGGCGCGGTGGCTCACGCCTGTAATCCCAGCACTTTGGGAGGCCGAGGCGGGTGGATCACAAGGTCAAGAGATCGAGACCATCCTGGTCAACATGGTGAAACCCCGTCTCTACTAAAAATAC
>NW_022436952.1:4608423-4649940 GCF_009761245.1 Sapajus apella | reverse complement strand
GAGATTTCCCCGCCCGGGGGGGGGGGTGGGGGGGGGGCCCGGACCCCCCCCTTGCCCCCCCGCCCGGGGAAAAAAAGTCAAAACCCCCCCAAAAAAAAAAAAAAAAAAAAAAAAAAAAAAGAAACAGAGATTTTAACCCAGGTGCAGCGGCTCATGCATGTAATCCTAGCACTTTGGGAGATATAGGCAGGAGGATTGCTTGAGATCAGCCTGTGTAACATAGTGAGACACTGTCTCTACAAAAATAGGAAGGTGAGCTGGGCATTGAAACTACTTTTGCAAAATTATGACTGAGATAGTGAAAGAGATTTAACTTAACCGACTCCATCTTGCTTCTAACCTCCAAGCTGTCCCGTTTCATTCCTAGGCTGAACTAACTTGAGAGAAACTGAGTTTCTAGATCAAAACAAAGACCAACAGCCCTTTCCCAAAGCAGACCTCCTTCTTGCCTGGGACTAGACTGCCTTTGTAGAACTAACATTAGCCACAAGATTAGAAATTATGGTTTAGGAGTCATGGAGCTGGAGGCTACAAGATTCTGAACCTCCCTAAACTGCTCCTAAGATCAGTGCTTGAGATATTTTGCAGACCCTGCACTTGATGGATCAGCTGGCCTCACCCAGATCGATTAACTGGCTCATCTGATCTTATGGCCCCCACCCTGGAACTGACTCAGTGCAAGATGACATCCTCTACTCCCTATGATTTCATCCCTAACCAATCAGCACTCCTGGCTCACTGACTTCCCCCCACCCACCAAGCTGTCCTTAAAAACTCTGATCCCCAAATGCTAGGGTAGACTGATTTTAGTAATAATAAAACTCTCATCTCCCACACAGATGGCTCTTTGTGAATTATTCTTTCTCTATTGCAATTCTCGTCTTGAAAAATCGACTCTATTTAGGCAGCAGGCAAGGTTAATTCCTTGGGCAGTTACAGCATGGCAGCATGGTGGCACACACCTGTAGTCCTAGCTACTCAGTAGGCTGAGGTGGTAGGATGGCTTGCACCTGGGAGTTTGAGGCTTCATCGAACTGTGATTGCACCACTGCACTCTAGCCTGGGCAACAGAGCAAGACTGTATCCTCTACTACCCACCTACCCCCTGAAAAAAGGAGAGAGATTTTTTGCATTTGTCATTTGTCACAAATAACACAAATGACAAATACAGACTGTACAGAATTACTTTGGGAAAGACACTAAACAAACAATACTAATAAAACAAGTAGTAACAACAAACTCAAAAGAAGTTAATGTAATTTCCAGAGTTGCCACATTATAACATGCAAAATGTTCTGTTTTCAACAAGAAAAAACAAGGTATGCACAGAAATTATTTTAAAATGATATGAATGTGCCTAGTATCCAAAACAAAGAACTCTTATAACCCAACAATAAAAATACAACTAACCCAATTAAAAAATGGGCAGGAAGTTGTGGTAGCTCACATCTGTAGTCCCAGCTACTTGAGAGGCAGGATTGCTTGAGCAAAGAAGTTTAAGATCAGCCTGAGCAACATAGCAAGATCCCATCTCTTGAAAATATAAATAAAAATATACAAAATATAAATAAAAAACTAAATGGGCAAAGGACTAAATAGACATTTCTAGGAAGGATATAGACAAAGAGCCAACAAGCAATGAAAATATGTGAACATCATTATTCATTATATAATTAGAAAGCAAAAACACAAGGAGATACCACCTGACATCCACACCCAATAGTTGTTGGCAGGACATGGAGAAACTTGAAACCCTTGTATATTGCTGGTGGAAATATACAATGATGTAACTGCTGTGGGAAACTGTTTGGTGATTCCTTAAAAAGTTAAATATAGAAGTTCTAACTTTGGGAGGCTGAGGCAAGGGGAATCACTTGAGGCCAGCAGTTTGAGAACCAGCCTGGGCAACATTGCGAGACCCCATCTCTTAAAAAAAGAAAAAAACACTGGCCATGCTCAGTGGCTCATGCCTGTAATTCCACTTGAGAGACCAATGCAGGAGGATCACCTGAGATCAGGAGTTTGAGACCAGCGTGAGCCACCTAGAAAGACCTAATCTCTACTAAAAATCAAATAAATTGGCTGGGCATGGTGGTACACACCTGCCACTTAGTTACTTTGAAGGCTGGGGTGGAAGAATCCCTTTAGCCTCAGGAATTGGAGGCTGCAGTGAGCTATGATTGTACCACTGCAATCCAGCCCAAACAACAGATCAAGACCCTGTCTCAAATAAATAAAATAAAATAAAATAAAATAAAATAAAAATATAAAATATTTAAAAAGTAGCTGGGTGTGGTGGTATGTGCCTGTGGTCCCAGTTACTCAGGAGGCTGAGGAGGGAGGATCACTTGAGCCCAGGAAGTCAAGGCTACGGTGAGCCATGATCACATCATTGCATTCCAGCCTGAGTTGACAGAGACTCTGTCTCGGCAAAGAAATTAGAAATATATACATAGAAGTTCTACTTTTAAAAGATATCTAGGATCCACTTACTTCTCACACCATCTCTAATATAATCAACTTGATGCAAAATATTAACATCTCTTTTCTCGTTTATTGCAAAAAAATAAAAAGCTAAGAACACTGGTTACACATCACAATCTACACAGAGCAAGAGTGATACTCCATATGAGTTATATCATGTTCCTCTTCTGCTGAAAACAGAACACAACTCAAAAACAGATCTATGAATGTATGGCTTACTTTGTCAGAATAAAATTCAGAGCTTAAAATGGTTTACAAGGCCATTCATGATCTGCCCTGCTCTCTAACCACCACCACCAGCATGTCCCCAGTTCCCACCAATAACTCTGACCTCATCCCTACCACTGTTCCCCAACTTCGCTATGATCTGACCACAGTAAACTACCATTGTTCCTAGAATAATACATCAAGGACACTGCAAGTTTCATTTCTGCACTTACTATCCTGTGGCTATAATAATCTTTCCTTAGATCACCACACACCTTGCTTCATTTCATTAACTCTGCTCAAATGTTACCTTAATAGTGACATCTTCCTTTACCATCCCTATGAAATGTGAACAATGTCCAGTTCCCTTTCCGCTTTTCCTGGACTTTATTTTGCCCATCACAAGCATTAACATCTGGCATATTATTTACTTTTTTATGTTGTCAATCTTCCCTCATAAGATTTTAAACTCCTTTAGAGTAGGACTTTGTCTGTTTTGTCCACTTTTATACCCTTAGCATCTATAAGAATACCAGACATGGAGGAGGGGGGTGGGGAAAAAAAAAAGAATACCAGACATGTAAAAAGTGCACCACAAATATTTGCTGACTGAATTAGAGATGAGAAACATGTAACAGAAAAAAGAAAACTTACCTGTACTAACATAAAAAAGTATAAAGAAACAAAACTAACAAAAACTGTCTAAGATTATAAAGAATACTATAAAGAGCTGCTAATAAAAGCTAAATAACAGTCCAGGTACAGTGGCTCATGCCTGTAATTCCAGCACTTTGGGAGGCTGAGGCAAGTAGATTGCTTGAGCATAGGAGTTTGAGACCAGGCTAAGCAACAGGTAGAAACCCCATCTCTACAAAAAAATACAAAAAATAAGCATACAAAAATTAGCTGAGTACAGTGGTGTACACCTGTTGTCTTAGCTACCCAGGAGGCTGAGGCAGTAGGATCACTGGACCCTTGAAGAGGTTTAGGCTGTGATGAGCTGTGATCACACCACTGCACTCTAGCCTGGGTGACAGAGCAAGACCTTCTCTGCAGGAAAAAATAAATAAATAAATAAATAAATAAAGGCTGAATAAACATGTCATGTTCATGAATGAGAAGGAAAATACTGTAAAGGTATCAATTCCCCTAAATTAATGTATAAAGCCAATTAATTAATGCTATGGTATTATAAATTAAAAATAGATGGAAGGAACAGGCCTTAGTTCAAAAACAGACTTATGAATGTATTCAGCTTTATTATAGATATGACATTTCAAAACCAGTGGAAGGGCTGGGCAAACTGGCTCATACCTGTAATCCTAACACTTTAGGAGGCTGAAATGGGAGGATCACTTGAGGCCAGAAGCTTTAGACCAATCTGGGCAACATAGGAAGAGCCCACTGCTACTTTTTTTTTTAAAACTTGCCCAGGTGTGGTGGCATGCACCTGTAGTCTAGCTACTTGGGAAGCTAAGGTGAGAAGATCACTTGAGCCCAAAAGTTGCAGGCTGCAATGAGCTATGATCCTACCTCTGCACTCCAGCCTGGGTGAGGGAATGAGACCTTGTCTCTAAAAAGATAAATTTTCAAAATTTAAGAAAAGACTGGGCACAATGGTTCATGCCTGTAATCTGAGCACTTTGGGAGATCAAGGCAGGCAGATCACAAGTTCAAGAGATCAAGGCCATCCTGGCCAACATGGCGAAACCCCGTCTCTACTAAAAATACAAAAATTAGTTGGGTATGGTGCCTCTAATCCCAGATAACCAGGAGGCTGAGGCAGGAGAATTGCTTGAACCCAGGAAGCAGAGGTTGCAGTTGAGCTGAGATCGTACCATTGCACTCCAGCCTGGCAACAGAGACTCCATCTCATAAAGAAAAAAATTAACAAAAACTGAAGTATCCAGACAAACCACTGGAAAATACAAAATAAAATACTGAAATATTTATATAATGGAATACTATGTAACAATTAAAAGAAATAGATTGACCAGACCTCTAAGAAATGTAGCAGAGAAAGTTTCAGAATAACAGACACAATAGAAGGTCAATTATGTAAACACCCACACATACAAAGAAACATGTAGAGAAGAAAAACCTTGGCAGAGTGTGATGGCTCATGCCTATAATGCTAACATTTTGGGAGGCTGAGGTAGGAAGATCAAAAGAAGCCAGGAGTTGGAGACCAGCGTGGGTAACAGAGGAAGGTCCTGTCTCCAAAAAGAAACAGAAAAACCCTACAAGGATAATCACCAAGTCTGTAACAGTCCTTATCTCTTGAAGTAGAGAGGAGTAGAACGGAGAGGATCAGTGTTACAGGTACTGTCAGAGGCTCTTTTTGTTATACTTCACGTTTTAATTTTTAAAAAATTTATTCAGGTACATTTTATTTTATACATAAAATAAACAGGCCAGGCCTGGTGGCTCATGCCTGTAATCCTAGCACTTTGGCAAGCCAAGGCAGGAGGACTGCTTGAGCTCAAGAGTTCAAGACCAGCCTGAGCAATACAGGGAGAGCCCATATCTACAAAATGTCAAAAAAAAAAAAAAAAAAATTAGCAGGGCATGGTGGCATGTGCCTATCCAGCTATCTGGGAGGGTAAGGTGGGAGGATCACTTGGGCCCAGGAAGTCGAGGCTGCAGTGAGCTGTGATCATACTCTTGCACTCCAGCCTGGGTGACAGAGTGAAACCCTGTCTCAAAAAAATAAATAAAATACAATAAAATTTGTATATAACTTGTATAAATTAAAACTTATTTCTAAAAGTGGAGAAGAGGTGCTAAACTATATGTCCAGTATAATCTTGTTTGTTTATAAAATATAGAAATAGATACATAATTTGGCCAGGCGCGGAGGCTCACGCCTGTAATCCCAGCACTTTGGGAGGCTTAGGCGGATGGATCACGAGGTCAGGAGTTCAAGATCATCCTGGCTAACATATTGAAACTCCATCTCTACTAAAAACACAAAAATTAGTTGGGTGTGGTAGTGCGTGCCTGTAATTCCAGCTGCTCAGGAAGCTGAGGCAGGAGAATCACTTGAACCTGGGAGGCGGAGGCTGCAGTGAGCCAAGATCGCGCCATTGCACTGCAGCCTGGGCAACAGAGTGAGACTCCAAGGAAGGAAGGGAGGAAGGGAGGGGGGGAGGGAGGGAGGAAGGGAGGGGGGGAGGGAGGGAAGGAGGAGGGGGAAGGGAAGAGGGGAAGGGGAGGGGGAAGGGAGAAGGGGAGAGGGGAAGGGAGAAGGGGAGAGGGAAAGAGGAGGGGGAAAAGGGAAGGGAAGAGGGGCAGGGGAAGGGGAGGTGGGGGAGAAAGGAAAGAAAGAAAGACATAATTTTTAAAAGGACATATAATACACAGTTAACAATGGTTACTGCCAGGGCACAGTGGCACACAATGGCTCACACCTATAATCTCAATTATTTGGGAGGTGAAGGATCACTTGAGCCCATAAGTTCAAGACCAGATTGGCAACACAGAGAGAGCCTGTACCTACAAAAAATGTAAAAATTAGTTATGTATGGTGGTGCATGCCTATAGTCTCGGCTACTTGGAAAACTGAAGTGGGAGAATTGCTCGAGCCTAGGAGGTTGAGACTGCGATGAGCCATGATGATGCCACTGCACTCCAGACTCGGCAATCCAAGACCCCGTCTCAAAAAAAAAAAAAAAAAAAAAAAATCCACACACATACAATGGTTACCTCTGGGTAATGAGGTGGGGAAAAGAAGAAAGACTTACTTCTCGCCAAAACTCATTTTAAGATGAACAGAAAATTGTATTTTAACTTCTCTTCCCAGCACAAATACTAAAGCAACAGTTTAACTTCCATTTCCAGTCTCAAATTAAACCATAGGCCTATTCCCGTTAACTGTCTTATTTTAGTAAAACAGAAGTGGGTGGAAGAAAGATATGTCACTGAAACACATTAAACTGAGAGACTTGAGTCTACTGTAGGACAGCCAAGGAGGCTGATGCTCAAGTTTTCTTTAGCTAAAATAATGGTAACACTTCACAGAGATTGCACAGTCCAACTCAGCTGCAGTGAATGAAAGCTACAAGAAAGTTTACTGAACTAGTTCTCCATTAAATTTTGCTTAGGCAGCTGGGTGTAGTGGCTCACACCGGTAATCCCAGCACTTTGGGAGCCTGAGGCCAGCAGATCATGAGGTCAAGAGATGGAGACCATCCTGGCAACGTGGTGAAACCCCATCTCTACTAAAAATACAAAAATCAGATGGGCATGGTGGCACATGCCTATAGTCCTAGCTGCCCAGGAGGCTGAGGCAAGAGAATCGCTTCAACCCGGAGGCACAGGTGACAGTGAGCTGAGACTGCACCACTGTACTCCAGCCTGGGTGACTAAGTGAGACTCCGTCTCAGAAAAATAATTTTTTTTGCTTAGACCTCAATCTTATTTCCATTTTTAAAGAGTACCATTAGCATGAAGCATAATACCTACCTACAAGTACTATGTGATGGTTAGGGACTTTCAACCTAAATGTGTATCCACTTCTAATTCCACAAAAGAACACTATTTCCAGTCAAGATTATATGGAGCATGTATATTCTCCCATACTTCCCAGCCTGATACTGCATTGAATCCTGTGCTTTTCTGTTATGTTAACTCATCTCTGAAAAAATACTGTTTCTGGTAATACTGACCAAACCTCAGCCATCTGACAACAGTCAGAACATGTAAAGAAAAGAATAAAACTGAATGCTTGCTAGGTATGTAGTACATACAGTGTTCCCTGACTTAGGATGGTTTAAGATTTTTTGATGTTACAATTATGTACATATAATATGCGTCAGTAGAAACTGCATTGAGTACACATACAACCATTCTGTTTTTCACGATCAGTACAGTAGTCATTAAGTTACATGAGATATTTACAATGTTTTATTACAAAATCAGTTTTCTGTTAGATAATTTTACCCAACTGTAGACTAATGGATTCTGAACATACTTAAGGTAGGTTAGGCTAATCTATTACATTTGGTAGGTTAGGTATATTAACTGCGTTTTGTTTTTTGTTTTGTTTTGAGAAAAGGTCTCTCTTTCACCCAGGCTGGAGTTCAGTGGCATGATCTTGGCTCACTACAACCTCGCCCATTTCCTGGAATCAAACAATCCTTCTACCTTACCCTCCCAAGTAGTTGGGACTATAGATGTGCGCTACCATGCCCAGCTAATTTTTAAATTTTTTGTACCAGCAATCCCATTACTGGGTATATATCCAAAGAACTATAAATTGTTCTACTATAAAGATACATGCACACGTACATTCACTGCAGCCCTATGTACGATAGCAAAGACCTGGAACCAACCCAAATGCCCATCAATGATAGACTGGACAAAGAAAATGAGGTACATATACACCATGGAATACTATGCAGCCATAAAAAACGATGAGTTTATGTCCTCTGTAGGGACTTGGATGAATCTGGAAGCCATCATTCTCAGCAAACTGACGCAAGAACAGAAAGCCAAACACCGCATGTTCTCACTCATAGGTGGGTGTTGAACAATGAGAACACAGGGACTCAGGGAGAGGAGCATCACACACTGGGGGCAGTTGTGAGGGGACAGGGGAGGGACAGTGGGGGGTAGGGGAAATAACATGGGAAGAAATGCTGGATATAGTATACACCTAAAATAAAAATAAAAAAACAAAATTTTTGTAGAGATGAGGTCTCACTATATTGCCCAAACTGGTCTCAAATTCCTGGGCTCAAGCAATCCACCCACCTCGGCCTTCAAAGTGCCGGGATTACAGGCATGAGTCACTGCACCAGGTCTTAACTACATTTCCAACTTATGATACTTTCAATCTATTATAGGTTTATCAGGGCATATTACCATGTGTATTACAAAAACTAAAAAGGTAATGAGATAATTACATATTTCATTTGAATATATATTTGACAGTGGTTAGAAGGATCAGCTAGATCTTGGTCACAACTTCAGAACACCATTTATTGAGATCATTTATAACACAAATTTCACATTATTGAATAAGTAATTCAAATGCTTGAGAAAATGGTAGTATTTGTTCTTGGTATTATTATTATTATTTTTTTTTTGAGACAGAGTCTTACTCTGTTGCCCAGGCTGGAGTGCAGTGGCGTGACCTCGCCTCACCGCAACCTCCGCCTCCCGGGTTCAAGTGATTCTCCTGCCTCAGCCTCCCAAGCAGCTGGGACTAGAGGTGAACGCACATGTCTGGCTAATTTTTTGTATTTTTAGTAGAGACGGTGTTTTGACATGTTGGCCAGGCTGGCCTCGAACTCCTGACCTCAGGTGATCCACCTGCCTTGGCCTTCCAAAGTGCTGGGATTACAGGGGTAAGCTGCCATGCCTGGCCTTTTCTTGGTATTCTTTCTATTTTAAAAGCTTATTTTAACCAGGCATGGTTACTCACACTTGTAATCCCAGCACTTTTGGAGACTGAGGCAGGCAGATCGCTTAAACTCAGGAGTTCAAGACTAGCCTGGCCAATATGGCAAAATCCTGTCTCTACTAAAAATACAAAAAAACTAGCTGGGCATGGTGACACACAACTGTAATTCCATCTACTCTGAGACACAAGAATCAATTGAGCTCGGGAGGTGGAGGCTGTAGTAAGCCAAGATTACACTACTGTGCTCTACCCTGGGCAACAGAGCAAGACCCTGTTTGAAAAAAAAAAAAAAAAAAAAGTTGCATTTTTTCTTGTGCTTAAAATTAGATCTACATTTGGGAAGCTTCTTTTATATAACCCCAGTCAGCTGTGACAAAGACTACTGAATAACAATGAAGTTTAATTTTTTTTTTTTTTTTGAGACTGAGTCTCACTCTGTTACCCAGGCTGGAGTGCAATGGCACAATATCAGCTCATCGCAACCTCCGCCTCCCAGGTTCAAGTGATTCTCCTGCCTCAGCCTCCTGAGTAGCTGGGATTATAGAAGCATGCCACCTCGCCTGGCTAATTTTTGTATTTTTAGTAGAGACGGGGTTCCACCATCTTGGCCAGGCTGGTCTCAAACTCCTGACCTCGTGATCCACCCGCCTCGGCCTCCCAAAGTGCTGGGATTACAGGTGTGAGCCACCTCGCCCAGCAATAATGAAGTTTCTCATCTTCCTGCAGCTACTATTCACAATGTACAAGGAAAGTTATAGTATTAAAGAAAAGTTTTAACCTGTCCTAGGAGAATTCCAAGATATATCAGGTTTCTTTTCTACAAGTGGGTAGAAAGTAGAATGTAGAAAGAAGCATTTCAGATTGCATTAATTGCAGAAATAAGTTGTGACATGATTTTGTTGAACATGACCTTCTTTTCTTTACACTAAGAACACGCAAACAATATCAAAAAGCTGATAAGGATGAATGTCAAGAAAGGGTATTAGTAATGCAGTGCTCTTTTTAAAAAACAAATGCATCTTTTATGTCTGTGTTTAATCACATCATTGCTTTATTTTCCACAAATCAGAGAAGGATTTATTGGGGGGTAAAAGCTGGCTGATCTAGTGTTCTAGATGTCAACTTAAAATCTGGTGCCAGATTCTCATCTTGGGAGACATTTATTCACATGTGCCTAACAATGAGTACAATAATAGTTGCAGCATAAATTGCAGACTGCAACACTACTAAATTATTACTGTTCAACTAGATTAAAATTCATAGGCATTCCTGTTTAATATACCCAATATAAAAAACTGAATCAGGCTGAGCACAGTGGCTCATGCCTATAATTCGAGCACTTTGGGAAGCCAAGGTGGATGGATTGCTTGAGTGTGGGAGTTCAAGACCAGCCTAGGCAACACGGTGAAACCCCAAATCTACAATAAATACAAAAACTGGCCAGACGCGGTGGCTCACGCCTGTAACCCCAGCACTTTGAGAGGCTGAGGCAGGTGGATCACCTGAGGTCATGAGTTTAAGACCAGCCTGACCAACTTGGTGAAATCCCCTCCCTACTAAAAATATGAAAATTAGCCATGCATGGTGGCTGGCGCCTGTAATCCCAGCTACTCAGGAGGCTGAGGCAGAGAAGTGCTTGAGGCGGAGGTTTTGGTGAGCTGAGATCTCACCACTGCACTCTACCCTGAGCGACAGAGCGAGAATACATCTCAAAAAAAAAAAGATCATTAGTTGCATTCTTCCCTCTGTAAAAGAATTATTCCATTTAAATAGTAAGTTCCTTTAAAGTATTTGAAATCTATCTGCAGCTGGGTGCAATGGCTCACTCCTGTAATGCTAGCACTTTGGGAGGCCAAAGCGGGAAGATCACTTGAGACTAGGAGTTGGAGACCAGTCTGGGCAACACAGTGAGACACACACCCCCCCCCCCCCCCCCCTCCCCCCGCCTTCTTAAAAAAAAAAAAAATTTTTTTTTTAGTAAGAAAAAAAGAAACAAGCAGGAATCTAAAGCAGCATATACAACAGTGTTACAAAGTCTAACTGGCTTTTCTTTAATAACAGATGGAAGCAAAGAAATTTAAGAACACTGGCAATAAACTATGTAATCTCTCCCCAGAGAATCACAGAATTTCCACGCTAGAAGGAAACTTACAATTGAAACAATGTAGGTTCAGAGAGGTAAGTTACCCAAGGTCCCAGACACCAGTAATACTAGAACTTCACTAGAATATGTGTAATACACAAAAAAAACACACAAATACACAAATGTATATAAAGTCTAAGAGTACGTTTTGTTTCATAGTTCAGAACTAATTCCCTTTGTAAAATCCTGATGACATCACCTTAAAGCTTTCATTGTCTCCTTATCCAAATTAATTTCAAAACAATAACATTAAAAGATATAGATGATCTGGTTAAAAAAAAAAAAAAGACGAAAAAACATTATAACAGAGAATTCTGAAAAACCCTGCAGCTAAGATTTAAATTATTTATTTGCTACAAATCACAAATCACTTCTTCATTTCTTTTTCTTTTCCCCAACCACTTCTAAAAAGGAAAAAAAGAAAACGGCCACAACAGTGGCTCATGCCTATAATCCCAGCACTTTGGGAGGCCAAGGCAGGTGGATCACCTGAAGTCAGGAGTTCCAAGACCAGCCTGGCCAACATGGTTAAATCCCATATCTACTAAAAATATAAAAATTAGCTCGGCATTGTGGTGCGTGCCTGTAATCCCAGCTACTCGGGAGGCTGAGGCCCCAGAATAGCCTGACCCTGGGAATTGGAGGCTGCAGTGAACAAAAGATGCACCCCAGCCTGGGCAACAGAGTGGGAGCCCATCTCAAAAGAGAAAAAAAAAAAGTACGACAGAAAGACAGAAAGGGGAAGGAAGGAAGGAAAGAAGGAAGGAAGGAAGGAAGGAAGGAAGGGGGAAAGGAAGGAAGGAAGGAAAAGCAATACTGGCTCTTTGTTGCCAGCAATGAGTTGGCTCTGGCTTTTCTTAGACCTATACACAAAGGATGACATATACAAAAAATGTTCCACATTTAAAAACCTGCCCTAATCTAAAAACTTCAGTCTTCTGCCGGGAGTACTGGCTCATGCCTGTAATCCCAGCACTTTGGGAGGCCAAGAAGGGCGGATCACCAGGTCAGGAGTTGGAGACCAGCTTGACCAACATGGTGAAACCCCGTCTCTACTAAAAATACAAAAATTAGCCAGGCATGGTGGCACATGCCTGTAATCTCAGCTACTCAGGAGGCTGAGGCAGAAAATCACTTGAACCCGGGAGGCGGAGGTTGTAGTGAGCCAAGATCATGCCACTGCATTCCAGCCTGGGTGACAGAGCAAGACTCCATCTCAGAAAAAAAAAAAAATTTTAGTTTTCTTTTTGCCACATAAAATTCCTCAGTCTGCAGACAGGAAAGCAAACATGAAGCGCCCAGAACAGCTATACCTATGGTATCTTATTATTGCAAATTATAAGTAAAACTGAGGTTGGGCGAAGTGGCTCATGCCTGCAATCCCAGCACTTTGGGAGGCCAACTCAGGTGGATTACTTAAGGTCAGAAGTCCAAGACTAGCCTGACCAATGTGGTGAATCGCCATCTCCACTAAAAAATACAAAATTTGCCGAGCATGGTAGCACATACCTGTAATCCCAGCTACTTGGGAGGCTGGGACAGGAGAATCGTTTGAACCTGGAAGGCAGAGGCTGCAGTGAGATCGAACCACTGCACGCCAACCTGGACAACAAGAATGAAACTCCAACTCAAAAAAAAAAAAAAAAAAAAAAAAAAAAAGAGGGGCTGGGCACGGTGGCTCACGCCTGTACTCCCAACGCTTTGGGAGGCCAAGTCAGTCCGATCAACTGAGGTCAGGGGTTTGAGACCAGCCTGGCCAACATGGCAAAACCCTGTCTCTACTAAAATTACAAACATTAGCTGGGTGTGGTAGCACACGCCTGTAATCCGGAGGAAGGCTGAGGCAGGAGAATCCTTTGAACCCCGGAGGCAGAGGTTGCAGAGAGCCAAAATCGAGCCAGTGCACTACAGCCTGGGCAAGAAGAGTGAAACTCCATCTCAGAAATAAATAAATAAATAAATAAATAAACAAACAAACAAACTGAGAATGCTTACCCAGTTTTCACTTTGAAATGACTACACAATTATCTCTGCCTACATTCTCCAATTGATCAGAAAGTCACACCAACAAACACCACAGTGGTGAGTACATTTGATCATGTTTGGACAGGCATTATATATATTTATTGCCAACCATGCTGTTAGATATAATTTCTGTCTTAGCACCAAAGTAATGCCTAAGATCAACTAATTACTCAATTTCATGGAATTGCATTTCCTTTTTTGTTTCAATAAGAAATTCCTGGGATCAAGGACAAAATTGATAAATTAATTATATTTCCACCTGATCACAACTGTTAGATTAGGGGCTCATTAAAAGAGCATCATAGCCGGCGCGGTGGCTCAAGCCTGTAATCCCAGCACTTTGGGAGGCCGAGGAGGGTGGATCACGAGGTCAAGAGATCGAGACCATCCTGGTCAACATGGTGAAACCCCGTCTCTACTAAAAATACAAAAAATTAGCTGGGCATGGTGGCGCATGCCTGTAATCCCAGGTACTCAGGAGGCTGAGGCAGGAGAATTGCCTGAACCCAGGAGGCGGAGGTTGCGGTGAGCCGAGATCGCGCCATTGCACTCCAGCCTGGGTAACAAGAGCAAAACTCCGTCCCCCCCCAAAAAAAAAAAAAAAAAAAAAGTACATCATAAAATCAAGTTTGAGGATACATGACTAGAGAATAAGTAGGTTACTTACCTAGAGGTGTAACTCACATGCCTAGTAGTTATTTAATCCTTGCTGAATACCCAATAAAATCGCTATTTTAAGGGAGACAGTCTTCAAATGATAATGCAAATTTGGTTTGGATTTATCATATTTTAAATACATATTTTTGTTGTGTATAAAAGTTATATAACTAAGCAAGATGAATTGAGCACAAATATTACTGCATAGTTCAGTACCACCACCTATTGTTAGTAGCTGTCAAGTAAAAATGTTTTATGTATCTAACGGATGCAACTACATTAAGACATAAAGCTATAAAACCACAGTTGGATGCCTTGGCTTTTCTGAGTCAATATTTGGGTGGGAGGGGACTGACCTAAGAATTCACTACGTCTCGCTAGGTCTGGAACATTAAGTAGGAAAACAGTGTAAAGACAACTATGTACAAGTAGCTAAATTTGGTCACTTTAAGGGCATTCTTTCTACTCCCTCCCTCCTTTGGATTTTCCTGGGGTCACGGAATATTTTATTTTGAACATCTAAAAATACCCTTCCAAAAACCACAGTACTAGTTAGATTACTGAAAATTTGTTTTTTAAATGGAGTCTTACTCTGTTGCCTAGGCTGAAGTGCAGTGGCACAATCTGAGCTCACTGCAACCTTCACCTCCTGGATTCAAAGAAATTCTGCCACCTCAGCCTTCTAAGTAGATGAAATTACAGGTGTTCACCACCATGCCCAGCTAATTTTTGTATTTTTAGTAGAGACGGGGTTTCACCATGTTGGTCAGGACTGGTCTTGAACTCCTGACCTCAAGTGATCTGCCCATCTCGGCCTCCCAAAGTGATGGGATTACAAGCCAGAGACATTGCGCCCGGCCAGATACTAAAATTTTTAATTTAGTTTCCAATATATTACCAGTTGGAAAACAGTAATCTAAGTACCAGGAATGAGATCCTTGGCCTATAAGAAAGCACTTATAAATGTGCAAGAAAAATAAGATCAAGATTTGAAAACAGACAACTTTGGGAAGGAAAAGAGATGGGTTTGTTAAAAATCAGCATTAAAAAGCATCCATCAAGACTAACAGTTAAAACTGACAAATGGCCTAAAACATAAGATTTTTAAAGTGTGACCCCTGCTAGGCCAGGCACAGTGGCTCACACCTTTAATCCCAGCACTTGGGAGGCCAAGGTGGACGGATAGGTCAGGAGTTCTAGACCAGCCTGGCCAAGAAGGTAAAACCCCATCTCTACTAAAAATACAAAAATTAGCCAAGTGTGGTGGCAGGAACCTGTAGCCTCAACTACCTGGGAGGCTGAGGCACCAGAATCACTTGAACCCGGGAGGTGGAGGTTGCAGTGAGCTGCAATTTGCCACTGCACTCCAGCCTGGACAACAGAGGGAGACTCGGTCTCAAAAAATACATAAATAAGTAAAATAAATATATAAATGTGTGACTATTTCTAACAGAAATACTAATTTAATGAATAAAAATCTTCAACATAAAAGTAGATTCCACCTAAGAATGTGGGACATAATGTTGATAATACATTTCATAAACTTTTTGTCAGGTGATAGACTTTTAATGACTCAATAGAAAACAGTAATTTGCAATGTAATGGTTTATCTTTGTTTCTCATACATGTATTGATTTTTAAATAATGGAAGCTACTATATAAGTACATGATAAAATGTACCATGTTTTAAAAGGTAAAAAAAAAAAAAAAAAAAGAGGCCAGGCACAGTGGCTCACACCTGTAATCCCAGCACTTTGGGAAACCAAGGAGAACGGATCAGTTGAGGCCAGAAGTTTGAGGCCAGTCTGGCCAACACGGCAAAACCCTGTCTCTACTAAAAATACAAAAATTAGCCAGGCGTGGTGGCTGAACACCTGTAATCCCAGCTACTCGGGAGCCTGAAGCAGTAGAATCACTTGAACCTGGGAGGTGGAGGTTGCAATGAGTCAAGATTGTGCCACTGCACTCCAACCTGGGCAACAAAAGTGAAACTCCGTCTCAAAAATGTTTTTAAAAGGCTGGGCATGGTGGCTCACACCCATAATCCCAGCACTTCTGGGAGACTGAGGTGAGCGGATCAGAGGTCAAGAGATTGAAGCCATCTTGGCCAACATGGTGAAACCCCATGTCTACTAAAAATACAAAATTAGCTGGGCATGGTGGCACACACCTGTAGTCGCAGCTACTTGGGAAGCTGAAGCAGGAAATTCGCTTGAACCCAGGAGGTGGAGGTTGCAGTGAGTGGAGATCACACCACTGCACTCCAGCCTGGCAACAGAGTGAGACTCCATCTCAAAAAAAGAAATGACCAAAGTTACAAGTTAGTTCCTGGCAAAAATTAAGATTAACATAATATCCAGGTCTCTTCATTCACAATGTAGTGTGCTCTTTTGGTCATGCTGCATTTTAAGATTTTTGGTTTTTGTTTGTTTTGTTTGTTTGTGACAGAGTCTTACTCTGTCATCCACTCTGGAGTACAGTGGAATGATCTTGGCTCACTACAAACTCTGCTTCCCAGGTTCAAGTGATTCTTGTGCCTCAGCCTCCGGAGTAGCTGGAACTACAGGCAAACGCCACCACGTCCAGCTAATTTTTGTATTTTGAGATGGGGTTTCACCATGTTGGCCAGGCTGGTGTCCAACTCGCGACCTCAGATGATCTGCTGGCCTCAACCTCCCAAAATTTTGGGATTATGGGTGTGAGTCACCACGTCCAGGCAAATTTTCATTACTTTGGATAAAATGAAGCAAGTAGGCAAACAAATATTACATGCTAGTGTTACAGGTTGCACGTAATATTACAGATTTATCAGAAAGTCAGTGAGGTATAATGAAAAACAATAATGAACATGGATCCAAAATACCCAAATTGGAGCATATCATTTTCTAACTTATGGGTCCTTATCTCTAGACACTGTTTAAACTGTAAAATGGTATCTGAATGTCAGTTAATGTTACCACTATGATTATTTTTTAATGTTAGGCTTTTTAATAAACCCATTAATACAGAATTTTCCTCCAACAATACTACATCCTCAAATTGAACCTACTAAGAATATGACAAAGTGGAGAGGCTTAACTAAAATAAATCTAAGCTTGGACTCAAGGACTAGCCTAGATATTTAAACACTAATCTCACTAAGTGTTAAGATAATGTCAGTTATAGCATTTAAAATGAAGGTGGCCAGGTGTGGTGATCACACCTATAACTCCGACACTTTGGGTGGCCAGTGAGATGATACCTTAAGCCCAGGAGTAACAAATACAAAAATAAAATATACCGGATGAACTGCGGAAAAGGTCTTTTCCAAAAATTTTATAGACTTTTTGCTAGTTATGCTAAAAACAAAGCAGGATAACAGTGAAGTCCAAAAAAAAGAAAAATGCAGATTGGAAATCCTGGCTCCCCCACTTACTAGCTGTGCAATTTGAACACCTTACTTAATCTCTCAGGCCTCCACTTTCCTCAAATGTAAAACAGAAGCATAAAACTAGAGGTAACACTGGCTCAATGTCTGGATGCAGAAATATTCAATAACCATCATTAAATTTGAAAAAAAATTACTAAAATTTGCTGCAAAGTTCACTATAAATAATATCATAAAAAATCTGAGCCGGGCGCAGTGGCTCAAGCCTGTAATCCCAGCACTTTGGGAGGCCGAGGCGGGTGGGTCACGAGGTCAAGAGATCGAGATCATCCTGGTCAACATGGTGAAACACTGTCTCTACTAAAAATACAAAACATTAGCTGGGCATGGTGGTGCTTGCCTGTAATCCCAGCTACTCAGGAGGTTGGGGCAAGAGAATTGCCTGAACCCAGGAGGCGGAGGTTGCAGTGAGCCGAGATCGCACCATTGCACTCCAGCCTGGGTAACAAGAGTGAAACTCCATCTCAAAAAAAAAAAAAAAAATCTGAATAGTAAATTTTAATTAAGTGACTAACAGAATCCAGCACATACTATGTTAACCTACAAGGGTTATTAATGTATACATTTAATGCCAAGGTGACACAGCAAGGAACAACATGAATTTCCACATCTCTCAATTATCTTAGAGACTGTTTATTCAGTAGTCATTTACTTCGACTATTGTAAAGGATGCTACACATCTGGCTAACAGGTACTCTCCTTCGGTTTTAACTTAAACATTTTTTTTTCTATAGCTCTAACCGTGAGAGGGAGATTTAAAGTGTGTGGCCTCCAGTTACAATATATAAAAGCATATCTATAAAAGGATTTAAATGAATCAACTATCTAAAAATCGTTAAGTTTCAGTTATCTTATCCAGGAAAACTAAATATATATATATATATTTTTAGCGCATTTCTTTTCTTGCATTTTAAGTTTCGGGGTACATGTGAAGAACATGCAAGATTGTTGCATAGGTACACACGTGGCAGTGTGATTTGCTGCCTTCCTCCCCATCACCTATATCTGGCATTTCTCCCCATGCTATCTCTCCCCAACTCCCCACACCCCACAAAAATAAATCTTTTACAGCCACAATTTGAAATTAGCTATTACGTGATATAAAGATTTTGTGCATCCACAAAAGTTCTCAATAAGAGATCTGCTATCTACTTACAGTTGTAAAATTATCATTTTTTTGGTTTGTTTTTGAGACACAGTGTCACTCTGTTGCCCAGTGGCACAATCTCAGCTCACTGCAACATCTGCCTCCTGGGTTTAAGCGATTCTCCTGCCTCAGCTCCTGAGTAGCTGAAATTGCAGGTGCGAGCCACACGCCCAGCTAATTTTTGTATTTTTAGTAGAGATGGGGTTTCACCCTGTTGACCAGGATGGTATCGATCTCTTGATCCACCTGCCTCGGCCTCCCAAAGTGCTGGGATTACAGGCGTGAGCCACCACCGCGCCCGGCCAAATTATCAGTTCTTTTAAGAAGCAGACTGTACTCTTGAGGGTTTAAAAAATCATTTGATGTAAAGGTTTAGATCTGCTTTATTTGCCTATCTTTAATTGATTGAAAGTAAATATTTAAAATATTTTCAATAAATTAGCAGTAAGTTTACTACCTCCTAAGAAGCCAATTTACTAATTGTTCTCACTACTTGTAAATTAGGTCCATAAAGAGGTAAATGGTTTTAAGAAAACTCATTTAACTTCATTAACACATATCATTTCTAGCCATTCTTATCTGTATTCTGGCATGGAGCACTTCACATCATACTAAGGGAACAGCTTTTAGTTTATAAAACACTTTAATCATGAAACTGTCCAAGAAGGATTTCCCCCCTTAATATTTTTTCAACCTTCTCAGATCATATTTAGAAAGCTTTAGTTGCTAGCTACATCACAGTCAAGTTAAAAAGAAACCTCTTAATAAAGCAACAAATTTTCGTAGTATTTTATTATAATATGTCACCACTACAGAGAGATTGTAAATTAAAACATAAATGAATTATAAAAATAAAAAATAGCAGTGTAATTTTAAAGCACATACAAGAGAATACTTTCCAACAATTATTCAACCTAAAATGAAAAGCAAACTGATAAAGATATAATTCCACAGGCAAAAGACTGTCCCCGACTCAAATCTTCAGAATCTGAAACTCCCTTTCAAGATTTTTAAAGTAGTACTGAATATGAAACCGTCATAAATTAACCTATTGGGGCTCTGTACATTAGAGCCATCCAATGTCCTATTAAGCACCAAATAATATCTACCATAGTATTTTCTTCTCGTGATCAAGTTAAATACTAAAACTCTAAGAAGGCCAATTCTTTGATTTTTTCCACTCCTCAAGTGCAACAATAACACTGTAGCTCTGAACTTAAACTCACCCCGAACACTTCCTATCTTGATCTTCATGGATCAATTCAAATCATTTTCCCGTTCTAATAAGAAGAAATCAAGGTGGCACAAAAGGAGTCATGAAATTTAAAAAAAAAAAAAAAGAATCAAGGAACAAACTGACGACCCTTAAAATTTTTCACTCCCTGTACCTAGTGGTCGAGTTTCTTAACTTTTTTCTTGCCGTCTTACAATTTCATCTTTCAAATGGAGACGATGAAAAACACCGAGTGAGATTGTCCACCAAGCTGTGAGTGATACCAGGTCAGCCTGGTTCTCTGCCAGAAAAGACCAGGTGACATTTACTCTTCCTGTAGAAGTTTCTTTCTCTTGTCCCTTCAAAGAACCTTCCAGTATACTGTTATACTACTGTAATTCACCAGTAGTTACAATACTTTGCTTCCCAATGGAATGTCTTTCCTGCACGGTGACTACTCTCTACAGATGCTTTCAAGACCATCCACTCCTCAATTCCAGGACTGTAAACCTCCCTCGCTAGAGGAGAAAAAGTTCCTAAAAGACCGGAATGGATTTGCTGAACTTTCGTCCCAATCTCAAAGCATGTAGACATCCAAGGGTTCCCAGAAACAATGTGCTACAAAAGTACAGACTAAACGGGAAAGAAGAGGAAGTATCAGAACAATACCCAAACCAAACAGCACCGAAAACCCGTGGTCGCCTCTCTCATCCCAGTCTACCGCCCCCACTTCCCTAGTTGCACCGAGGTCTCAAACTCGGAGAAATGGCCCCCAGTCTCTAATTTCCACCCTCAGCAGACAACAAACGCGTCACGAAGAAGGTGGCAGCGAGAAAAGCAGCAGGCTCTTGTTGACCGGAGCCGTGATGCTTTTTCTGCTGGGTAGAAGGCGGCAAGCCAAGGGTTGTATAAAGAATGAAAAGCTGAGCGATCCTGGGGGATGGGGGGAATTAGGGCGCCCGAGCTAATCCCCCGCGGGGGCCCGCTGGTGGGAAGAGACGGGGGGCGAACCGGCGAAGGGACTGGGACGCCGGGCTGCGCTGGGCTTTCAGGTCGCGAAAAAGGGGAGCCGAGTCTGGCAGCCCCGCGGGTGGGTGGGTGGCGGCGCCCGCCAGGCAGGAGACTCCGTGCGGAGCGGACGTTTCGGGAAGAGAGAGCGCAACCCGCCCTCCTCACGCCGCCCGAGCCCAAGCTCACACCTCAAACCTGCTCTTGGTCACTCCGTTCACGTCTCTCCTCATGGGGCCGGCGGGTGCGGCCCGGGCCGGGCGCTGCGGCGAGCGGAGTGCACAGACCGGGGGCCCAGGACAGGCCCAGGAGTTCGGGGACGGGGACCAGGACGTGGAGGGGCGAAGTCGGGGCCGCGGGACGGGAAGGAGAGACCTCTGGGCTCGGACGAGGCCTCCACCACCTCCTGCGGCGCTGGCGGCCGCGACGACTGCTAGTCGCTAGCTCGGCTCTCTCCACAGCCTCAACTTCAACCCAAAACAAAAACACTCCCCACCTGCCAGCAACGCCGCTGCTCATTGGGCAGAGCCGCCCGGGCCTCGGAGAGCCTGGGAGGGGGAAGGGCGGGAGGGGGAGGAGCGCGGCGGCGGCGGCGGCGGCGCGAGACCACCCCTCCCCCACCCGGGGCCGGCCCTGACGGTGCGCCCTGGAGCAGCCGGAGCTTGGCGGCGGTGGCACGACCCCCAGCACCTCCGAGGCAGCTGAACCCATCGAGAGCAGGCGAGGCAGGGAAGTGCCTTTGCGTGTGGAACAGGGGGGCTGTGGGGTGGGTGCGAGTGCGCGCGTGCTCGCGGACCGGAGAGGGAGAGAAGAGCAGGACCGCACTCTGCGCAGGGGTCTGTCCCGCGTCCCCCTCTCCTCCCTCCGCAGGCAGACCGGCACGCACCCACCTGCACAGAACTCAGCCTCTGCCCGCGCCCCCCATCCCTCGTCATTTGTTCCCCAGGAGCCTGTAAGGCACATACATCTTTCCCGGCCACCCAGCTCCCTTCCCCTGTCACTCACTGTCGCCTTGAACCCAAAGTGCAGCAGGCGGTCCCTGCTTGGAGCCATTTTCCTCCTCTTTCTGGATGTCTCTAGATTTGGGCACTGCGGCTGCCGCCGCCGCCGCCTCCTCGATTGCCGCCGCCGCCGCCTCTCCCGCCCCAGTGGATTGCATTACGGGGCGCTGCAGGGAGGCCTGGGGGGCCGCTGCGGGACGCGTGTCTCCCGGTGCATGGCTTGGGAGGGCGAGGGCTGATTGTGCTGAGCTGCAGGCCGAGTGCCCGCCCTGGTCCCAGGATAGCTGCCGGGCGGAACCTGGGGCCGGGGTCTGGGCGGGGTGCAGGGCTGGAGCCCGGCAACCCTTTCTATGGCATGGGGAGGGGCGCGTGTCCGTGGGGGTGGGGCGGGCGAGGCCGAAGGGCCTTTGACTTCCCCTGCTGGGCCGCCGCTGGCGCCCAATGGGCTGCAGCGCCTGCCCATCCGCCAATCAGGGCGCTGGTTGGTGAGAGCCTCGGCCTGACGCCACTTTGGCGGGAGAAACAAGCGTGTGTGAGCGAGTAGGCGGGGGCGTTTTCCCGTAGAAAAGCTTCCTCAGACTCTGGGGCTCCTTGTATCGAAGCAGATCTGTGTCATCATATTATATTATGTTTTAACAACTCTGGTATTCAAGGTCTCATAATTTATGACCGAATTTCTACAAAGGAATAACTCAGGGTTTGTAGTTCGTTGCCCCTGCAAAGAGCAACGAACTACGAAATCGTGTCCTAAGCGTGAAATACTAGAAACTGTATAATAAATTCCAGCAGTCCTGGCAGGAGCAGCAGCACTGCTAATTGTATGCTTCCAAAGCAGTTATGACTTGTTCTTCCTCACACCCCTTTTAATTAATGGCTTTAGCGACTGACTTGTGCATCTAAGAAATTAACAAGATTAACAAGTGCGGTTGATCTTTAAGAATAGGCACATTTTAGCTGGAGGGCATATTACCAAACTCTTAAAGCACTGTACAATTTTTTTTTTTTTTTTTTTTAGATAAGAGTCTCAACTCTGTCGCTTAGGCTGGAGTGCAGTGGCACGATCTCGGCTCACTGCAACCTCCGCCTCACGGGTTCAAGCATCCCATAGTAGCTGGGATTACAGGCGCGTAGCACCCCGCCCAGCTAAATAGAGACGGGGTTTCGCCATGTTGGCCAGGCTGGTCGGGAGCACCTGACTACAGGTAATTGCCCGCCTTGCGCTCCCAGAATGCTGGGATCTTTTTTCATTTGTAGAGACAGGGTCTCCCTGTGTTGCCCAGGCTCATCTGCAATTCCTGGGACCAAGTGATCCTCCAGTCTCCTCCGAGATCACAGGCCTCATGTGAGTCACCACTACCGGCCCCCCCTTTTTTTTTAATCCTAGAGGTGTCTTCCTAAAACCAGGGACCTAGCTACAGAAAACTCATTCTCAGACCCATAATCCCAGGTCTGTCTTCTCCTTCTGTCCGAGGTACTTTTAATGTTTTTGCTTGAGTTCAGCCAGTGGAATAAAAAAACCTTTTCATTCTGTCTCATCTAAAAGCTGTATTCTCCCAACAGAAACTACTGATGCATTTGGTGAGTAACAATGACAAAGGGTAGAAAAACTGGCCTACAGATTAACAGAATGAAGACAAGTTTCACAGGTCAATTATCCATTCCAGTGGACCATTTCAAGTAGTACTCAGGGAAGACATTTACTTTTGACTGACTCTTATTCACTGGAGTTTTGAACAAATGAAAAAAGTATTCAAAGGCTAAAATTTTATTACACACAGGCACATTACTTTTTATCAAAGAAGTTTATTTGCATGTAAATAAACAGGTTATTTTGTAATGTTTTGGGGGAAAAAAAATCCCACAACAGAGTTCATCTACGTTCAAAAAAATGAAAAACCCCAAAGTATTTACAGAACGGCCATATGCACAGAAAACCAAATTTGAAAGATTTCTTTTTAAAAAACGACCCTCCCCAGCTGCTCCTGATGTACATTTTTAAACTCAAAATTTAAAGCTCAGTTCTTATAGGCTGAGCATGTTTCCCAATCTAGCTTCTGAGATGTTAAGTACTTCCTGCCCCACCAAAAACTAACTCGAAATGTATGGGGGGCAGGACAGGAGGGGAGAAAGAAAAAAAAATTAGGTTGCCCAAGGATTGTGAATGTTTCCCATACTGACATCTTTAAGTGACTCAACTGTGGATACTGTATGACTCACTGGCTCCCTGAAAGGGCTTCTGAGAATTCATGATATTGCTGCACTTAATTTTTCCATCTAGGCCTGAAGAAGGAAAATCTTTCAAAAAAGTCGCCAACCTCAAGCCTGGTTTTGGCAATTATATCCTGTGTTTGTCCCCCCCACCCCACCCCCCCCACCCGCTAAAATACTTCTGTTTTAAGACACATTGATTTTGAACCTGAAATCTTCATGTACATCAGAGCAGGTTATGACCAAGAACCCCTAATGTTAAGCCAAAAGACAGAAGAGGAAATCAGGTCAAACTGGGAATACATAAGACACCAGCAGCAGAAGATAGGTAGAAGTTGACTTCATGTCCTTGCCTTCTTTTGAAACAGAAGAATAAGTACACCTAGACAGGAGGGAGGTGTCCCAGGCTTGATTTATTCTGCCTCTTCTCCTCCACCCTGTGGAGAAATGCAGTGCTCCCTGGTTCTCAGGCAGGGTGAAGCAGTTTAGCCCCGGCTCCCTGTTAAGCAAGTTCAGATGCTGGGTCAATGTGGGGGTGAGCCCATCGACAATTCAGGGGCTTATCCTTCATCCAGATCCTAACTCGGGATTCTTTGATCTGGGATGAAGACAGAAAAAGAGAAAAGCTTCCCAGTTTACTCATTTTGGTATTTGTTGGCCCTGTTTGGGGGAGCTGAGCCCCGATACTATTCAGTACATTCCCAGTAAGATTTTCCCCACCCAGAACAAATTTTTAAAACCATGTAACTTTTTTTTTTCCTGCAGAAACCAACGGGATAGGATTCAAAACTAGGTGACAAACCCGTGAGAAATCGAACCTGGCTGAATGTCTGAGAGGCCGCTACTGTATCAACATCACAAGATAAAGCACTCTGGTATCACCTGCCCATGTCCTCGTTAGTGTCACCCAAGACATTTGACTCTGATACGGTAACTGATAACTTTTCTTGCTCCACTTTGCAATGTTTTGTTTCCTACATCTTATTACCTTGGGACACAAAAGTGGCAGAGTTGTTGAGAGCTGATGACCAGAAAAGGGAGAACACTAGAGGAAATGAGACAGGAAAGAAAGCCAAAGCTGATTTTCCAACTCTATGCTGACTCCAACCTGCAGAAAGAGCTGAATATAGAAATCTTCCATATATGATGAAGTCACTCTACTTATGACATAATACACAGAGGAATCACCTGGCTTTTTTTTTTTTAACCCAGAAGAGTTGTGCTGGGGACCAGGCCCCATCCCGCTGATACAGATCCTGAATGGAATCATCAGGAATGGCACAGTGCAGGTGTCAATATCAAAGTAAGGCCGCAGAATTTTGAGAGGACCCTCCAAATACTGAGAACTTCTGTTGCACTCAAAACAGTCTCCTGGATTTCTATATTTTTATGTGAAGGGCTCTTATCGATGTCCCCCAGAATCCAGACTCAGACCTATTTCTCCAAAAAGGTCCAATTGGGTTGCTACATAGTAGCAAGGGTTTATCTTCATGCTCACCCAGCATTCCAGGCCCCCATTACTTCAAGTGAGCTTGAAATTGTTTTAAGTGAACTATGGCTGCAGATTTTTTTACTGTTTTATCTCTCAGGGAGCATACAGTGGAGTGATTAAAGTTTGGACTCCTTCTCCTTGTGATGAAGAGAAACAATGAGTCCAGCTCTTAGGAATGGCATCAGTTCTCCTGCAAACAAAATGCTGGGATGCAGAGTTTTGGCACATTGTGGAAACAGGAGAACTATTAATTCTGTAATGGTTTTCATGCCATCGGGTCAGGAAGGCTGTCCTACACTAAACCTTACTGCATCTGAAAACATGTTAAAGCCACCAGCTTTTTTTTTTTTTTTTTTTTTTAAAAGGAAAATGAGATTACAAATCAATACCTCCACAGGGAGGTAATTCCTAATATTCCTATGATCTCTGAACCTTATTTAAAAGCTAAAATAAAAATATCATTTTGGTTTTTCTATTATATTTAACTTTAAAGGCGGCTCTGACTAATCTGCTTGGGCTTGATGCTACAGTTTTAGCACAAGCTATAAGCTCCCTACCACCATATAAGCCTTGCTCTTCCGCCTCCTGTCATTTTGAACCCTAAACCTCATAGATTTAGAACAAAACACTGTATAAAAACAAAGGGTTAAAATATTACAAATAAATAGCTAAAATAATCTTCCCTCCCCCAATCACTCCTAAGAAACAGACACCAAACATTACTTAAGTGTCCAAAATGACCAAAGTCCTTCATTTGCCCATGACTCAAATGGACAACTACCCCGAACAAAGTTGAACAACCTTCATGCAAATGCATCAAGGAATGTATTGCTTTTTCATTTTCTGCCCAGCCCTTCATATACATGCACTAAAATGATTTTAAAACATGGCCTAAAAATGGAAAAAGGGAGAAGAAAATATATGTGAGTATTTCCCACAAAACTGTTTCCCCCCCTTCCCTCTCCCTACATCCCTCCCACCCCCCCTTCCCTTTCTTAAGCAAGTATTTTAACTTTTTCTTTCTGGCACAGGAACAAAGACTTCTTGGTAACCCTGTGGTCTCTTTAACAGGGTCTGGATATGCCTTTCTAATTCACCCAGCTCGGTGTCAAAGCCATGCCATTTAGTATTCTTAACCATATCAGACCTGTCGGACTCACCCCTTACAGTGGTTTGCCTATAAACTTATCAATAGTTTTTTTCTCTGCCCGTTTCTTTTAGGAAATAAGGTTCCTAATTGCCAATCAGTGCCACATCCATAAGATCATCTTCTTCTTCCCCAATCATAAAGTCTGGGCTGAGCCTTGAGGGCCTGTCTGCAGATAAGATTGTGTTACTTGTCATGGACAAGGACTGGTCTGAAGAGATGGGTGATTTGGACCAACTCTCTGGCTTGATGCTGTGAGATTTTTTCTTGTCTCGGTCTTTGTCCCGGTCTCGGTCCCTATCTTTGTCTTTTACTTTCTTCTTTTCCTTTTTGTGCTTCTTATGTTTCTCTGTGCTGTATTCTGGAAGGGGTCGGATGCCATCATCTGAGCTGGGACTATTCTGATAAGATTTCTCTGCTATGGAGGAGCCTGACTCACTTTCACTGTCCAGATTCTGGGGGGTATATGCTGGTGACTTACTATGGCTGGGAGAGCCACGCTCATGCTTTGGAGTGGAACCACTGATGAGTGGAGAGCCATAGTTTTTAGAAGAAGCCATCTGAGGTCTAAGCCCTTCTCCACTACTTTCCCCAGGTTTCTGCAAAGTCACTTTGGCTTTAATGCTGGGGGAGCCTCCATCATGCTTACTGATGATAATTTTTGCCACACCTGTGCTCCCCACATTTTTTGACTCTGAGGTCTTCTTAGAAGAATCCACTGAACTCCCAGAGGTGGAAACCTTTGATTTGTCTTTATCACTTTTCTCCCGCTTGCCCTGAAACTCTCCTCCTGACATGTTATGTTTGGAGGACATAGGATGGCTGGAAGAATTTGTGCTCACCCCCATCTGGCCGTCCATTGGGTCTTCACCTCCAGGGCCACTGGTGACAACCCCGTGCTTCAGTTTATCTATGACAGCTGTCAAGGACGGCTTCTTATTTCTGCTGGGAGACTTTCCTTTGGAACTCCCATGCTGGTTCTGAGAGGATGACATGGAAGAGCCACTTGAGGAAAAGGAGGAGGAAGATGCCGTACAAGAATTAGATGATGGGGGAGTTTTCTGGGACAATGAGCCTGAGGATCCTAACCCTGAAGATGACTTCATGCCAGAGCTTGAACTAGTTCCTGACATATGAGAACCACCAGAACCTGAACTGATAGGGGACTTGGCTTTAGAGGATGGGGGAGTTCCAGGAACAGGCTTCATTGGGGAGGCAAGTTTGTCAGAGCCTCCAGGTGGCCTTGAATGAGAAGGGGATATGTTTGGTTTACTTAAAGAAGGATTCATAAGTGATGATGGCTTTCCTTGAGGTTTCATCTTGGTGCTGCTAGAGCTGCTGCTCAGTCCATGCTTGGTAATAGGAGAGGAGCCTGGCTTCCCCCCAGACTGCGAGGAATTTTTGGACTGGCCAGATCCAGAAGACCCCTGGCTAGAGTATATACTACTACTTAACTTGGAACTTGATGAGCCTTCTGATTTACTGCTTTTCATCTTCCCTGAGGTGGAAGCAGAAGATGAGGAAGAAGAGGAAGAATGGCTATGGTGGCTTTTGCTGCCTGAGGAAGACACAGAACCACTGCTAGTATACTGACTGTGAGAGGAAGGCTTACCCACCATCACTGTTCCCTTAGGAATCTGAATAGTGATTTTGGGAATGGGTGGTGTGGCAACACCTGGGGGAGTCTGAGATCTTCCTGAACTGCCTGGAGATTTAGATCCACCTGTACTGGTAGGAGGGGTAAAAGGTCGGTTAGAAGAACTATGAGATGGAGACTTTCCCTCAGTGTCTGCCTTCTTCCGCTTTGGAGGCTTATCTTTGCTTTTCCCATCATTAGAAGGGGTCCGACTGCGCTTCCCTGGTTTGCTGTCTAATCCTGGCCCCGAAAGAGTACTATTACTGGTGCCATTGCCTTCCTTTGCCCTCTTTTGAGTCTTTTCTTTCCCTAAGTCCCCAGTGGCCAGTAAAGGACCCTGACTACCACTGTGATGCTCCATAAGATCTGCAGGACCTAAAGCTTTGCCAGCTACTGATATAATACTGAAATCAACGGTGTCAGCCTGGCTATTGCCCTTAAACTTGGTCTCCCCATTATCACCTCCAAGCATTGGCACCCCCAAAGTATTTAGTGCCTGAGATGCAAATCCTTTGAAATCATCATTATCCCCACTTTGGCTGCTTTCATCAAAATATTCTTCTCCAAAACCACTTTGGCTCTGGCTGTTCAATAAATCAGGATTGAAATCTACTCCATCATGAAAAAAATGATTGGTAGGAGAGTCACTACTGGGACTTCCAGCAGCATCTGCAATAAGGTCAGCTGGATCAGTGTACGGATTTTCATTATTGTTAGTTTGAAAGACATCAGAGTCAAAGAGGGTACTCTGAGAATGCCCAGAGCTTGAAGAATCTCGAAGAGGGGTGCCAATGGCTGGGCAATCATCACTAGTGCTGGGAAGCTTAGAAGCTTCTTCTGCAATGTCTGAAAGGATGTCAGTTACATCTGGGCCAATGCTGTCTGAACTGGATAGTCGGACCATCCTTTGAATACTGGGTTGGGGGTGAGGTACTGGTTGTGGGTAAGTTGTCGGGGGAGTACTACACTGGCTTGGAGCTGGAGTGATATGTGGCGTATCCAGTGTGTCAGCTGTCATGTTGACATCAAAGATAGGATTCTGTGAGTCAACATCCATTGAAAATAACTCCCTCTGAAAGTCATCTTCAGTCTGGTGCTTTGGTTTGTCAGGTGGTAATCGTGATGACTTCTTTTTCTTGGTCTTGTTGCTCCCCGAGCATATTTCCATCCGGGGTGAGCCAGAAGAGGAGTTCTGCCTTTCTAAAGGGCTGCTTCCATAAAGGGTTGAGAAATCCTGGGCAGGATTATCTTTAAGAAGGTTCATGAGCATCGGGTGGTTCTTGGTGTTGCCGGCCATCGAAGAGACAGGTGGCGGCGTGTGATGAGGAGGGGTCGGACTCGAGCCAATGGTAGACCCCCCGTTCCCTGTGATTTGCAACAAACTGGTAAGAATTGGGTTCTGAGACACCTTGCTGAAGTCCTCCCCATGGCCCACCGACTCATGCCGATCTTTGATGCTCATGCTCATATTAAACAAGGTGGTAATGGGACCCCCCGGAAAGGTGTTGGTTGGTGTAGTGGTACCACTCATTGGGTTGTTGCCTGTGGTCATGCCATACCCTGGGCTGCTAGCCGGGGGCAGGTTCTTTTTCACCATGTCTTCAACTGTCTCTGCAATCAGGGACAGTGCTGGGGTGTCGGCCTGAATGGTTTCAGCTTTCCTCCGAATAGCCCTCATCGTCACAGGGATGGACATACATCTGTAAGATATGATAGAAAAAAACAAAGTTAACATTGCAATAGCTGCTGAATGAGACCTGAGATTTAGCTACAACATAAGAGTTTTGCAGTAAGCAGTTTTCAGGTAGGGCAAATAATAGTTCTATGAAATACCAGAGCTTTGGGTAAATTCATTCAAAAAATCTAAGCCAAAATGAAATTGTCAACCTCTTAATAAGAGTCACACAACAAAAGCAAACTATAATCAAGAGTCCAAATAATTGGATTTCAAACTGAACTAAAAGAAAAGTGGTAATAATGGAACTCAGTAAGAAAATATCTCCTTAGGGCAGGCGCAGTGGCTCACGCCTATAATCCCAGCACTTTGGGAGGCCGAGGGGGTGCATCACTTGGGGTCAGGAGTTTGAGACCAGCCTGGCCACCATGGTGAAACCCTGTCTTTACTAAAAATATAAAAAATTAGCCAGGTGGCCGGGCGCGGTGGCTCACGCCTGTAATCCCAGCACTTTGGGAGGCCGAGGCGGGTGGATCACGAGGTCAAGAGATCAAGACCATCCTGGTCAACACAGTGAAACCCCGTCTCTACTAAAAATACAAAAAATTAGCTGGGCATGGTGGCGCATGCCTGTAGTCCCAGCTCCTCAGGAGGCTGAGGCAGGAGAATTGCCTGAACCCAGGAGGTGGAGGTTGCGGTGAGCCGAGATCGCGCCATTGCACTCCAACCTGGGTAACAAGAGCGAAACTCCGTCTCAAAAAAAAAAAAAAAAAAAATGAGCCAGGCGTAGTAGTACACACCTGTAATCTCAACTACTCAGGAAGAGGAGACAGGAGAATCACTTGAACCCAGGAGGCAGAGGTTGTAGTGAGCCAAGATCATGCCACTGCACTCCAGCCTGGGTGAGAGGGAGACTTTGTCTCAAAGTAAAAAAAAAAAAGGAGGCCAGGTGCAGTGGCTCACGCCAGTAATCCCAGCACTTTGGGAGGCTGAGGCGGGCAGATCATGAAGTCAGGCGTTTAAGACTAGCCTGCCCAACATAGTGAAACCCGTCTCTACTAGAAACAAAAAATTAGCAGAGCATGGTGGTGGGTGCCTGTAATCCCAGCTACTCAGGAGGCTGAGACAGGAGAATCGCTTGAACCTGGCAGGCAGAGGTTGCAGTGAGCCGAGATCATGCAGCTGCACTCCAGCCTGGGCAACAGTACAAGACTCTGTCTCAAAAAAAAAAAAAAAGAAAAGAAAAAAATGCCTTCCTCTGGGGGATTCGTATGATAATTACAGGGATATATAACTTATTTTAATTAAGGAACCATTAGAAAAATCTCTTGACCCATTAAGTTCTAAACCTTAATGGCCTAAATCATCCCAAAGCTACACTGTTATAAAAAGTGCTATTTCAGGAATGAAATCTTGTTTATTATAAAGCAAAGCACTTTTTATTTTCCAAATAAATTTATATTCATAAACCTCAGTTTGCAAATGTTTTGCTCTGGAACATATGTCAGCATATTTTTCTTTTTTGAGATGGAGTTTCACTCTTGTTGTCCAGGCTGGAGTGTAATGGCTAGATCTCAGTTCACTGCAACCTCCATGTCCTGGGTTCAAGGGATTCTCATACCTCAGCCTCCCAAATATCTGGAATTACAGGCATGCGCCACCACGCCTGACTGATTTTGTGTCTTTTTTTTTTTTTTTGAGACGGAGTTTCACTCATGTTACCCAGGCTGGAGTGCAATGGTGCGATCTCGGCTCACCGCAGCCTCCGCCTCCTGGGTTCAGGCAATTCTCCTGCCTCAGCCTCCTGAGTAGCTGGGATTACAGGCACGTGCCACCATGCCCAGCTGATTTTTTGTATTTTTAGTAGAGATGGGGTTTCACCATGTTGACCAGGATGGTCTCGATCTCTTGACCTTGTGATCCACCCACCTTGGCCTCCCAAAGTGCTGGGATTACAGGCGTGAGCCACCGCGCCCGGCCCTGATTTTGTGTTTTTAGTAGAGATGAGTTTTCTCCATGTTCATCAGGCTGGTCTTGAAATCCTGACCTCAGGTGATCCACCCGCCTCAGCCTCCCAAAGTGCTGGGATTACAGGTGTGAAGTACTGTACCCTGCCAGCAAACTTTTCTTATAAGGCCACATCTGTTAGGCTTTGTAGGTCATATGTTTCCTGTCCACTTACTCTGCAATATTAGCTAGAAAGCTGCCACAGATATTTAAATGAACAGCAGTGTTCCAATAAAATTTATTTACAAAAATAGGCTGCCAAACTTGGCTGTAGAAAAATCTCAAAAAATTACATATTAATGGTTCTGGGATGCAGACTGGCTTAAGTATCTCCCATGTAACATTTAAGTTGGTGTTTTTGTTCGTTTTGAGATGGGACCTCACTCTGTCGACTAGGCTGGAGTGGCGCAATCTCAGCTTACTGCAACCTCCACCTCCCAAGTTCAAGCGATTCTCCTGCCTCAGCCTCCCCAGTAGCTCTGATTACAGGCACCTGCCACCACACCTGGCTAATTTTTGAATTTTATTTATATATATAGTTTTTGTTTTGTTTCTTTGTTTGCTTTTCAGACAGAATCTCACCCCATCACCCAGGCTGGAGTGCAGTGGCGTGATCTTGGCTCACTGCAACCTCTGCCTCCCAGGTTCAAGTGATTCTCCTGCCTCAGCCTCCCAGGTAGCTGGAATGACAGATGCACACCACCATGCCCAGTTAATTTTGTATTTTTATAGAGATGGGCTCTCCCCATGTTGGCCAGGCTGGTCTCAAACTTCCTATCTGAAGTAATCTGCCCAGCTTGGCCTCCCAAAGTGCTGGATTACAGGTGTGAGCCACCACGCACAGCCTAACATTTAAGTTGTAAAATCTGGCACAGTGGACCCAGTGGCTTACACCTATGGTCTCAGCTACTCAGGAGGCTTATGTGGCAGGATCACCGAACCTGGGAAGTCGAGGCTGCAGTGAGCCGTTGTCATGTAACTGCAGTCCAGCCTGGGCAATAAACCCTGCCTCAAAATTTAAAAAAATAATTTAAAAAGGTAAAAATGTTATATCTGTTAAAAATTGGCACACAGGATAGGTGAGAAAAATATCTGTATTTTATTATGGCTCTCTCCTGCCTTAAAGTACCATAATTCCAGGCCTGAAGTTACCTACTTTACTTCTTATTACTCTCATAGTATTATTATTATTATTATTATTTTTTTTTTTTTTTTTTTTGAGACGGAGTTTCGCTCTTGTTACCCAGGCTGGAGTGCAATGGCGTGATCTCGGCTCACCGCAACCTCCGCCTCCTGGGTTCAGGCAATTCTCCTGCCTCAGCCTCCTGAGTAGCTGGGATTACAGGCACGCACCACCATGCCCAGCTAATTTTTTGTAGTTTTAGTAGAGACGGGGTTTCACCATGTTGACCAGGATGGTCTCGATCTGTTGACCTCGTGATCCACCCGCCTCGGCCTCCCAAAGTGCTGGGATTACAGGCTTGAGCCACCGCGCCCGGCCAGTAATATTATTTTTAAATGAAACAAAGCTGATCAGGCACAGTGGCTCACCTGTGTAATCTCAGTACTTTGGGAGGCCAAGGCGGGCATATCACCTGAGGTCAGGAATTCAGTACCAGCCTGCCCAAGATCATGAAACCCTGTCTCTACTAAGAATACAAAAATTAGTTGGGTGTGGTAGCACATGCCTGGTATCCTAGCTGCTCGGGAGGCTGAGGCACAAGAATTGCTTAAACCCGGAGACAGAGATTGCAGTGAGCCAAGATTGCAACACTGCACTCCAGCCTGGGCAACAGAGAGAGAGTGTCTAGAAAAAAAAAAAAAAAAAAAAAAAAAAAAAAACAAAGTTCAGATTACTTTGAATCCAAAAGCAGAGAAGAGTCAAATCAAAGCAATAACTAAATTGCTCCTTTATTTGAAATTCATGCTAATACTGAAAACAACATTTTTTTTTTTTTTTTAAACCTAGTCTCGCTCTGTCACCAGGCTGGAGTGCAGTGGCGTGATCTTGGCACACTGCAGCCTCCGCCTTCCGTTTTCAAGCAATTCTACTGCCTCAACCTCCCAAGTAGCTGGGATTACAGCCACCTGCCACCATGCCTAGCTAATTTTTGTATTCTTAGTAGAGATGGGCTTTCACCATGTTGGCCAGATGGTCTCAACCTCCTGACCTCATGATCCACCCGCCTCAGCCTCCCCAAGTGCTGGCATTACAGGTGTGAGCCACTGCACCTGGCCCAACAACATTCTTTATCCATCTCTAAATTGGACTTAGCTGAAAAAGGGCCAAGGCTACCTTTGAACAACTTTGGCAATGAAGTCATCTGTGCAGATGAGTGCATCTGACAGCCCTTTGTAGAGTTTACAGCTCACATGTGTTGAGTCCTGCACATCCATTACCACTGAAAGACAAAATATATAGAAAATTATTTGAGATAGATTTAGCTTCTGACTTTCCAAAAAAGACCTAGGGACCAAACTGCTCCGTTAAAGAGGTGTTAGCCACCCACACAACTCACCACACACCAGGGAGTCATTCACAGGGTGCTGAAAAGATACGCTGAAACGAGACTCTGAGAGAGGACACACTTCAAATTGGAGGAGCCCAGGAGAATCTAAAAGGCAAACAGAAATATCATAAAACAATCAACCAAATATAAGACTTCACATAGGCCAGGCACAGTGGCTTATACCTATGATCCCAGCACTTTGGGAGGCTGAGGGAGGCAGATCACCTGAGGTCAGGAGTTCAAGACCAGTCTGGCCAACATAGGAAAACCTCATCTTGATTAAAAATACAAAAATTAGCTGGGCATGGTGGCATGCACCTGTAGTCCCAGCTACTCAGGAGGCTGAGGCAGGAGAATCGCTTACACCCAGGAGGCGGAAATTGTGGTGAGCCAAGATGGTGCCATTGCATTCCAGCCTGGGCAACAGAGCGAGACTCTGTCTCAAGAAAAAAAAAATTAGCCGGGTGTGGTGGCACATGCCTGTAATCCTAGTTACTCAGAAGGTTGATACAGGAGAATCACTTGAACTTGGGAGGCGAAGGTTGCAGTGAGCTGAAAGCATGTCACTGAATGCCAGCCTGGGTAACAAAGCAACAGTCTGCTCAAAAAAAAAAAAGGACTTCACACAAATAATATTCCTTAAATGTACAGACTGAAATTCTTTCTCTCCCTCTTTAGAAAATAAATCCCACACTTTTTTCACATACAAAACTTACTATGTCATCTATAGATAATAGAAGGAATCAGATTCCAAGGAACCTGCCAATTTGTTATAAATTTCTCCAGAACAAAAATAGCTAGACTTTCAATTTTCCAAGATGAAGAAATTTAATCCCTAAAATGTAAAAATGAATTCTGAAAATAAAAGTGGCCAAAGTAGTGTCTCCTTCTCCTTGATAAACAGATATCCAGAAGCACTGTCATGAACTCTGCTTTCTATCAAGTATTTGCAGCTGTTAGCGGTGCAGCCCATAGTGTGGCAAGCAGAGATATAGAGGCTATAATCTAAAATGATGTACTTATTCCAAATATATATATCTGGCCATAATCATATGTTCATATGCCAGATGTGCAAGCAGCCTAGACACAAAGATCATATACTTTCTTTGTAAAAAGTATGGCTCTCTGTAGGATTAACTCCATAACTACCTTTTGAAAACTAATTTTTTTTTTTTTTTTTTTTGAGACGGAGTTTCGCTCTTGTTACCCAGGCTGGAGTGCAATGGCGCGATCTCGGCTCACCGCAACCTCCACCTCCTGGGTTCAGGCAATTCTCCTGCCTCAGCCTCCTGAGTAACTGGGACTACAGGCACGCACCACCATGCCCAGCTAATTTTTTGTAGTTTTAGTAGAGACAGGGTTTCACCATGTTGACCAGGATGGTCTCGATCTCTTGACCTTGTGATCCACCCACCTCGGCCTCCCAAAGTGCTGGGATTAAAGGCGTGAGCCACCGCGCCCGGCGAAAACTAATTTTTAAATGCCCTAAAGCTATCTAGGAGACTTCTTACAGCATTTAAACACACGAAACAGAAGTGACACAAGTTTGAATGTATATGCTCTATGCCATTACTCCAACTACTAAAAATATATCATTTCTAAAGCAATTCTTATTCCCATGAGAAGTATCTCCTGGCCCAGCACAGTGGATCACACCTTTAATTCCAAAAATTTGGGAGGCTGAGGTGGGAGGATCGCCTGAGGCCAGGAGTTCAAGACTATCCTACACAACATGCCAAGACCCTATCACTACAAAACAAATGTTGCTGTATAAATATGTACACTGAAATAAAGAGTATAATATAAATTTCTTTAAAATCTGACTAGGTGTAGTGCCGCATGCCTATAATCCCAGCTACTTGGGGAGCCTGTGGCAAAAGTATCACTTGAGCCCAGGAGTCTGAGGCTAAAGTGAACTATGACTGTACCACTGCTTTCAGTCTCGGTGACAGAGCAAGACCCTATATCAAGAAAAAAAAAGGCCAGGCATGGTGGCTCATGCATGTAATCCCAGCACTTTGGGAGGCCGAGATAGGCAGATCACTTGAGTCAGTAGTTCGAGACAGCCTGGCCAACATGACAAAGCCCCATCTCTACTAAAAATGCAAAGATGGCCAGGCGTGGTAACTCACGCCTGTAATCCAAGCACTTTGGAGGCCAAGGCGGGCAAATCATCTGAGGTCGGGAGTTCAAGACCAGCCTGACTAACACGATGAAACCCCGTCTTAAAAAAAAAAAAAGCTGGCCGGGCGCTGTGGCTCACGCCTGTAATCCCAGCACTTTGGGAGGCCGAGGCGGGTGGATCACGAGGTCAAGAGATCGAGACCATCCTGGTCAACATGGTGAAACCCCGTCTCTACTAAAAAAATACAAAAAATTAGCTGGGCATGGTGGTGCGTGCCTGTAATCCCAGCTACTAAGGAGGCTGAGGCAGGAGAATTGCCTGAACCCAGGAGGTGGAGGTTGCGGTGAGCCGAGATCGCGCCATTGCACTCCAGCCTGGGTAAAAAGAGCGAAACTCCGTCTAAAAAAAAAAAAAAAAAAAAAGCAAAGATTATCTTGGCATGGTGGTGGATGCCTGTAATCCCAGCTACTTGGGAGGCTAAAGCAGGAAAATTGCTTGAACCCAGGAGGAAGAGGTTGCAGTGAGCCAAGATCACACCACTGCACTCTAGCCTGTGTGACCAAGCAGACTCTGTCTTTAAAAAAAAAAAAGGAAAAAAGAGAGATCTGATTTGCCTTCCCTGTTTCTTATTGCCTACAACTGGCACTGATACATGTCTATCAACAGAGTGCTTATGACTTAAGATTTTTTAAATTAACTATGGTTAGCTAGAACAGCCAAAATTTACAGCAAGGCTTCTAATAGCCAACTGTGTTTGAAAATCATCAGCATTCCAGAATCCTGAGAGAAAAAAGGGCTAAACCTTTTAAAATCTGTATGATTAAGTTCTCCAAACAACAGAGAGAAAAAATATACTCAGGACTAAACCTGGGAAGCACTATCATAACAACCTAAAATTTAGAAATCAAAGTATCTGGCCGAGCTCTGTGGCTTACACCTATTATCCCACCCAGCACCTTGGGAGGCCAAATTGAGAGGATCACTTGAGCCCAGGAGTTAGAGACCAACCTGGGCAACAAAAAAAGACCCTGTCTCAACAGAAAAAATTAGCCAGGCTTGGTGATACATGCCTAAAGCCCCAGCTCTCAGGAGGCTACAGCAGAAGGATCGCTTGAGCCAAGGAGTTAGAGGCTGCAGTAAGCTGTGATCATGCCACTGAAGTTCAGCCTGGGCAACAGAGTGTAACCCTGTCTCAAAAAAAAAAAAAAAAAACCTTTCACTACACCATTCCAAGTTCTACCTTATGTATATCTGCTGCAAGGTACAGGCACTAAAACACCCAGTTACATTACTATGTTCAGAAAAAGAGTTAAGGACATTGCAAAAAGCAGTGGTCTCTAAATACTAATCTACAGATTGGTTCCATCAGAATGATTTGTGGAAGTTAAATTAGATTCCCAACTCTTCCCACTGAGATTATCATTCAGTTCATCTGGGTGTAGAAACAAAGCATCTGTGGTATTTTATTTTTGACACAGGGTCTTACTGTGTTACCCAGGATGGAGTGCAGTGGCAAAATCTGGGCTCACTGCAACCTCTGCCTCCCAGGCTCAAGCAATGACCCTCCCACCTCAGGCTCCCAAGTAGCTGGGACCACAGGTGCACACCACCACACCTGGCTAGTTTTTTCTAGAGATGGGGTTTTGCCATGTTCCTCAGGCTGGTCTCAAATCACGGACTCAAGTGATTTGCGCACCTTGGCCTCCCAAAGTGCTGGGATTACAGGCGTGAGCCACCACACCTGGCCATCATCTGTAGTGTTAAAAGCTCCAGAGGTTTGAATTTCTTTTTTTTTTTTTTGAGAAGGAGTCTCACTCTGTCTCCCAGGCTGGAGTCCAGTGGCACGAGTGGCTCACTGCAACCTCCGCCTCCCAGGTTCAAGCAACTCTCCTGCCTCAGCCTCCCACATGTGTCTGGGACTACAGTCATGCACCACCACACCTAGCTGATATGCTTGACTTTTATGCGAAAAATGAAAAAAAAAATTATTTTAAGTTCCACAGGTAATTTTGATGGGCCACCAAATTAAAGAACCACTGGAGAAGTAAGTTTCCATCTTCCAGTAAGCATACCAAAGGAAAGACAGTACCTTCTTTCAGAATAGTTCTTTTGACACAGCTCCCAATGAGGGTGTTATAGGCCACTTGGTGTCTGATCAGATTAAGGATAAGAGGAACTCGACCAGGGTGCTGAAAGGTGATTTTGCTAACAAGGGTTCCCTGTAGACTTCGGCCATCTGGAAGAGGAGCATCCTTGTTGAGGAAATAGCAGTGCTGCTGACCCGGAAGAGCCTAGACAAAAAGAACAGTTTATAAGTGCTATTTAGTTACCGATTGTATTCCAACCCAAAGTATCCTGAAAATAACCTACTGCTCAGGCCGGGCGCGGTGGCTCAAGCCTGTAATCCCAGCACTTTGGGAGGCCGAGGCGGGTGGATCACAAGGTCAAGAGATCGAGACCATCCTGGTCAACATGGTGAAACCCCGTCTCTACTAAAAATACAAAAAATTAGCTGGGCATGGTGTCATGTGCCTGTAATCCCAGCTACTCAGGAGGCTGAGGCAGGAGAATTGCCTGAACCCAGGAGGCGGAGGTTGCGGTGAGCCGAGATCGCGCCATTGCACTCCAGCCTGGGTAACATGAGTGAAACTCCGTCTCAAAAAAAAAAAAAAAACCTACTGCTCAAAAAAGTGCAGCGGAGTCTCCACAGTGATTGTGTTCATCAACTTATATTATAAATGCTAATCAATTACTCATTAGGCTGGAAAGAATTCTTTTTAGTAAATGCACTATGCTAGTGGTTTCCCAACCTACCTGGCATAAAAACTACCTCAGAAACCTATAAAAAAGAGGTTCCTAAACCATAAATGCAAAATCTCTATTTTTAATAAAACACCTATATAATAATAATGCAGCCAGAATTTGGTAACTACTACTTTAGTGTATTGTCAAAGATTCAAATTCAAGTCCAAAAGAGGTTTTGGAACATTCCATCATTATTATTGAGACATCACCCAGCATGGAGTACAATGGTGCAATCTCAGCTCACTGCAACCTCCGCCTCCCAGGCTCAAGTGCCTCAGTCTCCTGAGTAGCTGAGACTACAGGTGTGAGCCACCATACCTGCCTAATTTTTCTTTTCTTTTTTTTTTTGTAGAGACAAGATTTTGTTAGAGGCTGAGGCAGGAGAATCGCTTGAACCTGAGAGGCAGAGGTTGCAGTGAGATAAGTTCTTGACACTGCACTCCAGCCTGGGCAACAAGAACAAAAACTCCGTCTCAGAAAAAAAAAAAAAAACGACAGGATTTTGCCATATTACCCAGGCTGGTATCAAACTCCTGAGCTCAAGTGATCTGCCTTGCCTTAGCCTCCAAAAGTGCTAGGATTGCAGGTGTGAGTCACCGTGCTCAGCCTCATAATTATCGCTTCCAGCATTTTCCTCTCTGTAAGTACTTTCAGGGCCTTTCCAGATTATAAGCTCATGGCACTTGAAAGAATTAAACAATAAGAATTTATAACATCTATTTATGATATTCCAAAAGTTCAAAATACCATTAAGAGTCTGTCACCCTTTTTCTTTTTTTTTTTTTTTGAGATGGACTCGCTCTGTCACCATGCAGCGGCACAATCTCAGCTCACTGCAACCTCCTCCTCCAGGGTTCAAGCGATCCTCCTGCCTCAGCCTCCTGAGTAGCTAGGACTACAGGCGCATGCCACCACGCTCAGCTAATTTTTGTATTTTTTTTTAGTAGAGACGGGGTTTCACCATGTTGACCAGATGATCTCGATCTCTTGATCTCATGATCCGCCTGCCTCACCCTCCCAAAGTGCTGAAATTACAGTTGTGGGCCATCATGCCCAGCCTCTTTTTCTTTTCTATTTGGTATAGAGTCTCTCTCTGTCACCTAGACTGGAGTGCAATGGCACAATCTCAGCTCACCGCAACCTCTGCCTCCCAGGTTCAAGCGATTGTCCTGCCTCTGCCTCCCAAGTAGCTAGGATTACAGGCATGAGCCACCACACCCAGTTTATTTTTGTACTTTGAGTAGAGATGGGGTTTTACCATGCTGTCCAGGCTGGTCTCGGTCTCCTGACCTCTAGTGAACAACCCACCTTGGCCTCCCAAAGTCCTGGGATTACAGGTGTGAGCCACTGCACCCAGCCAATCACCCAAAAATTTCAACAAAGAAATGTACATTGTTGTTTCCTAATGAAAGCTCATGCCCTTTTATTTCAGTACATTTCTGAGATTTCTGTAATTTCCTGCCTTATTAAGGAAATAGGACATGATCCAGCAGTCTTGAAGAAATTTATCTGACCTCAATAATGCTATGAAGGAAGATTATGATCTTGGGTCCAAACATAACTTATAACATTCTAGCTCCATAGGGCATTACTTACAGCATAAAATCGCATGTTGTGATTCAAAGGTATGGGGTCAGGGTCTTTTGATAGCTCAAACTGAGTGATCAGTTCGTAGAGGGGTACATAAGTTGGTTGAGTTTCAAACAATGGAATTCCTGGAAAAACAAGGATCAATATAATGATCATGTTAAGATGAAAACACTGACAACTCAGTTTCCCCTTCATGATTTCTACATTCATTCACTCATTTATTTAAAAAGACTAAGCATATACTAGTATAAAGCACTGTAACATCTACACCGGTTAATACTTCAGTGAGGCATTCAAGACTGAAAAACATCCACAATGACCTGATTTTCAAGTTTCCTTTTCACACTTATAACAAGTACTAGCTCCTGATGCTAAAAACTCACCTGTGCAGTTCTGCAGTTTCTGAACAAATGCTCTAGATACTGGGATTGGCTGTGGAAACTTCAAGAAGAAACAGGCAGGAAGATCAACACTGTTGGCACTGGTGACTGAGGAGAAGGAAGGGGTCCTTCAAAAAAAAAAAAAGGGTGGAAGGGTTGGATTTTGACTTGATATGAAAATGAAAAATCTAAACACCTATTCTTTTTTTTTTTTTTTTTTTTTT
>NW_022436952.1:4599398-4608323 GCF_009761245.1 Sapajus apella | reverse complement strand
CACCGCAACCTCCACCTCCTGGGTTCAGGCAATTCTCCTGCCTCAGCCTCCTGAGTAGCTGGGATTACAGGCACGCGCCACCATGCCCAGCTAATTTTTTGTATTTTTAGTAGAGACGGGGTTTCACCATGTTGACCAGGATGGTCTCGATCTCTTGACCTCGTGATCCACCCGCCTCGGCCTCCCACAGTGCTGGGATTACAGGCTTGAGCCACCGCGCCCGGCCTTAAACACCTATTCTTAAACATATATGTATCGCACAGACACATACTTACAAACTCTCAAAAGCTCACTCTTTGAAACTTCCTACCCCCAATTCCTAAACATGCTGTTGGTTAATGCTGTAGTATTTAATCAAACATTTATCCTAAGGCATGTTCTCCAATCATTACTCCAATATAACTCCAAATGAACATAAGATAAAAAGGGGCACTCGTTAAACATGAGGAATTAGCATAGTTCTCTTCCTTCTCTCTCAGGGCAGAGAATGTGTTCTATGAGCAGACTTTGGAGAGGAATACTCAGATACTGAACAAAAGAGAAATCAATGGATAAAATAAAAGGCCAACCTCTAGAAATTCAAGCGGGGTAAGAGCCAGGATAAACATTTGTTCCATACTGCACTTTGAGAAAAACTGACTTTGCTACTCTAAAATTCTATTTAACTTACCATTTATTGTCAACTGGATGTGACCCCATAATTAATGGTGCAATTGGAAGTTTGTACATAGCAGATGTTCCTTCGATTGTCACTGAAGCATTCATGCCCAAAGATCGAGAAACTGGGGACAAGAAAGAAAAAGGGTTTTCCTCAAAGCAATACAAATGACAGGGAACACAATATGTTTGGTGGGGGTTTTTTTTGTCTTTTTTTTTTTTTTGAGACAGAAACTTTCAGGTGTGAACCACCTTGCCCAACCCACAATATGTTTTAAAAGGTTAATTTAGGCCAGGCGCGGTAGCTCACACCTGTAATCCCAGTAGTTTGGGAGACCAAGACAGGTGGATCACTTGAGGTGTAGGAGTTCAAGACCAGCCTGGCCAACATGGTGAAATCCCATCTCTACTAAAAATACAAAAATTAGCCAGGCATGGTGCCACATGCCAGTAATCCCAGCTACTTAGAGGCTGAGGAGAATTGCTTGAACTGGGAAAGCGGAAGTTGCAGTGAGCTGAGATCGTGCCACTGCACTCCAGCCTGGGTGACAGTGAGACTCCATCTTAAAAAAAAAAAAAAAAAGGGTAATTTTTGCAGTATTTGTCAGCCATAATTTATCAGATAGTTATTCCTTTATTTATTTATTTTTTTGTTAGAGACGTAGTCTCACTCTGTTGCCCAGGCAGCCTCCCAAGTAGCTGGGATTACAGGCATGCACCAAAATGCCTGGCTAATTGTTTTGTATTTTTAGTAGAGATGGGCTTGTGCCAGGGTGGCCAAGCTGCTCTCAAACTCCTGGCCTAAAGTTGATCCATCCACCTCGGCCTCCCAAAGTGCTGGGATTACAGGCATAAACCACCACACACGGCCTGTATTTCCTATGAAACTTAGAAATCCTGAAAGTTACCTTCCTAACCCTCCAATAATTATTTTTGTAAGTAAATAAACACAAGAAACAATGAAGTCCAAAAACATCATTTATGAAGGGCTCAGTACCAATATTATGTTTTCTTCAGAATGCATTTAAGTAGGATTATAATAAAGGGATAAGCTGTTGCACTGGCTCACACCTGTAATCCTAGAACTTTGGGAGGCCAAGGCAGATGGATGGCTTGAGCCCAGGACTTCGGGGCTGCAGTGAGCTGTGATCTTATCACTGTGCTCCAGCCTGGGCAACATAGAGAGACCTACTCCCCCCATGCCAAATTTTAGTAATAATAAAGGAGCCTGACAAGGTGACTCACACCTGTAATCTCAGCACTTTGGGAGGCCAAGGCAGGTGGATCACCTAAGGTCAGCAGTTCAAGACCAGCCTGGCCAACATAGTGAAACCCTGTCTCTACTAAAAATACAAAAATTAACCGGGTTTGGTGGCACATGCCTGTAGTCCCAGCTACTCAGGAGGGTGAGGCAGGAGAATTGCTTGAACCTGGGAGGTGGAGCCTACAGTGAGCTGAGATCATACCACTCCACTCCAATCTGGGCAACAGAGGGAGACTCCATCCTTTTTTTTTTTTTTTTTTTTCAGGTGGCGTTTTGCTCTTGTTGCCCAGGCTGGAGTGCAAAGGCACGATCTCGGCTCACTGCAACCTCCACCTCCCAGGTTCAAGCGATTCTCCTGCCTCAGCCTCCTGAGTAGCTGGGATTACAGGCATGCACCACCATGCCCAGCTAATTTTTTCTATTTTTAATAGAGATAGGGCTTCACCATGTTAGCCAGGATAGTCTCGATCTTCTAAACTCATGATCCACCCACCTCAGCCTCCCAGAGTGCTGGGATTATAGGCGTGAGCCACCATGCCTGGCTGAGACTCCATCTTAAATAAACAAACAAGCAAACAATAAAGGGACGGAGTCAATGAGTGAAAGTACAAAAAGACCTAAGGAGGTATTAGTCCACTTCTTTTATCTTTTCTTGTATTAAGGGTAAACAGAAAATTATGTCCATTACTATAGTTCTTTAATTTAGAAAGCTAACTTCACTTTTTTCTTTTTTTGATCAGTAACTTACTATGTTGCCCGGGCTGAAATACAGTGGCTATTTACAGGCACGATCATGGTGTGTTACAGTCTCAAACTCCTGGCCTCAAGCAATCCTTATGCCTGAACCTCCCAAGTAGCTAGGACTACAGGCATAAACCACCATGCCCACCCTTCTTCACTTTTAAAACAATAAGTAACCTGATTATCTCAGGGCAGATGGTTTATAGCTCTTAATTCGCTCATTTACTTATTTATTTAAAAGTACTTACTGCCGGACGCGGTGGCTCAAGCCTGTAATCCCAGCACTTTGGGAGGCCGAGGCGGGGGGATCACGAGGTCAAGAGATCAAGACCATCCTGGTCAACATGGTGAAACCCCGTCTCTACTAAAAATACAAAAAATTAGCTGGGCATGGTGGCATGTGCCTGTAATCCCAGCTACTTAGGAGGCTGAGGCAGGAGAATTGCCTGAACCCAGGAGGCGGAGGTTGCAGTGAGCCGAGATCGCGCCATTGCACTCCAGCCTGGGTAACATGAGTGAAACTCCGTCTCAAAAAAAAAAAAAAAAAAAAGTACTTACTAAGTTCCTATTACGTATTTGTGTATATATGCATGTTTGTGTGTGTGTGTGTGTATATATATATACATATATATGTATGTATGTATAGATATACATGTGAACAGATGTATATATTTGTGTGTGAGGTGTGGTGTGTATAAGGTGCAAATGGTAAGGTCAGCAAACTCATTAGAGAGTAGCAAACCGGAAATTAAAGGCAAGCTGGGCACCCAACAAAACCATTAGTTTCTTTACAATTAAAGTATTACCATTACTCTCGTGCAAAATGATGGGAGATGCAGTCTTGTCATCCAGCAGGTCAGAAGGAGAGACATAGTACTTCAGGTTCATTAAATGACCTATGAAAAATAAAACTCATTATGGTATCTTTATAGGTAAATTACAAATAAAGAAAAACATTAACATTTACATAAACTTATACTCAAAAAAGTAGTTTAACATATATGAAGAGTCATGCTCCAAAGCAGCTTATGAAAGATGGCAGGCACGGTGGCTCACACCTATAATCACTGTACTTTGGGAAGCCGCAGCAGGAGGATCACTTGAGCCCAGGAGTTTGAGACCAGTCTCGGAAACACAGTGAGACCCCATCTTTAAAAAAACAAATAATAGGCCAGGCACGCCTGTAATACTAGTACTTTGGGAGGCTGAGGCAGGTGGATCACCTGAGGTCAGGAGTTCAGGACCAGCCATCAACATGGTGAAACCCTATCTCTTAATACAAGAAAAAGTTGGCCAGGTGTGGTGGCTCACGCCTGTAATCCCAGCACTTTGGGAGGCTGAAGCAGGCAGATCACGAGGTCATCCTGGCTAACATGGTGAAACCCCATCTCTAGTAAAAATACAAAAAAGTAGCCAGGAACGGTGGCATGGGCCTGTAGTTCCAGCTAATTGGGAGACTAAGGCAGGAGAATTGCTTGATCCCAGGAAATGGAGGTTGAGGTGAGACAAGATCACGCCACTGCACTCCAGCCTGGGCGACACAGTGAGACTCCATCTCAAAAATAATAATAATAATAAGTAGCCTGGCATGCTGGTGAGTGCCTGTAGTCCCAGCTACTTAGGAAGATAAGGTGGGAGGTCAAGGATGCACACGATCATGCCACCGCACTCCAGTTGGGAAGACAGAGAAAAACCCTGTCTCAAAAAATAAAGAAGTATGACAGAAGATTAAGTGTGGATTCTGGGACTAACAATTTATTTCACAAAATTGATTAAAAAAAGGGCCAGGTGCACTGGCTCACGATTATAATCCCAACACCTTGGGAGGCTGAGGCCAGAGGATCACTTGAGGTCAGGGTTCAAGTCTGCAGTGAGTTAGAACTGAATCACTGCACTCCAGCCTAGGCAACATAGTGAGACCCCCATCTCCAAAAAAATTGTTAAAGTTAGCCAGGCATGGCAGCACTTGCCTGTAGTCCTAGCTACTCAGGAGGCTGAGGCGGGAAGATCACTTAAGCCCAAGAGTTAAGGGCTGAAGTGAGTTATGTTCAGATCACTGTACTCCAGGCAGAAGGACAGTGCAAGGCTCTGTCTCAAAAACAAAAACAAACAAAAATGGGGAGGACAGGTATTGATAGCTTATAAATCATCACAGAAAGGCCAAACGCTGTGGCTCACACCTGTAATCCCAGCACTTTGGGAGCCCAAGGCAGGTGGATCACCTAAGGTCAAGAGTTCGAGACCAGCCTGGCCAACATCATGAAAACCCCATCTCTACTAAAAATACAAAAATTAGCCAGGCATGGTGGCCACACAATTACAGGAGCATGCCTGTAATCTTGGCTACTCAGGCAGGAGAATTACTAGAACCCAGGAGGCGGAGGTTGCAGTGAGCTGAGATAGCGCCACTGCACTCCAGCCTGAATGTATAGAGATGAGACTCTATAGAGTCTCATCTGGGTATAGAGATGAGACTCTATACCCCCTTAAAAAAGAAATCATCACAAAATACACAAATATCTGCGAATTTTACCTCTCTGCTTATATGTTTATAAACCTAAGATGAGGCCAGGCATAGTGTCTTATGCCTATAATCCCAACACTTTGTGATTCAGTGTGGCAGGAAGATCACTTGATCACTTGATCCCAGTTCAAGACCAGCCTAAGCAACGTAGTAAGACCACTCCAAGGCCGGGCGCGGTGGCTCAAGCCTGTAATCCCAGCACTGTGGGAGGCCGAGGCGGGTGGATCACGAGGTCAAGAGATCGAGACCATCCTGGTCAACATGGTGAAACCCCGTCTCTACTAAAAAAATACAAAAAATTAGCTGGGCATGGTGGCGTGTGCCTGTAATCCCAGCTACTCAGGAGGCTGGGGCAGGAGAATTGCCTGAACCCGGGAGGCGGAGGTTGCGGTGAGCCGAGATCGCGCCATTGCTCTCCAGCCTGGGTAACAAGAGCGAAACTCCGTCTCAAAAAAAAAAAAAAAAAAAAAAGACCACTCCATAAAACAATAAAAAATTAGCCAGGCATGGTATCCCAGTAGTCCTAGCTACTCAAGAAACTGAGTTGAGAGGATTGTTTGGGCCCAGAAGGTTGAGGCTAGAGAAAGGTCATGATTGCACCACTGAACTCCAGCCTGGGCAACACAGCAAGACCCTGTCTCAAAAACAAATAAACAGGGGTGGTGCAGTGGCTAAAACTGTTTGCAATCCCAGCACTTTGGGAGGCTAAGGCGGGTGTATCACCTGAGGTCAGGAATTAGAGATCAGGCTGGCCAACGAAACCCCGTGTCTACTAAAAATATAAAAATTAGCCCAGCATGGTGGCACATGCCTGTAATCCCAGCTACTAGGGGAGCTGAGGCAGGAGGATCGCTTGAACCTGGGAGGTGGAATCAGCCGAGATCGTGCCATTGCACTCCAGCCTGGGTGACAAAGTGAGACTCCTTCTCAAAAAAAAAAAAAAAGGCCAGGCATGGTGGCTCATGCCTATAATCCCAGCACTGTGGAAGGCCAAGATAGGTAGATCACGAGGTCAGGAGTTCGAGACCAGCCTGACCAACATGTTGAAAACTAGTCTCTACTAGGCCGGGCGCGGTGGCTCAAGCCTGTAATCCCAGCACTTTGGGAGGCCGAGGCGGGTGGATCACGAGGTCAAGAGATCGAGACCATCCTGGTCAACATGGTGAAACCCCGTCTCTACTAAAAATACAAAAAATTAGCTGGGCATGGTGGTGCGTGCCTGTAATCCCGGCTACTCAGGAGGCTGAGGCAGGAGAATTGCCTGAACCCAGGAGGCGGAGGTTGCGGTGAGCCGAGATCGCGCCATTGCACTCCAGCCTGGGTAACAAGAGTGAAACTCCGTCTCAAAAAAAAAACAAACAAACAACCAAAAAAAAAAAAACTAGTCTCTACTAAAAACACAAAAATTAGCTGAGCATGGTGGTGTGCGCCTATAATCCCAGCTATTCAGGAGGCTAAGGCAGAAAAATCGCTTGAACCGGGGAGGCAGCGGTTGCAGTGCGCCAAGATCACACTACTGCACTCCAGCCTGGTGAGAGCCTGTCTCAAGAAAAATAAATAAGAATAAAAACAAATCAATAGGCTGGGTGCAGTGGTCCGTGCCCGCAATCCCAGCACTTTGGGAGACCAAGGAGGGTGGATCACTTGAAGTGAGGAGTTCAGGACTAGCCTGGCCAAAACAGTTAAACCCTGTCTCTACCAACAATAGAATAAATTAGCTGAGTGTTATGGTGCAAACCTGTAATCCCAGCTACTCAGGAGGCTGAGGCATGAGAATCACTTGAGCCCAGGAGGTGGAGGGTGCAGTGAGCTGAGATCATGCCACTGTACTCCAGCCTGGGCCACAAGTGAGGCTCTGTTTCAAAAAAATAAAATAAAATATATAAACAAACAAACTAAAGGTGAAATGAAAAGTAATGACCCCTCAACTTAAATCAGACATGTTTTTAAATAAGCCAAATAGGATCACGTACCCCCACTCCTTGGTGTGAGATAACCAACACTTCCATGAAGAATCTTATCCAAGGGACCAGCATTAGTTGCTTTCCTGTAAGACAAGTGATCTATGTTTGTTTATATTTAATCCCTGATGGTCCTGGTACACACTGTGATACGAGTTCACCACTCTAAAGTCTTTCTTGAGACAGAGTTTCACTCTTGTTGCCCAGGCTGGAATGCAGTGGCGCAATCTCAGCTCACTACAACCTCCACCTCCCGGCTTCAAGTGATTCTCCTGCCTCAGCCTCCCAAGTAGCTGGGATTACAGGCGTGTGCCACCACACCCGGCTAATTTTTTGTATTTTCAGTAAAGATGGGGTTTCACCATGTTGGGCAGGCTGGTCTCGAACTTCTGACCTCAGGTGATCCACCCACCTCGGCCTCCCAAAGTGCTGGGATTACAGGCATGAGCCACCACACCCGGCTCAAAGTTTTATAATACTTTTATAATGGGTCTGTCTTGTAATTGAGCATATAGCAAATGTATTTCATCTCCAAAGCAAAGGGATTATTTCCAAGTACACAATAAAGGTGGTCAAAAAAACCAGTATATAATATGGTGCGCAAAAATTACAATTAGACTATTGTTTGTCAGATGGGAGTTTAGGTCTGACAAGTCTTGAGATAAAACCTATGGTAACCAACAACTTAATGATACTAATACTCAGAAGTTCAAATGCAATAATCATTTTGGAAGAGAAAGGAGATATATCACACAGGCTATAAGAGATGTATAAAATAGGACCCTAACAAAAAATAAAAATAAAATAAAATAAAATAAAATAGGACCCTAATCTCCTTGGAAAAAACTCAAAGAATCATATCAAATTAAGGTTTTAGCAGTCTTACCAGTACATAATTGCCATTTTAGATAGATCTTGTTCTAAGGATTGGAGAGCCAAGTACATTTTAGTCTTCAGTTTGCTGGAGAGTAGATAAGAACATGAGTTAAATAGTTGAAAAACATTGCCCCGTGCAGTGACTCACACCTGTAATCCCAGTACTTTGGGAGGCTGAGGCAGGCGGATCACCTGAGGTCAGGAGTTTCAGACCAGCCTGGCCAACATGGTGAAACCTCGTCTCTACTAAAAATGTAAAAATTAGCGGGTCATCATGGCGGGCACCTGTAATCCCAGCTACTCAAGAGGCCGAGGCAAGAGAATCGCTTGAACCCAGGAAGTAGGGATTGCAGTGAGTGGAGACTGCACCACTGCACTCTAGCTGGGCAACAAAGCAAGACTCTGTCTCAAAAAAAAAAAAAGCAAGCAAACAAACAAATTAGCCCAGTATGGTGGTGCACACCTGTAATCCCAGCTACTCAGGAGGCTGAGCTAGGAGAATGGCTTCAGCCCGGGAGGCAGAGGTTGCAATGAGCTGAGATCGCGCCACTGTACTCTGGCCTGGGTGACAGAGTGATAGTCCATTAAAAAAAATAACTTTTGGCTGGGTGTGGTGGCTCATGCCTGTAATCCAAGCACTTTGGAGGCCAAGGCGGGTGGATCACCTGAACTCGGGAGTTCAAGACCAGCCTGACCAACATGGTGAAACCCCATCTTATAATAAATAAATAAATAAAAATAACTTTTAAAACATTAATTCTTGACCTGATCTAAGGTGGTCAACCCACCTCAGCCTCCCAAAGTGCCAGGATTACAGGCATGAGCCACTGTGCCCAGCCTAAAACATGGATTTTTTTTTTTTTTTTTTTTTTTCCTTTTTTTTTTTTTTGAGACGGAGTTTC
>NW_022436952.1:4598692-4599388 GCF_009761245.1 Sapajus apella | reverse complement strand
GTGTGTGTGTGTGTGTGTGTGTGTGTGTGTGTTTGAGACAGTTTCTCTGTAGCCCACACTGGAGTACAGTGATGCAATCACTGCTCACAGCACCCTCAAACTACTAATTTCAAGTGATCCTCCCGCCCTAGTCTCCCAAGTAGCTAGGACTACAGGCACTCATCACCATGCCCAGCTAAGCTGTTGTTATTGTCTTTCTGCTAGAGACAGGGTCTTACTATGTAGCCCAGGCTGGTATTGAGCTCCTGAGTTCACAAAATCTTCCTGTCTTGGCCTCCCAAAGTGCTGGGATTAGAGGCATGAGCCACTTCAACTGACTTCACGACTATTAATGCCTATTTTTAGCACTTCAAGGCTTATTTTTATCTCTGTTTTAAAAAGCCGAGGAGGTTAACAGAATCCCAGGTAGGTTAAAAATAGAAATCATAAGCCAGTTCCACAATAACTAATTCCTTTCAGCCAGAAATTGGAATGCTGAACATCTCAAAGATTATATTCTGTCTTCCAGCATTATTTAATTATAATTAATTATCATTAATTATCAACTAATGCAGGCATTGCCTCTGAAGATATCTGTGAAAGGCATAAACATGGAAGCTGAGCTAGAGATTGTAGTATAAGTAGAAACTAGGAGTGACAAATAGCAGAAGAGTTGGCAAATTTCTTTTTTTTTTTTTTTTTTTTTTTTTTTTTTTT
>NW_022436952.1:4593459-4598592 GCF_009761245.1 Sapajus apella | reverse complement strand
TCACTGCAGCCTCCGCCTCCTGGGTTCAGGCAATTCTCCTGTCTCAGCCTCCTGAGTAGCTGGGATTACAGGCACATGCCACCATGCCCAGCTAATTTTTTGTATTTTTAGTAGAGACGGGGTTTCACCATGTTGACCAGGATGGTCTTGATCTCTTGACCTCGTGATCCCCCCGCCTCGGCCTCCCAAAGTGCTGGGATTACAGGCTTGAGCCACCGCGCCCGGCTGAGTTGGCAAATTTCTAAGCATAAGGTGTCTTATAGATTTATACTGATTTTTCCAAACAAATGCAAAAAATATTAAAAATACTTACTTGTCCCCTGGAAGGTTATACAGATTAACAAGGCCCTTAAGGTGCTTAGAAAATTCATCAAAATTTTTTTCCCTATAAGGAGTTCAGGGAAGAGGGGAAAGAGAGAATACAACATAAAGTTACTATTCAACCTTACAACAAAGTGCCAAAAGTCACAACTATATAAAACTGATTTTATTTATTTATTTATTTATTTTTCTGGGATGGAGTCTTGCTCTCTCACCCAGGCTGGAGTGCAGTGGCACAATCTTAGCTCACTGCAACCTCTGCCTTCCAGGTTCACACAATTCTCCTGCCTCAGCCTCCCAAGTAGCTGGGATTACAGGCGCCCGCCACCAAGCCCAGCTAATATTTTGTATTTTTAGTAGAGACAAGGTTTCACCACGTTGGCCAGGCTGGTCTCGAACTCCTGACCTCATGATCCACCCACCTCAGCCTTCCAAAGTGCTGGGATTACAGGTGTGAGCCACCACACCTGGCCATAAAACTGATTTTAATAATTGGCTTCAACCCTTTTCCTCAAAAGTTTTCTAGTGTTGCTGAGGAGGCAGCAGTGGGGGACTGGAAGTTTTCTAGTGTCAACGAAAAGTAGCAAAAGAAAAGAAAATGTTTTCCTTTGTCTCTCGGCTCCATTTTTTTCTGGAGAAGGTGCTAACAAGCAGTGTGAAAGTTAAAATAAAGGTGGTCAAAACCTCTTTACCAGTTGTTTCATTTTTTTTTTATTTTGTATTTTTTTATAAAGACGGGGTTTCACCATGTTGGTCAGGCTGGTCTTGAACTCCCAAGCTCAGGTGATCCACCCGCCTTGGCCTCCAAAGTGCTTGGATTACAGGCGTGAGCCACCATGCTCGGCCACCAGTTGTTTTATTAGCTCCCAAGTAATGAAACCTAGTTTAAATCAATCATTAATACCTTTCCTTTCTTTTTCCTTTTTATTAACTTTTTTGTAGAGATGGTATTTCCCTATGTTGCCCAGGCCAGACTCCAACTCCAGGGCTTAAGTAATCCTCTCACTCCAACCTCTCATGTAGCTGGGACTACAGGTGTGCACCCCCACACCCAGCTCCTTTCCTCCAAATATGTAATTGACTTTGGATGTTAACAGAAAATAAAACTTTTGACTGCAGAGATAATGAGAAGAAAATAAATTGGGAAGTCAACACTTGTGGGTATACAGCAACATGAGAGCAAAGATGAGAGGGAAAACAAACACTAGGACAGAGATAGAGACCCAGAAAAAAGGCAGTGGGTACTCTAGAGGGAAACTACCCATTAGAAAATATTCCTATGACCAGATCCACCCCAGAAAAAATAAACTACTGTGACCTCTGGGTTTCTAGGACCCAATATTCAGGCTTCGATTCTCAGCCAAATGGGCTTTTGTGGATAGGTTTAGGAATCCAATACACCTCCACAATTCTCACTTTTTTTTTTTTTTTTTTTTTTTTTTTTGAGACAGAGTTTCACTCATGTTACCCAGGCTGGAGTGCAATGGCGCGATCTCGGCTCACCGCAACCTCCACCTCCTGGGTTCAGGCAATTCTCCTGCCTCAGCCTCCTGAGTAGCTGGGATTACAGGCACGCACCACCATGGCCAGCTAATTTTTTGTATTTTTAGTAGAGACAGGGTTTCACCATGTTGACCAGGATGGTCTTGATCTCTTGACCTCGTGATCCACCCGCCTCGGCCTCCCAAAGCGCTGGGATTACAGGCTTGAGCCACCGCGCCCGGCCTTAACACTTGATATCTTTTCCCAAACTTGAAAAATAAGAAAGGTCTTTGCAAAACTAAACTGCCATGACAACGTCAGACCCCTGAGCAGACATTCTGTAAGCATTTACTGAGCACTTACAGTCCACAGTGCTATGAAGACAGTAAAAATAAACAGGAGTAGCAGCAAAATATACTCCTTAACTTAATATTACCAGCTATACTGAATGACTAAATATCAGGTAAAGGTAAACATTCTTTCTTTTTTCTTTTACTTTTTTGAGACAGAGTCTCACTCTGTTGCCCAGGCTGGAGTGCAATGATGCAATCTCAGCTCACTACCACCTCTGGCTCCTGAGTTCAAACAACTCTCCAGCCTCAGCCTCCTGTGTAGCTGGATTAAAGGTGTGCACCAACACACCCAACTACTTTTTCATATTTTTATTAGAGATGAAGTTTCACCATGTTGGCCAGGCTGGTCTCAAACTCCTGACCTCAGATGATCCGCCCACCTTGGCCTACCAAAGTACAAGTGTGAGCCATTGCACCTGACCACATTATAATTTTTTAAAGCTGGTTCAAATTTGGTATATTTACCTATATGCACATTAAACTGATGATTCAGAAGGCTAATCCTTTTCTTGAAGTTGCGATTCATTTGGGCACAGTGGCTCATGCCTGTAATCCCAACACTTTGGTGAAACCCCATGTTTACTAAAAATACAAAAATTAGCTGGGTGTGGTGGCAGATACCTGTAATCCCAGCTACCTGGGGGGCTGAGGCAGAAGAATTGCTTGAAACGGGGAGGTGAAGGTTGCAGTGAGACAAGATCAAGCCATTGCACTCCAGCCTGGGTGACAGAGTGAGACTCCATCTCAAAAAAAAAAAAAAATTTCACTTCTGTCCAGTGAGCACATAATGAGGGCAACTGAGGGCAATACTGCTAACCCCAAACACAACACACCCACATCAACTAGAGCTTTGCTTTACCTTGATGCAAGTTTTGGAAAAATTAAAAACCGCTTTTTATGCCTGGGCACGATAGCTCACACCTGTAATCCCAGCACTTTAAGAGGTTGAGGCGGGTAGATCACTGGAGGTCAGGAGTTCGCTACCAGCCTGGCCAACATAGTGACACCGAGCCTCTAATAAAAATATAAAAATTAGCCGGGCATGATGGCAGATACCTGTAATTGCAGCTACTCGGGAGGCTGAGGCAGGAGAATTGCTTGAACCCAAGAGGCAGAGACTGCAGTGAGCCAAGATCGTGCCACTGCACTCCAGCCTAAGCGACAGAGTAAGACTCCGTCTCAATAAAAAGAAAAAAAAAAGAGAAAAAATTGCTTTTACACACACACACACACACACACACACACACACACACAAGAGCAGGCTAAATGTAAAAGTTATTTCCTCAATGTGAACACTCTAAGACATCCTCATGTGCTACCTGAGAACTTCACTGTGCACAAAACAAAGTGTATTAATAACTGCCTTAAATTCCCAAAGTCTTAATTCTGAATTTAAGGATGGAAATTTCCACTCAATTAAAAATGGAAAGAGCCACGACCTGCTGAAAGCGACTGTCTTCAAGCCTAGCGTTTTTACTGTAACAGGAGTTTATCACACATATGCCTTCCAAATGAAATAATTTTTCCCAAAATCAAAGTGAAAAAGTTATATTCATAACATTATACTCAATTTTATCAAGGCTTCTCTGATTCAATGATTACCTTTTATTTATTTTGTTCCACACATAATTCTTTTTTTTTTTTTTTGATACAATCTCGCTCTGTCACCCAGGCTGGAGTGCAATGATATGATCTCAGCTCACTGCAACCTCCACCTCCCAGGATCAAGCCATCTAGTTAGTGCCTCAGCCTCCCAAGTAGCTGGGATTACAGGCATGAGCCACCACACCCAGATAATTTTTGTATTTTTTGTAGAGACAGGATTTCACCATGCTAGTTAGGCTGATCTCAAACTCCTGACCTCAAGTGATCTGCCCACTTCAACCTCCCAAATTGTTGGGATTATAAACATGAGCCACCACCCCCAGCTATATGGAATTCCTAAGCCTAGATCAGCAATTCCCAACCAGGGGTGATTTTGTGCCCCAGGGGACATGACTATAACAACTGAGGAGATATTACTGGCAACTAATGAAGAGACCAGGGATGCTATTTAACATTCAAGAATGCACCAGGTTGCTAGGTAAAGGCCGGCCAAAAAAAAAAGAATGCACCAGGTCGCCCTGGAGCAAAGAATTTTCCAATCCAAATTGTCATCAGTACCAAGTTTGAGAGACCCTGGAATATCTTTCTGCAGGGAATCTGAGGGAAAATAAGAAAAAAACCAAAAATTTAAAAAATAGAAAAGGAGCCAAGCACGGTGGCTAACGCCTGTAATCCCAGCATTTTGGGAGGCTAAAATGGGCAAATCACCTGAGGTCAGGAGTTTGAGACCAGCCTGGCTAACAGGGTGAAACCCTGTCTCTACTAAAAATACAACAAAATTGGCCAGGCCAGTGGCTCACACCTGTAATCCCAACGCTTTAGGGGGCCAAGACGGGCAGATCTCAAGGTCAGGAGATCAAGGCTATCCTGGCCAACATGGTGAAATTCTGTCTCTACTAAAATACAAAAAATTAGCTGGGCATCATTGTCCACGCAAATGTAGTCCCAACTACTTGGGAGGCTGAAGCAGGAGAACTGCTTGAACCCAGTAGGCAGAGGTTGCAGTGAGCCGAGATCGAGCCATTGCACTCCAGCCTGGGTGACAGAGTGAGACTTCGTCTTAAAAAATAAAAAGGCCGGGCGCGGTGGCTCAAGCCTGTAATCCCAGCACTTTGGGAGGCCGAGGCGGGTGGATCACGAGGTCAAGAGATCGAGACCATCCTGGTCAACATGGTGAAACCCCGTCTCTACTAAAAATACAAAACATTAGCTGGGCATGGTGGCGCGTGCCTGTAATCCCAGCTACTCAGGAGGCTGAGGCAGGAGAATTGCCTGAACCCAGGAGGCGGAGGTTGCGGTGAGCCGAGATCGCGCCATTGCACTCCAGCCTGGGTAACATGAGTGAAACTCCGTCTCAAAAAAAAAAAAAAAA
>NW_022436952.1:4562736-4573459 GCF_009761245.1 Sapajus apella | reverse complement strand
GCTCAGGCTGGAGTGCATTGGCCTGATCTTGGCTCACTACAACCTCCACCTCCTGGATTCAAGTGATTCTCCTGCCTCAGCCGCCACAGTAGCTGGTACTATTGGTGCCCACCACCATACCCAGCTAATTTTTGTATTTTTAGTAGAGATGGAGTTTCACCCTGTAGGCCAGGCTAGTCTTGAACTCCTGACCTCAAGGGATCCACCTGGCTCAGCCTCCCAAAGTGCTGGGATTACAGGTGTGTGCCACTGAGTCCAGCAGCTCCAGAGGACTCTTTAAACCTAAAATCTAAACTAACACATTGGTTTGTGAGGAAAAAGAGCCATCGAAACTTTAAATATTTCCTCTTGTGTACAGCCTAAATAGAAACTTTCTGCTTTGTTTTAGGGGATTTACAGGCAAAGTATTGCCATCACCTGACTGATCACCTTGGGGTTCTCAGAGTTGCCCTGACTCTGCCCTTGAAGATTATACAAATAAAACAAATGGAGCAGTCCTGGAATTTCTGAAAGTTTTTCTGTAGAATGAAGCAACCCTTATTTTACAAAAGCACTATTTTTTTTTTTTTTTTTTTTTTTTGAGACAGAGTCTCAGTCTGTTGCCCAGGCTGGAGTGCAGTGGTGTGGTCTCTATTCCCTGCAACCTCTGCCTCCTGGGTTTAAGTAATTCTCCTGCCTCAACCTCCTGAGCAGCTGGGATTACAGGTGCCCACCACCACGAACGGCTAATTTTTGTATTTTTAGTAGAAATGGGGCTTCACCATGTTGGCCAGGTTGATCTGGAACTCCTAACCTTGTGATCCACCTGCCTCAGCCTCCCAAAGTGCTGAGACTACAGGCGTAAGCCACCGTGCCCGGCCAAATGCACTAATCTCACCAGTTATTGGGTCAATACCTGCATTTTACAGTAGATTTTGTATTTAAAAATTTAGATACAGGTTCAGCATGGTGGAGTGCACTGGCACAATCTTGGCTCACTGCAACCTTTGCCTTCAAGCAATTCTCCTGCCTCAGCCTCCTGAGTAGCTTGGAATACAGGCCCATGTCACCATGCCCAGCTGGCATTATTATTATTATTATTGTTATTATATTATATTATATAGTATATTATAATGTAATATTATATTATATTATAGTGTTATATTAATGTAACATTATTATATTATAATATAATATATTATAATTATATTAATATATAAAATATATAAATATATAAAATATATTAATATATTATAATTTAATTATAATATATTAATATAATATAATTATAATGTATTAATATTAATATATTATATTATAATATATTTTTATATTATATATAATATATAATTATAATATATTAATATTTTAGTATTAATATAAGATAATATTAATAATCACATAATCTCATTAGTGAGATTGGGCCACTGCACTCCTGCTTGGTGACAGAGCAAGACTCCATCTCAAATAAATAAATAAATAAATATTGTAAAAGGTTCTACTACTGTTGAATCTAGTAAACAGAGCAATACTTTGTCTCCAAAAATAATAATAATCACATAATCTCATTAGTTTATTTATTCAATTGAAACTTATTGTCAGGATTAAAAGGGTTCTGTGCTATAGAAATTCAAGTGCTATAGAAGTGCTATAATTTAAAGTGCTATAGAAATTCAAGATAGTATAACTTATAAGTTTCAGGGATAAAGCTTCATTCATTCATTCATTCATTCATTCATTCATTCTTGGTCTCTGGTTGGCTTCAAGAGGCAGTAATGGATGATTATAAAAGTTTCAGCCTGGGCCGGGCACGGGCGCGGTGGCTCAAGCCTGTGTGGGAGGCCCAGGCGGGTGGATCACGAGGTCAAGAGATCGAGACCATCCTGGTCAACACGGTGAAACCCTGTCTCTACTAAAACTACAAAAAATTAGCTGGGCATGGTGGCGCGTGCCTGTAATCCCAGCTACTCAGGAGGCTGAGGCAGGAGAATTGCCTGAACCCAGGAGGCGGAGGTTGCGGTGAGCCGAGATCGCGCCATTGCATTCCAGCCTGGGTAACAAGAGCGAAACTCCATCCAAAAAAAAAAAAAGTTTCAGCCTGGCGTGGTGGCTTACGCCTATAATCCCACCACTGTGGGAGACCAAGGCAGGCAGATCACAAGGTCAAGAGATTGAGACCATCCTGGTCAACATGGTGAAACCCGGTCTCTACTAAAAATACAAAAATATTAGCTGGGTGTGGTGGTGCGCACCTGCCAGCTACTCGGGAAGCTAAGGCAAGATAATCGCTTGAACCCAGGAGGCAGAGGTTGCAGTGAGATGAGATTGTGTCACTGCACGCCTGCCTGGCAACAGAGCAAGACTCCATCACAAAAAATAAATGAATAAATAAAATTTTTAAAAAGTTCTACTAGTGTTTAATCTGGCTAATGAATTTAGTTCTTCCAGGTTTTGACACATCACCATAATGCCTTCTGTCATCTTCACTTTTCTGTTCTACTGTGGGTATATCCCAAGTTAAAAATTTGATCTTGGCCAGGCGCGGTGGCTCCCGCCTGTAATCCCAGCACTTTGTGAGGCTGAGGCAGGTGGATCACAAGGTCAGAAGTTCAAGACCAGCCTGGCCAAGATGGTGAAACCCCATCTCTACTAAAACTACAAAAATTAGCCAGGTGCGATGGCAGTTGCCTGTAATCCCAGCTAATGCGGAAGCTGAAGCAGGAGAATCGCTTGAACCCGTGCGGCAGAGGTTGTCGTGAGCCTAGATTGTGCCACTGCACTCCAACTTGAGTGACAGAGACTCTGTATCAAAAAATAAATAAATAAATACAAATAAGTTTGCTAGGCGTGGTGGTGGGCACCTGTAATCCCAATTACTCCATAGGCGGAGGCAGAGAATTGCTTGAACTCAGGAGGCGGAGGTTGCAGTGAGCTGAGATCGTGCCACTGCTCTCCAGCCTGGTGACCGAGTGAGACTCTGTCTCAAAAAACAAACAAACAAAACTGGTGAAGGCCAGACACAGTAGCTCTTAACCTGTAGTCCAGGCATCTTGGGGGGCCAAGGTGGGGGATCCCTTGAGTTGAGGACTTCAAGTGTAGCTTGGGCAACATAGCAAGATCCCATCGTTACAAAAAATAAAAAAAAGCCAGGCTCTGTGGCTTGTAATCCCAGCCACTGGATTAGCCAAGGCTGGAGGATTGCTTGAGCTGGGGAGGTAAAGACTGGAGTGAGTCATGGTCATACCACTGTACTCCAGCCTGGGTAACAGAGCAAGACCTTATCTCAAAAAAATAAATTGGTGAGGACTTTTATATCCCGGACCTCCTATCCTCCTATAGCAGTGAATAAGGAGTGTTCACACCTGAGTTCCAGTGCTTGTGTTTTTCTTTTTTCTTTTCTTTTTTTTTTTTTTTTTGGAGACGGAGTTTCGCTCTTGTTACCCAGGCTGGAGTGCAATGGCACGATCTCGGCTCACCGCAACCTCCGCCTCCTGGGTTCAGGCAATTCTCCTGCCTCAGCCTCCCGAGGAGCTGGGATTACAGGCACATGCCACCATGCCCAGCTAATTTTTTGTATTTTTAGTAGAGACAGGGTTTCACCATGTTGACCAGGATGGTCTTGATCTCTTGACCTCGTGATCCACCCACCTCGGCCTCCCAAAGTGCTGGGATTACAAGTGTGAGCCACCGCGCCCGGCCGATGTTTTTCTTTTTTCTTTTCTTTTTTTTGAGACAGTTTCCTGTTCTATCACCCAGGCTGGAGTGCAGTGGCATGATCATGGCTCATTGCAGCCTTGATCTCCTGGGCTCAAGTGATCCTCCTGCCTCAGCCTCAGAGAGTAGCTGGGACTACAGGCAGCCACCACCATGGCCTAACTAATTTCTTGTATTTTTTGTAGAGTCAGAGATCTCAATATGTTACCAAGGCTGGTCTTCAACTTCTGGGCTCATGAGATCCTCCCATGTTGGCCTCCCAAATTGTTGGTATTATAGGTGTGAGCCACCACACTCAGCCTTTTTTCCTTTTCCTTTCTTTTTGAGACAGAGTCTCACTCTGTCACTAAGGCTGGAGGGAAGTAGTGCAATCTAGGGTCACTGCGGCCTCCACCTCCTGGGTTCAAAAACTTCTCCTGCCTCAGCCTCCTGAGTAGCTGGTATGACAAGCACGTACCACCATGCCTGGCTAATTTTTGTATTTTTAGTAGAAAAGGGCTTTTGCCATGTTGGCCAGGATGGTCTCTATCTCCTGACCTCATGATCCGCCCGCCTCGGCCTCCCAAAGTGCTAGGATTACAGGTGTGAGCTACTGCACCCAGCCCTTTTTTTCTTTTCGTTAGCTTTTTTTTTTTTTTTAAGACAGAGTCTCTGTGGCCCAGGCTGGAGTGCAGTGGCCCAATCTCAGCTAACTGCAACCTCTGGCTCCCAGTTTCTAGTGATTTTCATGCCTCGGCCTCTGAGTAGCTGTAATTACAGGTGTACACCACCATGCCTGGCTAATTTTTTGTACTTGTTTTTTTTTTTTTTGAGATGGAGACTTGCTCTGTCACTCAGGCTGGAGTGCAGTGTTATGATCTCTGCTCACTGCAACCTCTGGCTTCCAGGTTCAAACAATTCTCCTGCCTCAGCCTCCTGAGTATCTGTGATTACAGGTGAGCACCACTAAACCTGGCTAATTTTTGTATTTTTAGTAGAGACAGGGTTTCACCATGTTGGCCAGGCTGGTCTCGAACTCCTGACCTCAAGTTATCCGCGCACTTTGGCCTCCCAAAATGCTGGGATTACAAGTGTGAGCCTCCGTGATTGGCCTCTAATTTTTATATTTTTAGTAGAGACAGAGTTTCGCCACATTGGCCAGGCTGGTTTTAATCTCCTGAACTCGAATGATTCGCCCCTTTTGATTTCCCAGTGTTGGAATTACAGGTGTGAGCCACCAAGCCCCAGCCACTTTTTTTCTTGATAGCATTAATTTTACTTCCATAGAAGATTAAAAAGCTGTCGTGGAAAACTTCGTCTTTTTTTTTTTTTTTTTTTAGATGGAGTTTCGCTCTTGTTGCCAAGACTGGAGCACAATGGTGCAATCTTGGCTCACGGCAATCTCTGCCTCCCGGGTTCAAGTGATTCTCTGCTTCAACCTCCCATGTAGCTGGGATTACAGGCATGTGCCACCACATCCAGCTAATTTTTGTATTTTTAGTAGAGACGAGGTTTCTCAATGTTGGTCTGGCTGGTCTTGAACTCCCGACCTCAGGTGATCCATCTGCCTCAGCCTCCTAAAGTGCTGGGATTGCAGGCGTGAGCCACTGTGCCCAGCCGGTCTTTTTATTTTATAAACAATATTTATGGAGTCAAATATTTAGGCAGGCTGGTGTGGTGGCTCACGCCTATAATCCCAACACTTTGGGAGGGCAAAGGTGATGGATTGCTTGAGCCAAGGATTCTGAGGCCAGACTGGGCAACATAGTGAGCCCTATAAAAAAGTAAAAATAGGGCCGGGCGCGGTGGCTCAAGCCTGTAATCCCAGCACTTTGGGAGTCCGAGGCGGGTGGATCACGACGTCAAGAGATCGAGACCATCCTGGTCAACACGGTGAAACCCCGTCTCTACTAAAAATACAAAAAATTAGCTGGGCATGGTGGCGCGTGCCTGTAATCCCAGCTACTCAGGAGGCTGAGGCAGGAGAATTGCCTGAACCCAGGAGGCGGAGGTTGCGGTGAGCCGAGATCGCGCCATTGCACTCCAGCCTGGGTAACAAGAGGGAAACTCCGCCCCCCAAAAAACAATAAATAAAATAAAAATAAAAATAAAAATTAGCTGGGCTGGTGGCCTATGCCTGTAGTCTCAGCTACTCAGGAGGCTTACGTGGGAGGATCACCTGAGCCCATGAGGTTGAGGCTACAGTGGGTTATGATTGTGCCACTGCACTCCAACCTGGGTGATAGAGTGAGACTCTGTCTCTCTGTCTCTCTCTCTCTCTCACACACACACACACACGCACACGCACACGTGGAATTTGGTAAAAAAAAAAAGTTTTGGGTAACCATGTGAGCAAAAGGAACAAGAACATTTACAGTGTGATTTTTGAGAAAGGAGTCTACCTTCATTCAGAATGTTTTCTGGTCCGGAATTTACCAACTGAATTTCTCATTTTTGGACAAGCCACTTCACTTCTCCAAGCTGTAGTTTTCTCACTTATACAATCTATTTCAGAGGACTGTTGTGAAGATGTAATGACTTAAGGTACAAGAAAGTTTTTTTTTTTTTTTTTTTGAGACGGAGTTTCGCTCTTGTTACCCAGGCTGGAGTGCAATGGCGCGATCTCGGCTCACCGCAACCTCCGCCTCCCGGGTTCAGGCAATTCTCCTGCCTCAGCCTCCTGAGTCGCTGAGATTACAGGCACGAGCCACCATGCCCAGCTAATTTTTTGTATTTTTAGTAGAGACAGGGTTTCACCATGTTGACCAGGATGGTCTCGATCTCTTGACCTCGTGATCCACCCGCCTCGGCCTCCCACAGTGCTGGGATTACAGGCTTGAGCCACCGCGCCCGGCCACGAAAGTTTTTAAAAGTAATAAATGAGGGGCCAGTGTAAGCTAGTGTTATTTTCTTGTTAATTAATACTATGCTTTCTTGTTCGTATTACAGTCTTTTGTGTGAGGATGAAAGGCCAAGTTATCCCATAACAGCCATGGGAGGATCTCTAGATGGGATGAGCTTTTAGGTTCTGAGATTTGAAGCGAAGATTGGTGACGAGACAGCGCCATAGGGTGGAAGAGCTTGTGCTTTAGTCTCAGAAAGACATGAATTTGAATCTGAACTGTGGCACTTGTTGGACTAAATGATTCAACTTCCCTGAGGCTGGGATTCCTTTTTCATAAAATAGGGATGAAGATCTCATGTTTTGCAGGATACTTGTGAAAATTAAAGAGATAATATGTGTAAAATGCTTGGCTCATAGCACACAACCTATATGTGGGAAGCACTGTTTAAACACTCAGGGACTTGGGTTGAAGTGTCCCCACATTTGCCCTTTGCTCTGTAAATCATCTCAGTCGGGCGCGGTGGCTCAAATCTGTAATCCCAGCACTTTGGGAGAACCAGGCGGGCGGATTGTTTCAGTCTATGAGTTCAAGACCAACGATCGCTTGAATCTAGGGGTTCGAGACTAGCCTGGCCAACATGGCGAAACTACATCTCTACGAAAAATAGAAACAAATTAGCCCAGCATCGTGGCGCGAGCCTGTAGTTCCAACTACTCGGCTGGCTGATGTGGGAGGATTGTTTGAGGTGAAGACTGCAGTGAGCCGAGATCACGCCACTGCAATCCAATCTGGGCGACACAGCGACTGTCTCACCAACCAAAAAAACGGCCGGGCGCGGAGGTCCACGCTTGTAATTCCAATAACTTTGGGAGGCTGAGGCGGGAGGATCACTTGAATTCGCGACGAGCGTGGCCAACATGGTGAAAACCCGTCTCTACTAAAAATACGAAAATTAGCCGGCCGTCGTGGCGGGCGCCAGTAATTTCAGCTACTCGGGACTGAGGCAGGAGAATCGCTTGAACCTGGGAGGCGGAGGTTGCAGTGAGCTGCGATCGCGCCATTATACTCCAGCCTGAGTGGCAGAGCGAGATTCTGTCTCAAAATAAAAAAATAAAGTCATCCTGGTAGTTAAAAGGTTTGTTAAAAAGGATGCTAAAATTAGTTTGTCAGGGAGCCTGCGTGTGTTTGTTTAACGAGTTATCGATAAAGCTTTGATTAAAAAAAAAACACTCTGTTCCGTTTCAATAAAGCTTTGCTCAAATGGGGAAGTGGGAGCTCATCGCGAGAGTCAGGTGAGTCGCGTTTCTTGTTCGGGACCTGATCTCGCGTTGTTTGATGAAGCAGCGGAGTGAGGTGAAAGCGTAGCAGGAAACATCGCGAGAGGCTACCGGACTCTCGCGACGATTTCTGGGATTGCCCCTCCCCCCCTCCAAGTACCGTTTCGGTTTAATCTAGTGTGTGACTGAGTCTGTGAGGGAGCGAGTGTGTGTGGTGTGGAGGTGAGACGGAAGCAAGAAAAGGGGCTCCCTCAGGAGCAAGGGACAAAGGGGGCGTAAGGCACCTAGGCCGCGGGACCCCGGCGACAGGAAGCCGCCCCGAGCCGGGCTACCGGGTAGGGGAAGGGCCCGCGTAGTCCTCGCAGGGCCCCAGAGCCGGAGTCGGCCTCACAGCCCCGGGCCATCGGCTTCTCACTTCCTCGACCTCCCCGGCTCCCGGGCCCGAGGACTGGCTCGACGGGGCGAAAAAAGGAAACAGACTTGAGCCAGCTCCCGGTTGTCTCGCAACTCCACTGCTGAGGAACTCTCATTTCGTCCCTCGCTCCTTCACCCCCCACCTCATGTAGGAGGGTGCTGAGGCGTCGGGAGGGAGGAGGAGCCTGGGCTACCGTCCCTGCCCTCCCCACCCGCTTCCCGGGGCGCTTTGGTGGGCGTGGAGCTGGGGTTGGGGGGGCGGGTGGGGGTTGCTTTTTGGAGTGCTGGGGAACTTTTTCCCTTCTTCAGGTCAGGGGAAAGGGAATGCCCAATTCAGAGAGACATGGGGGCAAGAAGGACGGGAGTGGAGGAGCTTCTGGAACTTTGCAGCCGTCATCGGGAGGCGGCAGCTCTAACAGCAGAGAGCGTCACCGCTTGGTGTCGAAGCACAAGCGGCATAAGTCCAAACACTCCAAAGACATGGGGTTGGTGACCCCCGAAGCAGCATCTTTGGGTACAGTTATCAAACCTTTGGTGGAGTATGATGATATCAGCTCTGATTCCGATACCTTCTCCGATGACATGGCCTTCAAACTAGACAGAAGGGAGAACGACGAACGTCGTGGATCAGATCGGAGCGACCGCCTGCACAAACATCGTCACCACCAACACCGGCGTTCCCGGGACTTACTGAAAGCTAAACAGACCGAAAAAGAAAAAAGCCAGGAAGTCTCCAGCAAGTCGGGATCGATGAAGGACCGGATATCAGGAAGTTCAAAGCGTTCGAATGAGGAGACTGATGACCATGGGAAGGCACAGGTAGCCAAAAGCAGCAGCAAGGAATCCAGGTCATCCAAGCTCCACAAGGAGAAGACCAGGAAAGAACGGGAGCTGAAGTCTGGGCACAAAGACCGGAGTAAAAGTCATCGAAAAAGGGAAACACCCAAAAGTTACAAAACAGTGGACAGCCCAAAACGGAGATCCAGGAGCCCCCACAGGAAGTGGTCTGACAGCTCCAAACAAGATGATAGCCCCTCGGGAGCTTCTTATGGCCAAGATTATGACCTTAGTCCCCCAAGATCTCATACCTCGAGCAATTATGACTCCTACAAGAAAAGTCCTGGAAGTACCTCGAGAAGGCAGTCGATCAGCCCCCCTTACAAGGAGCCTTCGGCCTACCAGTCCAGCACCCGGTCACCGAGCCCCTACAGTAGGCGGCAGAGATCTGTGAGTCCCTATAGCAGGAGACGGTCGTCCAGCTACGAAAGGAGTGGCTCTTACAGCGGGCGATCGCCCAGTCCCTATGGTCGAAGGCGGTCCAGCAGCCCTTTCCTGAGCAAGCGGTCTCTGAGTCGAAGTCCACTCCCCAGGTAAGCTATTTGTCTAACAGTCTTTCCTCATTTAGGGTGGGTTGTGAGGAATTGGCATTCAGCATGTTAACGTTGTGTGGAAGCCCCCAGTGTTCATCATTGACTAGAACATTTTGCTGTCAGCTAGTCATTCCAGTGTGTGAGTCTGTCTCCCCTTAACCCAGAATTTGAGAAGTGAAGAGTGCATAGGCCTCAAACCACTAAAGGTAGGTAGTTCCAGTGGTGGGGTCTTCAGTTGTAAGCTTCTGAGTGAGAAACGTCAAAGGCTTCTGCTTAGTGAGTGCATGGAGATGATACTAGTTCTCAGAGCATATCTAGCTATTTCTGTTGCTTAGTTTTAAATTTTTAAAAATTACATTGGTATTAGTGCTTTAGACTCTGTGAGACCTGGTTGAAGACCAAAGAAATTACAAAGTTTCATTTGTGAAGTTATTTGCCTAGGTTATCCTATTTGTCTTGTCCACTGAGTCCCCAAACCTGTACATTTATTCATTTCCTACTTGGCACTGTTCTAATAATTTACAAAATATTCCTGTCTTTTAACTGATGTTTTAGTGGAAATTCAGCTGATTAGTCTGTTATTCTTTTGATGGCATAACCTGTCAGAAATTGGTTCCAAGGACAATTTGGTTTTCTTTACAGCATCATCACTGACCTACCTTGTGACTGCTGACAATTTTCAGCCTTTCTCTAAAACACATGGTCATAATGCCTTCTTTCTATTTTTCCGAGAAGGCGTGCTAGTTTGAAATTTTGTATATTATCTGGAAAACTGTGTTCTTGTTCCTAGGTAAAGCCTCCTTTGTGGCCTCACCTCTCTGTTCACAAAAGCAGTACGTGGGCTTTAGTTAGACCTTTGGAATCCTAATGTTGCTTTGTGGCCTTTAGCAAATGAATTAATTTCCCCATGCCTAAGTTGCTTCAGGTGTAAAATGGGAATAATAAAGACCTATTTTTTAGGGTTGTGATTAAATTAGTCACTTTGAAGTGCGTAGCACAGTGCCTTGTACATAATACCACTCAGTAAATTATGAGTAAGGATAATGTTGAACATTAATAGAGAAATTGTGATAACTTGAAAAAAAATCCATGTATGGCCTTTTTTTTTTTTTTTTTTTTTTTTTTTTTTTTTTTTTTTTTTTTT
>NW_022436952.1:4502455-4562336 GCF_009761245.1 Sapajus apella | reverse complement strand
TTTTTTTTTTTTTTTTTTTTTTTTTTTTTGAGACGGAGTCTTGCTCTATTGCCAGGCTGGAGGACAGTGGCGCAGTCTCAGCTCACTGCAACCTCTGCCTCTCGGGTTCATGCAATTCTTCCGCCTCAGCCTCCCAAGTAGCTGGGACTACAGGCACCTGACAAACGCCCGGCTAATTTTTGTATATATATTTTTTTTCTTTGTAGATGGGGTTTCACCATGTTGGTCAGGCTGGTCTTGAACTCCCGACCTCAGGTAATCCGCCCACCTTGGCCTCCAAAGTGCTTGGATTACAGGCATGAGCCACCAAGCCCGGCTAATTTTTGTATTTTTAGTAGAGACAGGGTTTCACCATTTGGCCAGGATGATCTCGATCTTTTGACCCCGTGATCCACCGGCCTCGGCCTCCCAAAGTGCTGGGATTACAGGCGTGAACCACTGCACCCAGCCGACTTTTTTTTTTTTTTTTAAAGACAGGATCTCGTTCTGTTGCCTAGGCTGGAGTGCAGTGGCATCATCTTGGCTCACCGCAGCCTTGAGCTCCCAGGCTCAAGCAGTCCATCCACCTCAGCCTCCTGAGTAGCTGGGATTGCCGGCACATGCCACCATACCTGGCTAATTTTTTTTTTTTTTTTGGTAGAGACTAGGTTTTGCCCCGTTGCCCAGGCTGGTCTCGAACTCCTGAGCTCAAGTGATCCTCCTGCCTCCCAAAGTGCTGGGGTTACAGGCCACCATGCCTGGGTCATGCATGGCTTTTGTATTTCAGTATAATTTTTGCTGACTTGAAGTTATAATTATTCATAAACTGGTATGAATACATCAAGCCGCAGAGTGTTCCTAGCTGTCAGGGGTTAAAATTCTTAATATTTTCTCCTCCATTTTATTTTATTATTTAATTTTTTTCTTTTTTTGAGACAGTTTTATTCTTGTTGCCCAGGCTGGAGTGCAATGGCATGATCTCGGCTCACTGCAGCCTCTGCCTCCCAGGTTCAAGTGATTCTCCTGCTCCAGCCTCATGAATAGCTGGGATTACAGGTGTGCGCTGCCATACCCAACTCATTTTTGAATTTTTAGTAGAGGCAGGGTTTCATTATGTTGGCCAGGCTGGTGTTGAACTCCTGACCTCATTTGATCCACCTGCCTTGGCCTCCCGAAGTGTTGGGATTACAGGCGTGAGCCACCGTGCCTGGCCTTTGCTCCATTTTATGAAAAATTTTCAAGCATAGAAAGGGTTCAAAGAATTGTAGTGAACACCCAGATATTTAACATGTAGATTTTACAATAAAAATTTGCCATAAATAGCCTGGGCAGCATAGTAAGGCCCCCTTCTCTACAGAAAAAAATAAAAGAAAATTATCTGGGCATGGTGGTGCACATCTGTAGACCCCACTGCCTGGGAGGCTGAGTTGGAAGGATCGCTTGAGCCTAGGAAGTCAAGACTGTAGTGAGTTGTGATCATGCCATTGCACTCTAGCCTGAGCAACAAAGTGAGACCCTGTCTCAAAAAAAAAAAAAAAATTGGGGCAGGAGTGGTGGCTCACGCCTATAATCCTAGCACTTTGGGAGACTGAGGCGGGTGGATCATGAGGTCAGGAATTTGAGACCAGCCTGGCAATATGGTGAAACTCAGTCTCTACTAAAAATATAAAAAATTAGCCAGGTATGGTGGCGTGCGCCTGTAGTTCCAACTCCTTGGGAGACTGAGGCACGCGAATGGGTTGAACCCTGGTGGCAGAGGTTGCAGTAAGCCAAGATTGCGCCATTGCACTCCAGCCTACATGACAGAGTGATACTGTCTTTTTTCGGAGTCTCACTCTGTTGCCAGGTGCCAGGCTGGAGTGCAGTGGCGTGATCTTGGCTCACTGTAACCTCCACTTCCCGGGTTCAAGCAGTTCTCCTGCCTCAGCCTCCCGAGTAGCTGGGGCTACAGGTGCACACCACCACAGCCAGCTAATTTTGTATTTTTAGTAGAGACGGAGTTTCACCATGTTGGCCAGGATGATCTCGATCTCTTGACCTCGTGATCCACCCGCCTCGGCCTCCCAAAGTGCTGGGATTACATGCGTGAGCCACCGTGCCCGGCCTGAGACTCTGTCTTTAAAAAAAAAAATTGCTATGTATTTTGTCATCTATCTCTCCATTAATCTTTTTTTTTTTTTTAACATTTATCTCAAAGTAAGTTGCAGGTATCAGTATACTTCATTCTAAGCACTTTAACATGTTCACCATTAGCTGGATTTGCATTTCTTTTTGGAGGGGTGAGGAGTAAAATTTATATTTGGTAAAATGACTAAGTCTTAAGTGTAGCATTTATTTGTAAAGCTGCTTAGTTTTTTGTTTGTTTCTGAGACAGAGTCATGTTCTGTCATCCAGGTTGGAGTACAGTAGTGGCATGATCTTGGCTCACTGCAAACTCCTTTTCTCAGGTTTAAGCGATTGTCCTGCCTCAGCCTCCCGAATAGCTGGGATTACAGGTACCCGCCATCATGCCTGGCTAATTTTTGTATTTTTTTTAGTAGAGACGGGATTTCACTTTGTTGGCCAGGTTGGTCTCAAATGCCTGACCTCAGGTGATGTGATCCACCTGCCTCCCAAAGTGCTGGGGTTATAGGCATGAGCCACTATACCTGGCCAAGCTGCTTAGTTTTTTAAGGAAGCCAAAAAAGTATTCTCAGAATATTTGTTTCTTAATAGAGTGGTTCATTAAGGCTGTAAAAATTGTTAACCGTAGTAGGGTATGGGAATATAGAAGTGTGCTGAGGCTAAAACACTAAAAGAAGTTTCAGTAAGAACTGCTTCTTTCTAGTGATTCCTTTTGGATTCTTAGAAAAAACAGCATATCTCACAGGTTCTCTTAAGAGTAGAGCAGCCGGGTGTGATGGCTCAACGCCTGTAATCTAAGCACTTTGGAGGCCAAGGCAGGTGGATCACCTGAGGTCAGGAGTTCTAGACCAGCCTGACCAACCTCGTGAAACCTCGTCTTTAAAAAAAAAAAGATTAAGAGTAGAGGAGGCAGACCGGGCATGGTGGCTCACGCCTGTAATCCAAGCACTTTGGAGGCCAAGGCGGGCGGATCACCTGAGGTCCGGAGTTCAAGACCAGCCTGACCAACACGGTGAAACCCCGTCTTTAAAAAAAAAAAAAAAGAGTAGAGGAGGCTGGGCATGGTGGCACATGACTGTAATCCCAGCCCTTTGGGAGGCCAGGGCAGGTGGATCACCTGAGGTCAGGAGTTCTCGAGCAGCCTCGCCAACAGAGTGAAACCCCATTTCTACTAAAAATACAAAATTAGCCGGGCATGGTGGCATGCGCCTATAGTCCCAGCTACTCAGGAGGCTGAGGTAGGAGAATTGCTTGAATCTGGGAGGCAGAGGTTGTAGTGAGCCAAGGTCTTGCCACTGTACTCCAGCCTGGACAACAGAGTGACAGTCTGTCTCAGGAAAAAAAAAAAAAAGTGTAGTGTCTCACACCTGTAATCCCAGCACTTTGGGAGGCCGAGGCAGGCGGATCACCTGAGGTCAGGAGTTGGAGACCAGCCTGACCAACATGGAGAAACTCTGTCTCTACTAAAAATAAAAAATTAGCTGGGCGTGGCAGTGCATGCCTGTAATTCCAGCTCCTTGGGAGGCTGAGGCAGAATTGCTTGATCCTGGAGGTGGTGGTTGCAGTGAGTGGAAATCACACAATTGCACTGTAGCCTGGGCAACAAGAGCGAAACTCCATCTCAAAAAAAAACAAAAAACGAAAAACAAAACTCTACTCACATAATTTAAACTAATCAGTAATTTAGTAATGGTAAAAATAAGTCTAGAAAAAATTGGAGATACAATATGGTCGTGCAGGATGCAAATATAAACATTATATAGTATTCCCAGAGACACATGTACGCTTTTAGTTGGCTTATAGAGAGCATTATATGTTTGTGTGCATTACATGTTTTTCTTGATTGAAATTCTAAACACACAAATTTTGTAGAGTCAAAGTAGAGGAACATACAGATCCCTTCTATGATATTCTCTGTGTTTTTTTTTCCTTGGAAAACAGTCAAAATGAAATAAGCAACATCATTTTACAAGTCTGAAAATGCTTTGGCAGAAATGCAGTGTCTTTGCATCCACCTAATTAGCAATGATTAATAGTAGCAATTTCATTTCAAATGAGTGGAATCTAATTCGGGAGTCAGGGGGAGATACATTTGTTTTTGAAGACATTTCTTTCTCTGTGTTGATCTAAGAAGACACATTACTTATTGCTGCCTGTGTTTTCCTACTTGTTGTCTACTCCTCCCCTTTCTTCTAGAAGAGTGAACTTGGAACTTAAATGTAGCATTTGTATCACTAAAAATACCACAAGTATATGGCCATCCAAATCTCCTATTAACAGTAGACTTCTGTCAGAAATTGAAGAGTTTCTAACAGACTTCCTTAAGAAGATTTGGTCATGCTGACTAAAGAAACAGTAGTTTGTGGTACTTGGTAGCTAGCTAGCGTTAGTATTTTGGGTTTTACACGTTTTCCCTGGGATAGAGATGTTGCCTATCTTAGCCATAATACAAGCGAGAAAACCTCTTGTTTCAGCCAAGTATATACGGGAGGAATATTAGTTTCCTCAAGGGTAAGTGGATATTTGGGTAATTATTAGTAACTTTCAGTATCGTATGTCCTCATGTTCATGTTTTGTGTTATTATTTTTTAGTTTTATTGATTCCAGTAATTTTGTAGTTTAATTTTTGGAAGATAACTTGCAAAAAGCAGCATAGGTAAAAGAAAATCATTGGTGCCATTATGAAGCACATATCCCTGCATCCAGTTTCCCCTATTATACAAGTTATTTCCCTTACACATGTATGTTGTTTTGAAACATTTTGGTTCATGTCAGTCTTACTGTATGTTAGTCTTACCATATCTTCCTGATCAAACATACAGGGAGATATTGATGATCTAGAATAGGAGGAATTTGTTTTAGACTACTGGGAAAATTTTGTTTTGTCCGATTATGCTTTTAATGTTTTTATTTATTTATTTTCTCACATTGAGGCAGGTTAGGCTTTAGTAAAATGTCAAAAAAATTAATGAGAGTTGGGTTTCAGCTTAAAATGATCTGCCCCATAAATTCCCAGATTTTATTTCCAAAGCCTTCCTTAAGAAGAAAATTAATTGAACATACAATAATACTTTGCCTTATGAGTTTTTAAAAAGCCAATTGGAAATCATTATATATTAAAGATATCAGGAGCCCTTATGTTTTTGAAGAGTTCTAACAAGTTATTTTGGTAAAACATTTTCTGCACTTCATTTGTTTTGTAAATCCTAAGTCGTATGTGTTGGAAATTTGTTTAGTACTTTTTTTTTAAACTTTACAACTTTTTTTTGTGTTTTTTTTTTTTTTTTTTTTGAGACGGAGTTTCACCCATGTTACCCAGGCTGGAGTGCAATGGCGCGATCTCGGCTCACCGCAACCTCCGCCTCCTGGGTTCAGGCAATTCTCCTGCCTCAGCCTCCTGAGTAGCTGGGATTACAGGCACGCGCCACCATGCCCAGCTGATTTTTTTGTATTTTTAGTAGAGACGGGGTTTCACCATGTTGACCAGGATGGTCTTGATCTCTTAACCTCGTGATCCACCCGCCTCGGCCTCCCAAAGTGCTGGGATTACAGGCTTGAGCCACCGCGCCCGACTAAACTTTACAACTTTATTATAAACTGAAGATGCAAGGAACAACCTACTTTTCTGGGATCTGCCAGTTAAATAGCTCTCTAGTTAACAGATTTAGGTTTTGGTGAAGGATGCTTGTTGTTTTTAACTTTCTGATGGATATAACCTACCTTTACTATGGAGTATGACTTCTTTATCCTGTTTTCACTTTATCAAAGATTAAAATCAAAATTCTGAAAGTAATCATTGTGAATATGGCTATTTCTTTTCTTTTTCTTTTTTTTCTCTTTCTGGCTATTTCTTTTCTAATATGTGAAAAAAATAGTGACCCATCTTTTTTCAGTTGAATAAGTTAAGTAGTGGATAATTTTATTGTTAATATGATTCAGATATGTTTTCGTGTAGCATTTAGTTCATTCTAATCTATTTTTTAAGTGAACTTAATTTTTTGAGTAGTTTTAGATTTACAGAAAAATTGTGAAGATAGTACAAAAAATTCTCATATATCCCTGCATCCAGTTCCCCCATTGTTAACATCTTACATTAATGAGGTACAGTTGTTACAGTTAATGAACCAATATTGATACATAATTATAAACTGGAGTCCATACTTTATTTAGATTTACTTAGCATACCTAATGTCCATTTTTTTCTTCCAGGATCTTATGATCGTGTCTTACATTTAGCCCTGTCTTGGGTGCCCCTTGATTGGGCTGGTTTCTCGGCCCAATCTAAGGCTTAATCTATTTTAAGATTGATAAGTTACTGTTCTTCATAGTTTGTTTTGTTGATCTGTTTTCCTCTGTATACTACTGTAGTCTATTCATTTTAAACTGCCTTTTTTTTTTCCAGTAGGAAAGCCATGAAGTCCAGAAGTAGAAGTCCTGCATATTCAAGACATTCATCTTCTCATAGTAAAAAGAAGAGATCCAGTTCACGCAGTCGTCATTCCAGTATCTCACCTGTCAGGCTTCCACTGAATTCCAGTCTGGGAGCTGAACTCAGTAGGAAAAAGAAGGAAAGAGCAGCTGCTGCTGCAGCAGCAAAAATGGATGGAAAGGAATCCAAGGGTTCACCTGTATTTTTGCCTAGGAAAGAAAACAGTTCAGTAGAGGCTAAGGATTCAGGTTTGGAGTCTAAAAAGTTACCCAGAAGTGTAAAATTGGAAAAATCTGCCCCAGATACTGAATTGGTGAATGTAACACATCTAAACACAGAGGTAAAAAATTCTTTAGATACAGGGAAAGTAAAGTTGGATGAGAACTCTGAGAAGCATCCTGTTCTTAAAGATTTGAAAGCACAGGGAACAAGAGACTCTAAACCCATAGCATTGAAAGAGGAAGTTGTTACTCCAAAGGAGACAGAAACATCAGAAAAGGAGACCCCTCCACCTCTCCCCACAATTACTTCTCCCCCACCCCCTCTACCAACTACTACCCCTCCACCTCAGACTCCCCCTTTGCCACCTTTGCCTCCAGTACCAGCTCTTCCACAGCAACCACCTCTGCCTCCTTCTCAACCAGGATTTAGTCAGGTTTCTTCTTCCAGTACTTCAACTTTGCCCCCTTCTACTCACTCAAGGACATCTGCTGTGTCCTCTCAGGCAAATTCTCAGCCCCCTGTACAGGTTTCTGTGAAGACTCAAGTATCTGTAACAGCTGCTATTCCACACCTGAAAACTTCAACGTTGCCTCCACTGCCCCTCCCTCCCTTATTACCTGGAGATGATGACATGGATAGGTAAGTCCTATAGTGAACTGGAAAAAATTAACCACCTTGATCTAAACATGAAGTATTTTCATGCTTTTATGAACTGGAAATGCCTTTGATGTTTTCAGTGGGAACGTCTGTATTTATGACATTATTACTTGGGAAGCGAGAATAAGAATTTGAGGCCTGGTTAACTCATTTTATCATTAAGTTTATTTTATTTTTTAATTTCGAGACATAGTCTTGCCTTGTTGCCCACGCTGGAGTGCAGTGGCGGAATATTGGGTTACTGTGACTTCTGCCTCCTGGATTCAAGCAGTTCTCCCGAATCAGCCTCATGAGTAGCAGGGACTACAGGCATGCACCACCATGCCTGGCTAATTTTTTAATTTTTAATAGAGATGGGGTTTCGCTGTGTTGGCCAGGCTGGTCTCGAACTCCTGACCTCAAGTGATTTTCCCACCTTGGCCTCCCAAAGTGCTGGGATTACAGGCGTGAGCCATTGCCCCTAGCATAAGTTTATTGATAATGCTAATTTTATTTTATTTTATTTTTTTTGAGATGGAATTTTGCTCTTGTTACCCAGGCTGGAGTGCAATGATGCGATCTCAGCTCACCACAACCTCCGCTTCCTGGGTTCAAGCAATTCTTCTACCTCAGCCTCCCGAGTAGCTGGGACTACAGGTGTGTGCCGCCATGCCCAGCTAATTTTTGTATTTTTAGTACAGATGGGGTTTCACCATGTTGATAACGATGGTCTCGATCTCTTGACCTCGTGATCCACCTGCCTCGGCCTCCCAAAGTGCGGGGATTTTAGGCGTGATCCATCGCACCCGGCCTAATTTTTTTTTTTTTTGGGATGGAATTTCGCTCTTATTGCCCAGGCTGGAATGCAGTGGCGCAATCTCGGCTCATCACAGCCTCTGCCTTCTGGGTTCAGGGATCATCCTGCCTCAACCTCCCGAGTAGCTGGGATTACAGGCATGCACCACCACACCCCACTAATTTTGTATTTTTAGTAGGGTCGGAGTTTCTCCATGTTGGTCAGGCTGATCTTGAACTCCTGACCTCAGGTGATCCGCCCGCCTCATCCTCCCACAGTGCTGGGATTATAGGTATGGGCCACTGTGCCTGGCCTTTGAAATTTGAAAAAGAATCAATAGAGTTTATCCCTTAAATTTTTGTTGAAAGTATTAATACCTCTAGAAAAATGAAAAGAATAATAGGCTGGGTGCGGTGGCTCACGCATGTAATCCCAGGACTTTGGAAGGCCGAGGCTAGTGAATTATCTGAGGTCAGAAGTTCGAGACCAGCCTGGCCAACATGGTGAAACCCTGTCTCTACTAAAAGTACAAAAATTAGCTGGGCGTGGTGGCGGGCATCTATTCCCAGCTACTTGAAAGGCTGAGGCAGGAGAATGGCTTCAACCCAGAAGACTGAGGTTGTAGTAAGCCAAGACCGCATATTGCCATATTTGCTTTAACTGTGGGTTTCATGACACTTCTAAATACTTCAGCATGTCTCTTTTAATGATAATATTATTCTATGTAATCACAAGATCTTCATCACCCTGAAAAATTTAGCATTGACTTAATAATATCAATAGTCATATAAGTAACATTCTATCAGTAGTGATAGTATTTAACCAAATAGTCCCAGTAGCCCCCAAAATGTCTTTATTGTTTTTGTTTTCAATTGGAATTCAGAATAACTCACAAAATGTCATTTATAGCCAGGTTTGTTTTTTTTTCTCCTGATCCGGGGTCCAAACCAGTCTATTTTGAAAGGGGCTGTTTTTTTTAAAAACAAAACAAAAAAAACTATTCCGGCCAGGCACTGTGGTGCATGCCTGTAATCCCAGAACTTTGGGAGCCGGAGGCGGGCAGATCACAAGGTCAGGAGATCGAGACCATCCTGGCCAACATAGTGAAATGCTGTCTCTACTAAAAGTACAAAATTAGCTGGGCGCATGGCACATGCCTGTAGTCACAGCTACTTGGGAGACTGAGGCAGGAGAATTGCTTGAACCCAGGAGGCGGAGATTGGAGTGAGTCGAGATCGCGCCACTGCACTGCGGCCTGGGCAATGGTGCGCAACTCTGTCTCAAAAAAAAATTTCCGTAAAAAGTAAAAGAACAGTATGTTTCCGGGCCGGGCGCGGTGGCTCAAGCCTGTAATCCCAGCACTTTGGGAGGCCGAGGCGGGTGGATCACGAGGTCAAGAGATCGAGACCATCCTGGTCAACATGGTGAAACCCCGTCTCTACTAAAACTACAAAAAATTAGCTGGGCATGGTGGCGTGTGCCTGTAGTCCCAGCTACTCAGGAGGCTGAGGCAGGAGAATTGCCTGAACCCAGGACGCGGAGGTTGCGGTGAGCCGAGATCGCGCCATTGCACTCCAGCCTGGGTAACAAGAGCGAAACTCCGTCTCAAAAAAAAAAAAAAAAAAAAAAAAAAAAACACCAGTATGTTTCCATAAAAAGTAAAAGACCAGTATGTAAAGTCTTTGCTAATTAGAATATAATTCACAATAGGATGATGGGAAGAGTTTTAATGAGTCCTCTGAATGTTGAGAACTGCAATGACTATGAAGCATGAATCCAATTTTATAGAAGCCATTAACAAAAATATTTCTTTAAGGCTGGGCTTGGTGGCTCATGCCTTTAATTCTAGCACTCTGGAAAGCTGAGGTAGGCGGATCACTTGAGGCCAGGAGTTCAAGATAAGCCTGGCCAACATGATGGAACCCCATCTCTACTAAAAATACAAAAATTAGCCAGGCATGATGGTGGGCGCCCGTAATCCCAGCTACTCAGGAGGCTGAGGTGGGAGGATCACTTGAACTCAGGAGGTGGAGGCTGCAGTGAGCTGAGGTCGTGCCACTGTACTCTAGCCTGAGTGACAGAGTGAGACTCCGTCTCAAAAATATATATTTCCTGGGCCAGGTGCCATAACTCACGCCTGTAATCCCAGCACTTTGAGAGGCCTACGCGGGTGTATCACAAGGTCGGGAGTTCCAGACCAGCCTGGCCAACATGGTGAAACTCTGTCTCTACTAAAAACACAAAAAATTAGTGGTGGTACGCACCTGTAGTCCTAGCTACTCAGGTGGCTGAGGCAGGAGAATCACTTTAACCCAGGAGGCAGAGGTCTCAGTGAGCAGAGATCATGCCATTGCACTCCAGCCTGGGTGACAGAGCAAGACTCCATCTAAAAAATACATAATATATACACATACATATATATATACACAAACAGGTATATATTAAAAAATACATATATATACACATACATATATGTATACACATACATGTGTATATATATTTTAATATACACGTATATGTGTATATATATTTTATATAAGCATACATATATGTATATTTTTATATGCGCATATATGTGTATATATAGTATATATGCACATATATTTTATATACATATATGTGTATATATTTTTTATATATGCACGTGTGTGTGTGTGTGTGTGTGTATATGTATGTATGTATTTAATATTTTGACAGCACCAGTTAGGCAAGTACCACCAAACAAACTTGCTTTAGCAGTGACAGGTGGTGGCCTGGCCAACATGGTAGAACCTCATCTCTACCAAAAAAAGATCTTTGTGTTATGGTTTGCTTATTCTACTGAGATACTGTGCTTTTCTCTGGGATGTGAATTGCATTCTATTGGAACAAAACTTTTCATTGTAAGAACAAAATTAAGTGCCACTGACTGATCTTGCATCCTAGTCTAATTCCCAAGCCTCCATTCCTTTCAAGGTGATACTGGTAATTTTATTTTATTTCTTTGAGACAGGATTTGGCTCTGTCCCCCAGGCCGGAGTGCAGTGGCGTGATCTGGGCTCATTGCAACCTCTGCCCCCCAGCCTCAAGCGATCCTTCCATCTCAGCCTCCCGACTAGCTGGGATTACAGGTGCACGCTACCATACCTGGCTAATTTTTTTTTTTTTTTTTTGAAATAGAGTCTTACTCTTTCTGCAGGTTAGAGTGCAGTGATGTGACCTTGGCTCACTGCAAACTCTGCCTCCTGGGTTGAAGTAATTCTCCTGCCTCAGCCTCCCAAGTTGCTGGGATTACAGGCGTGCACCACCATGCCCAGCTAATTTTTGTATTTTTATTTTTATTTTTTTATTTTATTTTATTTTTTTTTGAGACGGAGTTTCACTCTTGTTACCCAGGCTAGAGTGCAATGGCGCGATCTCGGCTCACCGCAACCTCCGCCTCCTGGGTTCAGGCAATTCTCCTGCCTCAGCCTCCTCAGTAGCTGGGATTACAGGCACGCACCACCATGCCCAGCTACTTTTTTGTATTTTTATTAGAGATGGGGTTTCACCATGTTGACCAGGATGGTCTCGATCTCTTGACCTTGTGATCCATCCTCCTCTGCCTCCCAAAGTGCTGGGATTACAGGCATGAGCCACCCTGCCCAGCCACACCTAGCTAATTTTTAAATTTTTTTGTAGAGATGAGGTTTCCTCATGTTGCTCAGGCTGATCTCGAACTCCTGGACTCAAGTGATCTGTTTGACTTGGCCTTCCAAAGTGTTGGGATTACAGGCATGAGCCACCACTCCTGCCCAGTATTGGTAATTTGAATGATGATACATTTCAACCCTCTGGGTAAGAAAGTATGCTCTTTCTTTTCTTTTTTTTCTTTTTTTTTTTTTCTTTTGAGACGGAGTTTTGCTCTTTTTGTTCAGGCTGTAGTGCAGTGGCACAATCTTGGCTCACCACAACCTCTGCCTTCCGGGTTCAAGCGGTTATTCTGCCTCAGCCTCCCGAGTAGCTGGGATTACAGGCATGCGCTACCACGCCTGGCTAATTTTGTATTTTTAGTAGAGAGGGGGTTTCTCCATGTTGGTCAGGCTGGTCTTGAACTCCTGACCTCAGGTGATCCACCTGCCTCGGCCTCCCAAAGTTCTGGGATTACATGTGTGAGCCACTGTGCGTGGCCAAAAGTATATTCTTTCATGTTTACCCTCTGTTCCTTTACAGAATATGCAAGTACAGTAAATGGAAAGGGGAAGATAAACTATTTTCTTCCTTTCTTCCTTTCTTCCTTTCTTCCTTTCTTCCTTTCTCTTTCTTTCTTTCAATTGCTGCTCTGAGAAGGGAGATAAACTATTTTAAGGAATGGCTCCATCACTATTTATAATAACAAATATGATTTGTTTGTTTGTTTTTTGGATGGGCAGACTGCCAAAATCTGATTTTAAAGAAAAATTCCACATGCTCTAATATTAATTGGTATTTATGGACTGAGCTTTGTGGCTGTAATCCCAGCATTTTGGGAGGCCAAGGTGGGAGGATTGTTTAAGGCCAGAAGTTCAAGACCAGCCTGGACAATAATGTAGTGGGACCCCATCTTTATGAAACATTTAAAAATTAGCTGGATATGGTGGCAGGTACTTGTAGTCCTAGCTACTTGGAAGGCTGAGGCAGGAGGATCACTTGAGTCCAGGAGTTCAAGGCTGCAGCGAACTGTGATTGGGCTGCTGTACTCCAGCCTGGGTGAAAGAGACCCTATTTCTAAAAAAAAAAAAATTTTTTTGAATTAAAAAGTAATAAATTCTGTCACATGATGAAAACTACAGAGGAGAAGAACAGAACCTGAAATTTATATGGTAGAATTAATTTGAGGTCCACAATATACTTTTCATAGATAAAAGCCATATTTTTATAGTTTTTGTTGGAAAAGGAAATAGCTGAGCATTATCCAAAGAGACTAGCCCTTTAGCTACAGGAAGCTCATTTCAATACTTGTTTGCATAGTGGCTAGAATATTAATGTAGCTAAGAATCTTGATTTTTTTTCTTCACTTCAGAAAAATGTTTAGGAAACAAAAAGAATATGATTTTTTTTTTGGGATGGAGTCTCACTCTGTCGCCAGGCTGGAGTGCAGTGGCTTAATCTTGGCTCACTGCAACCTCTGCCTCCTGGCTTTAAGTGATTCTTCTGCCTCAGCCTCCTGAGTAGCTTGGGTTACAGGCGTCCTCCATGGCTGGCTATTTTTTTTTTGTATTTTTAGTAGAGATGGGGTTTCACCTTGTTGGCCAGGCTGTTCTCAAACTCCTGACCTCAAGTGATCCACCTGCCTCAGCCTCCCAGAGTGCTGGGATTACAGGCATGAGCCACTGCGCCCTGCCTAATTATTATGATTTATTTGTATTTTTTGAGATGGAATTTTGCTCTTGTCACCCTGGCTGGATTGCAATGGCACGATCTTGGCTCCAACCTCTGCCTCCTGTGTTCAAGCAGTTCTGCCTCAGCCTCCCAAGTAGCAGGGATTATTGGCACGTGCCACCATGCCCAGCTAATTTTGTATTTTTAGTAGTGACGGGGTTTCACCATGTTGGCCAGGCTGATCACAAACTCTTGACCTCAGGTGATCTGCCTTCCTGGGCCCCGCGACATACAGAGATTACAGGTGTGAACGACCATGTCCTCCTATTTTTTTTTTTTTTTTTGAGACAGAGTCTCACTCTGTCGCCCAGGCTGAAGTGCAGTGGCCTTAGCCTCCTGAGTAGCTGGGTTTACAGGCATTCACCACCACGCCTGGCTAATTTTTGTATTTTTAGTAGAGATGGGATTTCACCATGTTGGCCAAGCTGGTTATGAACTCCTGACCTTAAATGATCTGCCTGCCTCAGGCTTCCAAAGTATTGGGATTATAGGTGTGAGTGAGCCACCAGGCCTGGCCCTAATCTAATTATTACTATTATTACTTTTTGAGACAGAGTCTTGCTCTGTTGCCTAGGCTGGAGTGCAGTGGCACCATCTCACCTCGCCACATTTCCATTTCCCGGGTTTAAGTGATTCTCCTGCGTTAGCCTCCTGAGTAGCTGTGACTATAGGCACGTGCCACCATGTCTGGCTAACTTTTGTATCTTTAGTAGAGACAGGGTTCCACTGTGTTGGCTAGGCTGGTCTTGAACGCCTGATCTTGTGATCTGCCTGCCTCAGCCCCCCAAAGTTCTGGGATTACAGGCGTGAGCCACTGAGGCTGGCCAATCTTAAGTTATTTATTTATTTATTTATTTGAGACAGAATCTTGCTCTGTCCCTACTCTGGAGTGCAGTGGTGTGATCTCAGCTCACTGCAACCTCCTCCTCCCATGTTCAAGCAATTCTCCTGCCTCAGCCTCCTGAATAGGGAGAACTACAGGTGTGCACCACCATGCCTGGCTCATTTTTGTATTTTTATTAGAGACAGGGTTTCACCATGTTGGTCAGGATGGTCTTGATCTCGACATCATGATCCACCTGCCTCTGCCTTCCAAAATGCTGGGATTACAGGTGTGTGCCACCGCTCCCGGCCCTAATTACTGTTTTTAATTGAGATAGAGTCTCTGTCGCCCAGGCTGGAGTACGGTGATGTGATCTTGGCTCACTGCAATCTCCACCTCCCAGATTCAAGTGATTCCCCTGCCTCAGCCTCCCAAGTAGCTGGGATTACAGGCACGCACCACCACGCCTGGCTAATTTTTGGTATTTAATAGAGATGGGGTTTCACCACATGGGCAAGGATGGTCTCGAACTCCTGACCTTAGGTGATCCACCTCCATTGGCCTCCCAAAGTGCGGGGATTAGAAGGATGAGCCACAGCACCCAGCCCTAGCCATGATTATTATCAGTTTTCTACATATTAATAAATTACTAAGGGTAGAAAAATGGAAATAGCCTAGGTTCTGTGGCTGGCTCCTGTAATCTCAGCCCTTAGGAAGGCTAAGGCAAGAGGATTGCTTGAGCCCAGGAGTTTGAGACCAGCGTAGGCAACATGGCAAGACCCTGTTTCTACCAAAAACAAAATTAGGCATGATAGCCTGCACCTGTGGTCTCAGCTACTTCGGAGACTGAGGTGAGAATCACTCTAGCATGGAAGATGGAAGCTACAGTGAGCCATGAACGCACCACTGCACTCTAGCCTGTATTTCAGTGAGATGTTGTATCAAAAAAGGAGAGGATGTTTTCCATTATCAATTTTGTTGTTTATTTTAAATTCAAGATGTATTTCTGTTTCTGGTGTGTGTGTGTGTGTGTGTGTTTGTGTGTGCTGCTATGTACCAGCTGCTCCATATCCATGTACCAGCTGCTCACTATGTTTGACATGAAAAGTAATTTTTACATGGGAAAGCTTTTTAGAAAGAAACCGAAAAGTTGTGTAAGGAACTCACTTACATTCTCTTTTTTATCTTCTCTGACTTACATGTCTTTTTATTACTTTCAGTACCTTTTTTTTTCTTTAATTTGTTGTATTTTCACAGAAAATTAGGATACTTATGGTACCTTATAGATGGAATACAGAATGCAGTTAGTAAACATTGGTGTGGTTATTTGAATTGATGGAGCCAGAGTCAGGGCTTGTGTGAATGACAGTGGACATGTAAGAGATATCAGTGTGCACATAAAGAACATAAAGCTTATATTAGAGGATTTGTTTGTTGTTTTTTTCCAAGACAGAGTCTTGCTCTGTTGCCCAGGCTGGAGTGCAGTGCCATGATCTGGGCTCACTGTAATCATTGACTCCTGGGATCAAGCAATTTTCCTGCCTCGGCCTCCCAAGTAGCTATGACAACAGGCACCTGCCATCATGCCCAGCTAATTTTGGATTTTTAGTAGAGTCAGGGATTTCCCATGTTGACCAGGCTGGTGTCAAACTTCTAACCTCAGGTGATCCACCCGCCTTGGCCTCCCAAAGTGCTGAGATTAGAGATGGTGAGCCACTGCTCCCTGCCTTTTTTTTTTTTTTTTTTTTTTTTTTGAGGCAGAGTTTCTCTCTTGTTACCCAGGCTGGAGTACAATGGCTCAAACTCAGCTGATTACAACCTCCACTTCCTTGCTTCAAGCAGTTCTCCTCCCTTAGCTGCCTAACTGGGATTGTAGGCACCCGCCACCACGCTCAGCTAATTTTTGTGTTTTTAGTAGAGATAGGGTTTTACCACATTGGCCATGCTGATTGCAAACTCCTGACCTCAAGTTATCCATTCGCCTTGGCCTCCCAAAGCTGTGGGATTACAGGTGTGAGCCACAGCGCCTGGCCTAGAGGATTTAGGGTCATTTTGGGAAAAGAATGAAACTTTTTTTCCTTTTCGAGATGGACTCTGGCTCTATTGCCCAGGCTGGAGTGCAAGTGGTATGATCTTGGCTCACTGCAACCACTGACTCCTGGGTTCAAGTGATTCTCCTGCCTCAGCCTCCTGAGTAGCTGGGATTACAGGCAGGTGCCACCATGTCCTGCTAATTTTTTGTATTTTTAGTAGATGCAGAGTTTCACTGTGTTAGCCAGGAGAGTCTCGATCTCCTGACCTTGGCCTCCCAAAGGATTGGGATTACAGGTGTGAGTCATCGCACCTAGCTTTTTTTTCTTTTCTGTCACCTGTGCTGAAGTACAATAGTGTGATCTTGCCTCACTTTGAGTCCCAAGTGATTTTCCTGCCTCAGCCTCCCAAATAGCTGGGATTACCGGCATATGCCACCACAACCGGCTAATTTTTTTTTTTTTAGACATTGTTTGGCTCTTGTTGCCCAGGCTGGAGTGCAGTGGTGCAATCTCAGTTCACTGCAACCTCTGCCTCCTGGGTTCAAGCAGTTTACCTGCCTCAGCCTCCCAAGTAGCTGAGATTCCAGCTAATTATTTTGTAATGTTTAGTAGAGACAGGATTTCACCATGTTGGCCATGCTGGTTTCAAACTCTTGACCTCAAGTGATCCATCCGCCTTGGCCTCCCAAAGTGCTGAGATTACAGGTGTGAGCCACTGCGCCTGGCTGAAACTTTTCTTTCAAACATATATTTTGAGTAGGAGTATACTAGCTCAGGTGTCAAATACAAGAATGAATTTAGCTAATGGTATTTCAAAATTCTTTCTTACTTGTGGTCTACAATTTTTTTTTTTTTTTTTTTTTTTTGTGAGACGAAGTTTCGCTGTTGTTGCCCAGACTGGAGTGCAATGGCACGATCTTGGCTCACCGCAACCTCCGCCTCCTGGGTTCAAGCAATTCTCCGACCTCAGCCTCCCGAGTAGCTGGGACTACAGGCACGCACCATCATGCCCAGCTAATTTTTGTATTTTTAGTAGAGACGAGGTTTCACCTTGTTGACCAGGATGGTCTCGATCTCTTGACCTCGTGATCCACCCGCCTCGGCCTCCCAAAGTGCTGGGATTACAGGCTTGAGCCACCGCGCCCGGCTACAATTCTTGATTTTAAGAAGCAAGGCAGCCCATGTCCAACATAGTACCATCTGCATGACTGTAACTATTAATGGATATATTCCTGCCTTAAGTAGATCATCTGTGTGCTTTTCTTAAAAATTTCAGTTAACCACATAGAATTTTTAAAGTCTGATTTTCTTCTTTTTTTTTTTTTTTTGAGACAGAAGCTCGCTGTCACCCAGGCTGGGGTACACTGGCATGATCTTGGCTCACTGCATTCTCCACCTCCTGGGCTCAGGCAATCCTTCTGCCTCAGCCTCCTGAATAGCTGGAACTACAAGCACATGCCACCACACCGGGCTGTTTTTTTACATTTTTGGTAGGGACCAGGTTTTGCCATGTTTCACAGGCTGGTCTCGAACTCCTGAGCTCAAGCAGTCTGCCCACCTTGGCCTCCCAAAGTGCTGAGATTACACATGTGAGCCACTGTACCCAGCCCTTCTGTTCTTTTTTTCTGATAGCCTTATTTCGAGTTTACTGAACTTCAAGGGAGTCTACGTGATTTTTAAAGGCTGTAGCTCTAAAAGTTCAGTAAACTCCAAATGAACCAGGATTTTGCTAGTAAAATGCAATGCTTGGTTTTCATTTTTTACGTACTTAACTTTTTTTTAAAAAAAAATAGGGAACACTTCATGAATTATGTCATCTTTTTTCAGGGGCCATGATATTCTTTTCTGTTTTGTTCCTGTTTTAGTGTATGTGATGCTGAAGTGAGCACTAAACTAAAAAAAAAAAATTAAAAAAAAAATATATATATGTAATTTTATTGTTGTTCTTTTGAGGCAGAGTCTGTGTTACCCAGGCTGGAGGGCCCTGGTACAAGAGCTTGGCTAACTGCAACCTACACCTCACGGGTTCAAGCAATTCTCCTGTCTCAACCTCCCAAGTAGCTGGGATTACAGGCGTCTGCCACCATGCCCAGCTGATTTTTTCTTTTTTTTTTTTTTGAGATGGAATCTCACACTGTTGCCGGGGCTGGAGTGCAGTGACATGATGTTGGTTCACTGCAACCTCCGCCTCTGGGTTCAACTGATTCTCCTGCCTCAGCCTCCCCAGTAGCCTGGATTATAGGCGCCCACCATCATGCCCAGCTAATTTTTTTGTATTGTAGAGACAGGGTTGCACCATCTTTGCCAGACTGGTCTTGAATTCCTGACCTTGTGATTCACCCACCTTGGCTTCCCAAAGTGCTGGGATTACGGACATGAGCCACTGTGCCTGGCTATGACTTTTCAAGTAAATGACTGTGATATATAGTATCTGCTCCTCCCCTATGTTAGACTCACTTGGCGTGTACCACATGTTCTCAGTCTTTTTTTTTTTTTTTTTTTTTTTTTTAAAGATGGGGTTTCACCATGATGGCCAGGCTGGTCTTGAACTCCTGACCTCAGGTGATCCACCCACCTTGGCCTCCCAAAGTGCTAGGATTACAGGCGTAAGCCACCACACCCAGCCCTCCTCAGTCTTTTATAATACTTTGTGTCCTATGCTAAAGGCCATAATGTTAAGCATTGTAGTTTTGAGGTTGTCATTAAATTTTCAGGGGTTTTGGTACATTGGAATTTGTTGAAACAGGATTTGACTTCTATTCAAATTGTATATCCTGAACTGGTAGGACATAGCTTGTCACACACTCATTCTGTCTTAAAATAAACATGCTAAAAATGTAATATTTAAAAGCAGTATACATTTTTCATACAGGTTCAAGATCCCTAATCCAAAAATCTAAAATCTAGAAATCCTCCAAAATCTGGAACATTTTGAGTGCTGACATGATGTTCAAAGGAAATGCTCATTGGAGCATTTCAGTATTTAAATTTTTGCACTGAGTATCTTCAACCAGTATAATCCAACATCTAAAACAATCCAAAATTTGATTTTTTTTTTTTTTTTGGAGATGAAGTCTTGTTTTTTGACCAGACTGGAGTGCAGTGGTGTGATCTTGGCTCACTGCAACCTCCATATCCTGGGTTCAGGCGATTCTCCTGCCTCAGCCTCCCAAGTAGCTGAGATTACAGGCACGCACCACCATGCGCAACTAATTTTTTTGTGTTTTAGTAGAGATGGGGCTTCACCATGTTGGCCAGGATAGTCTCCATTTCTTGACCTTGTGATCCACCCACCTCAGCCTCCCAAAGTGCTGGGATTATAGGTGTGAGCCACCATACCCAGCCACAATCCAAAATTTGAATCACTCTGGTTGGAGGCATTTTGGATAAGGGAATACCTAACCTGTATTAGCAAACTCTGTTTGAGCTCATAAAGTAAACATTGGAGAAAACAAAACCTAAATATAAAGCATAGACTGGCTGGGCAAGGTGACTGATGCCTGTAATCCCAGCACTTTAGGAGGCCAAGGCAGGAGGATTGTTTCAGGTAGGAGTTTGAACCTGGGCATCCCATCTTTTTTTTTTTTTTTTTTTGAGACGGAGTTTCGCTCTTGTTACCCAGGCTGGAGTGCAATGGCACGATCTCGGCTCACCGCAACCTCCGCCTCCTGGATTCAAGCAATTCTCCTGCCTCAGCCTCCTGAGTAGCTGGGATTACAGGCACGCGCCACCATGCCCAGCTAATTTTTTGTAGTTTTAGTAGAGACGGGGTTTCGCCTTGTTGACCAGGATGGTCTCGATCTCTTGACCTCGTGATCCACCCGCCTCACTCTCCCAAAGTGCTGGGATTACAGGCGTGAGCCACCGCGCCCGGCATTTTTTTTTTTTTTTTGAGATGGTGTCTCACTCTGTTGCCAGGTTGGAGTGCAGTGGTGCGATCTTGGCTCGCTGCCACCTCTGCCTCCCATGTTGAAGCGATTCCCCTGCTTCAGCCTCCAAAGTAGCTGGGACTACAGGTGTGCACTCCACACCAGGCTAATTTTTTTTTTTTTTTTTTTGTATTTTAGTAGAGACATCGATTTCACCATGTTGGATAGCATGGTCTTGATCTCCTGACCTTGTGATCCATCCACCACAGGCTCCCCAAGTGCTGGGATATAGGTGTGGGCCACCTCGCTCAGCTCCCATCTCTTAAAAAATTAGCCAGCTGTGGTGGTGTGTACCTGTAGTCTCAGCTACTTGGAATGTTGTGGTGGGCCTTGAGCCTTGAGGCTGCGGTGAGCCATGATTACACCACTGCACTCCAGCTTGGATGACAGAGCAAGATTCTGTGTCCAAACAGACAGACATAAAAACCATAGACTGAATTTATTTGAAGCGATGATGAGATAATTAAAATACCTTAATTTTTTTTTTTTTTTTTTTGACAGAGTCTTGCCCTGTTGCTCAGGCTGGAGTGCAGGGGGTGATCTTGGCTCACTGCAGCCTCTGTCTCCTGGGTTCCAGTGATTCTCCTTTCTTAGCCTCCCAAGTAGGTGGGATTACAGGTGTGCACCACCATGCCCAGCTAATTTTTGTAGTTTTAGTAGGGGTGGTTTCACCTTGTTGGACAGGCTGGTCTCGAACTCCTGACTTCAGGTGATCTGTTCACCTTGGCCTCCCAAAGTGCTGGGATTACAGGCATGAGCCATTGCATCTGACTTCTTTTTTTTTTTTTTTTTTTTGAGGCAGAGCCTTGCTCTGTAACTTAGGCTGGAGTGTAGTGGTGTGATCATGGCTCACTGCAGCCTTGACCCCCGGCGCCTCTCCCCCAAGTGATCTTTCCACGTCAGCGTCCTTAGTAGCTGGGACCAGAAGTGCACACCACCACACCCAGCTAGCTTTATTTTTTTAGAGTTAAGGTCTCGCTGTATTTCCCAGGCTGATCTTGAATTCCTGGGCTCACGCAGCCTTCCTGCCTTGGCTCCCAAAGTAGTAGAATAATAGGCATAAGCCACCATGCTCAGCCTGATTTTTCTTGTTTTTCTAGTGAAGCCAAACCAAGAAGAAATCTCTTTCGAATAATGAGGAATTGAGATTTCTGAAGAATATTTGGGCCGGGCATGGTGGCTTATGCCTGTAATCTCAGGACTTTGGGAGGCCAAGGCGGGTGGATCGTGAGGTCAAGAGTTAGAGACGTTCCTGGCTAATATGGTGAAACCCTGTAGGATAATTGCTTGAGGAGGAGGTTGCAGTGAGCCGAGATCCTGCCACTGCACTCCAGCCTAGCAACAGAGTGGCAAATTCGTCTCAAAAACAAAACAAGAATATTTGGACAGTGGTTGAGAAATTATAAGTTTTCTTTCCCTGAATATCTTAAAAAATTGGAATAATTTTTAAAATCTGTATTGCATTGTGACTCAGAGTTTTCTGGTAATACGCTTTGTTCCTAGGATGGAAAAATCTGAGTGCAGATTATCTTGTTGCATGTTCGTCTCTCCTAGTATTTTCACAGAAAGTTTCAGATGATCATTTCACACTCCATTGATTACCCTCGTTCTGGTCGATATGGTACAAACAAACCTACATTGTATTCTATTGTTGGATTGACAAGGGATTAAAATGATAATAATTGGCAGGAGTCAATAGCTCTTGAGATTTATATTCTTATAATTTGACTAAATGACATTCTTTTATGGAAAATATTTAAAATTTCACACACAGAGGGCAGCAGTATTCTTTAAAAAGATACAAGAGATAGATCTTTGTGGTTATAGGAAGTATTCATGCAAAGCACCAATTTTTTCCTTTATAACTAACTGTCATAAAAATGGAGACGATCCCTTGTGGTTAAGGTTCTCAGATCTTTTTCAGCCTTCTCATATTGTGAAGGAATAGAAAAGACCCATTCTGTCCTGATTTTATTTGTAGGCATGTATTAGTCTGTTGTACTATAGATGTCTTACCTTTTATGAGGATGTGCACAATTTTTTTTTTGTACTGTAAATGTCTTTTATGAGGATGTGCACAATTTGTTGTAGATGTCTTATCTTTTATGAGGATGTGCACAATTTTTTTCTTTTTTTGAGACAAAATCTCGCTCTGTCACCTAGGTTGGAGTGCAGTGGCATGATCTCAGTTTACTGTAATCTCTGCCTCTCTTCAAGCAATTCTTTTTTTTTTTTTTTTTGAGACGGAGTTTCACTCATGTTACCCAAGCTGGAGTGCAATGGTGCGATCTCAGCTCACCGCAACCTCCGCCTCCTGGGTTCAGGCAATTCTCCTGCCTCAGCCTCCTGAGTAGCTGGGATTACAGGCATGCACCATCATGCCCAGCTAATTTTTTGTATTTTTAGTAGAGACGGGGTTTCAACATATTGACCAGGATGGTCTCGATCTCTTGACCTCGTGATCCACCCGCCTTGGCCTCCCAAAGTGCTGGGATTACAGGCTTGAGCCACCGCGCCTGGCCTCTTCAAGCAATTCTTATGCCTCTTGAGTAGCTGGAACTACAGGCATATGCTGTTACACCCAGCTAATTTCTTTTGTTATTCTTTTTGTTTACTTTTTTTGGAGACGGAGTCTTGCTCTGTTGCCTGGGCTGGAGTGCAATGGCACGATCTCAGCTCACTGCAACCTTCGCCTCCCGGGTTCACGCAGTTCTCCTGCCTCAGCCTCCCAAGTAGCTGGGATTATAAGTGCCCACCACCACGCCCTGCTAATTTTTTTGTATTTGTAGTAGAGACAGGCCTTGAACTCTTGACCTTGTGATCTGCCTGCCTCAGCCTCCCAAAGTGCTGGGATTACAGGCATGAGCCAATGTGCCTGGCCTAATTTTTGTGTTTTTAATAGAGACGAAGTTTCACTATGTTGGCCAGGTTGTTCTCGAACTCCTGGGCTCAAGTGATCCACGTGCCTTGGCCTCCCAAAGTGTTGGGATTACAGATGTGAGCCACCATGCCCCAGGCTCATGGCATAACATTGTGTATTACCTATTAATAAACTTAGATAAAATATTGTATCTGGGCCATGTGTGGTAGGAGAGGATATTTTGGGGAGGTTCAGGAGTTCGTGATCAGCCTAGGCAATATGACAAGACCTTGTCTCTACAAAAAATTTTAAAAATTAGTTGGGTGTGGTGGTGGTTGCTGTGGTCCCAGCTTAGGAGGCAAAGGTGGAAGCATTGCTTGAGCCCAGGAGATTGAGACTGCAGTGAGTGATGAATCCATCATTGCATTCCAGCCTGTGCAACAAAGTGAGTCCCTCTCTGGGGAAAAAAAAAAAAAAAAAAAAAAGGATCTGAAAACTTACTTTTCTCTTCTATTCCTGGAAAGCTGTCTTTTTTCCTTACTGACTACTGTAATTTACTGATTATTATGAGAGGCCTCTGCCACTAGGTGCCTTAGTTCTGAAATAGTTGCTTGGACCCTTTCTCCTTAGATTTTATAGTTTGATGATTACCTATTTTGGCTGGTCAGAGAGACTTGCCTTTTGCTTTGAAATGAACAGAATAATTCAGTATATTTTTTATTAGTTTTGATTTATAATGTAACTATATTTCTATATATTTTTCTAAATATCTTCTACAGTTTACTATATTTCTTATGGGCAAAACATGGTGAAATACTATTTCCTTTTTCTAAGATTTTTGCACATCTTTAGCAATAGAGTAGTAGTAAATTGTTGAGTTCTTGTTACTTAAATCTTTGTTAAAATGTAGAGTAAGTTCTATGAACTCTAAGAGTTGCAGGGATACTTTGTGAATTTAAGGTGATTACTTCCTGCATTTCATTTCTAGTTTTAAATTTTTAAGCTTTTGGGACAGAGTCTCCCTTTGTTGCCCAGGGTGGAGTTCAGTGGTATGGTGATGGTTCACTACAGCTTTGACTTCCTGGGCTCAAATGATCCTCCCATCTGAGGACTGCCCGTCCCCATCTGCCCAGCTAATTTTTTTTGAGAAAAGAGGTTTTTGTTTGTTTGTTATTTTTTGTTTTTATTTTGTTTTTGTTTATTTTTAAACGGTTTCATTCTTGTTGCCCAGGATGGAGTGCAATGGCAGGATCTTGGCTCACAGTTAACCTCCACCTCCCGGGTTCAAGCGATTATCATGCCTCAGCCTCCCGAGTAGCTGAGATTACAGGCATACACCACCACACCTGGCAAATTTTTGTATTATTAGTAGATACAGGGTTCCTCCATGTTGGTCAGGCTGGTCTCCAACTCTGGACCTCAGGTGATCTGCCTGACTTGGCCTCCCAAAGTGCTGGGATTATAGGCGTGAGCTACCGTGCCCTGCCTGAGACAGAGTTTTGATGTCACCAAGGCTGGAGTGCAGTGAAGCAATCTTGTTTCACTGCAACCTCTGCCTCCCAGGCTCAAGCAATTCTCCTGCCTCAGCTTCCCAAGTAGCTGGGATTATAGGCACATGCCACCACACCTGGTTAATCTTTGTATTTTTAGTAGAGACAGGGTTTCACCATGCTGGGCAGGCTGGTCTTGAATTCCTGATCTCAAGTGATCTGCCTGTCCCAGCCTCCCAGAGTGCTGGGATTACAGGCGTGAGCCACTGCACCCTTCCTAAGTTCTAATTTTATTCTTTTTTATTGAGACAGAGTCTCACATTGTCACCCGGGCTGGAGTGCAATGGTGCGATCTTGACTCACAGTAACCTCCGCCTCCTGGATTCAAGTGATTCTCCTGCCTTATTGCAGGCATCCGCCACCACACCTGGCTAATTTATATATATATATATGTGTGTGTGTGTGTGTGTGTGTGTGTGTGTGTGTGTGTTGTTTTTTTTTTTGAATTTTTTATATTTTTACTAGAAATGGGGTTTCACTGTGTTGGCCAGGTTGGTCTTAAACTCCTGACCTCATGATCTGCCCACCTCGGCCTCCCAAAGTGCTGGGATTACAGGGGTGAGCCGCCATGCCCAGGTGAATTTTATTTCATCTCAATAAAAATCCAAATACAATTTTAGGAAGTATATATTAAGAATTTGATAATTCAAGAAGGAGATGTTAAGAAAAAAAAAGGAAAAAGTTTGATAAAAGGGACTGCAAGAATATCACAAATTTTTCATTGTTTCTTTAGTATGCTGTAGATTTTTTTTTTTTTTTTTTTTTTGAGATGGAGTTTTGCTCTTGTTACCCAGGCTGGAGTGCAATGGCGCGATCTCGGCTCACCGCAACCTCCGCCTCCCAGGTTCAGGCAATTCTCCTGCCTCAGCCTCCTGAGTAGCTGGGATTACAGGCACGCGCCACCATGCCCAGCTAATTTTTTGTATTTTTAGTAGAGACGGGGTTTCACCATGTTGACCAGGATGGTCTCGATCTCTTGACCTCGTGATCCACCGGCCTCGACCTCCCAAAGTGCTGGGATTACAGGCATGAGCCACCGCGCCCGGTCAGATTTCTTTTTATAATTATGTTGGCCAGGCATGATGACTCACACCTGTAATCCCAGCACTTTGGGAGGCTGAAGTGGCGGAGCATTTGAGGCTAGGAGTTCAAGACCAGCCTGGCCAACATGGCGAAACCCCATCTCTACTAAAAATACAATAATTAGGTGGGTGTGGTGACATGCACCTGTAATCTCGGCTACTGGGGAACTTAGGCAGGAGAATCACATGAACCTGGGAGGCAGGTTGCAGTTAGCCAAGATTGTGCCACTGCACTCTAGCCTGGGCGACAGTGTGATACTCTGTCTCAAAAAAAGAAAAATGTAAGTATTTTTACTTGTGATAAATTCTATTTTCTTATGTTATATTACAGGTTTTTTCCTTAAAAATGAAACCTTTTTAACCTTTTAGTGATCAGGCATTATGATCTTTGAAAATTTTTGTTTGCGTATCTTGGAAGTAATTGTAATTTTTGTCATTTCTTCCCCTTTATTGTTTAGTCCAAAAGAAACTCTTCCTTCAAAACCTGTGAAGAAAGAGAAGGAACAGAGGACACGTCACTTACTCACAGACCTCCCTCTCCCTCCAGAGCTCCCTGGTGGAGATCTGTCTCCCCCAGACTCTCCAGAACCAAAGGCAATCACACCACCTCAGCAACCATATAAAAAGAGACCAAAGTGAGTTTTTGGAGGAGTCTATCTTTCATGATAGTTTTCTTCCTTCCTTTTGAACTAAATATCTCATGTTTCTTCTGTAACCCACACCAGTAAGATCATAGAAATTTGGTCCTAAAGTATACTTTTTATTTTATTTTAATGGAAAAAAGCTTTCCTTGGAGACCTGGTCATTCATCTGTGCCCTCAGATACCCAGCTATGTTTTTAGAATGACAGTAAATTCCCAAATCCAGATATACTATGAACATTTATTTCATATCTTTTTTATTCATAATATTTAGACTAAGGAAGAATACAAGCTTTTAAAATTCAGGATGTGTCAGTCATATACACATTAATGAAAAATTAATAGATGTGGGATTTTTTTTCCCTGAACACATATGAATTGCCATGCCATAAATATAGTATAATCTGGGTCTTATCTGATTGTTAGCATACTTATTGAGCACATATTATTGCTATAGTTTTTTTTCTTTGTTTTTATTGCCATAGTTTTATATTTTATTTTCATAGTAGCCTTAGCATGCAGCAATTAATTCCCCCCCCCCCCCCCCTTTTTTTTGAGATGGAGTTTTGTTCTTGCCCAGGCTGCAGTGCAGTGATGTGATCTTGGCTCAACGAAACCTCTGCCTCCTGGGTTCAAGCGATTCTCCTGCCTCAGGCTCCTTAGTAACTGGGATCACAGGTGTGCACCACCACGCCCGGCTAATTTTGTATTTTCATTAGAGACAGATTTCTCTACATTGGTCAGGCTGGTCTCGAATTCCTGACCTCAAGTGATCTGCCCACCTTGGCCTCCCAAAGTGTTGGATTATAGGCATGAGCCACTGTGCCCTGCAACTTCCCATTTTATAATTGAAGCCATACCTAAGAGAGGTCAGAAAGCAAACAGCGAATCTATTATTTCATATTATGTCTTCCTAAGGCTCCACCCTGTGTCTTAGCCACTGTGAGAGACTGTTTTCTTTTTTTTTGAGATGGAGTCTCTGTCGCCCAGGCTGGAGTGCAGTGGTGTGATATTGGCTCATTGCCTCCACCTCCTGGGTTGAAATGATTTTCTTGCCTCAGCCTCCTGAGTAGCTGGGATTATAAGTGCTCACCACCACGCTTGGTTAATTTTTGAATTTTTATTAGAGACAGGATTTCACCATGTTGGTGAGATTGGTCTCAAACTCCTGACCTCGTGATTCACCCACCTCAGCCTCCCAAAGTACTGGGATGACAGACGTGAGCCACCACACCTGACCTGTATTTGTATTTTATGTCGTGTCTTTATATATTTCATATTGTTTTATTTCTGCCTTTTTAGTAAAATGTATAAAAGATATAGGAGTTAGTGAAATCATCATAAAAGAATCCTTTCTTCTTTGACTAGATTTCATTTTCTTCTTTTTTGTTGTTTTTACTTTTTAGAATTTGTTGTCCTCGTTATGGAGAAAGAAGACAAACAGAAAGCGACTGGGGGAAACGTTGTGTGGACAAGTTTGACATTATTGGGATTATTGGAGAAGGAACTTATGGTCAAGTATATAAAGCCAAGGACAAAGACACAGGTAAATATTGCCACAAAATTTTAGATGTCAGAATGTTAACAATTTAGCAATACTGATATCTTAAGTGGATTTAGCAAAAGTAAATTCTGAGGTTTTTTTTGTTTTTGTTTTTGTTATTTTGAGATGGAGTCTCGCTCTGTCATCCAGGTTGGAGTACAGTGGTGTGATCTCGGCTCACTGCAACCTCCACCTCCCGGTTTCAGGCAATTCTCCTGCCTCCACCTCCTGGGTAGCTGGGATTACAGGCATATGCCACCACACCTAGCTAATTATTTTATTTTTAGTAGAGTTGGGATTTCACCATGTTGGTCAGGCTGGTCTTGAACTCCTGACCTTGCGATCTGCCCACCTCGGCCTCCCAAAGTGCTGGGATAACAGGCGTGAGCCACAGTGCCTGGCCTTTTTTCGTTTTTATTTTTTTGAGATGGAGTCTCACTCTTTTACCCAGGCTGGAGTGCAATGGCTCAATCTCTGCTCACTGCAGGCCCTGCCTCCCGGGTTCAAGTGATGCTCCTGCCTCAGCCTCCTGAATATTTGGTATTACAGGCATGCGCCACCACACCCAGCTAATTTCTGTATTTGTAGTAGAGATGAGGTTTCACCATATTTGCCAGGCTGGTCTCTAACTCCAGGCTTGTCTCGAACTCCTGACCTCAAATGATCCACTTGCCTTGGCGTCCCAAAGTGCTGGGATTACAGGTGTAAGCTGCCACACTAGCCTAATTTTTTCTTGAGATGGAGTTTGGCTTTTTTTTATTTTTAGGCAGAGTCTTGCTCTGTCAGCCAGGCTGGAGTGCAGTGGCACAGTCTCAGTTTACTGCAACCTCCGTCTCCCAGGGTCTAGCAATTCTCCTGCCTCAGCCTCCCAAGTAGCTAGGATTACAGGTGTATGCCACCACGTCCAGCTAATATTTGTATCTTTAGTAGAGATGAGGTTTTAACCGTGTTGGCCAGGCTGGTCTCCAACTCCTGACCTCAGGTAATCCGCCCACCTCAGCCTCTCAAAGTGCTGGGATTATAGGTGTGAGCCACCGTGCCCGGCTGGAGTTTGGCACTTGTTGCCCAGGCTGGAGTGCAATGGCGAGATCTCAGCTCACCGCAACCTCCGACTCCTGGGTTCAAGCAATTCTCCTGCCTCAGCCTCCCAAGTAGCTGGGATTATAGCCATGCGCTAGCACGCCCGGCTAACTTTTTTTTTATTTTTAGTAGAGATGGGGTTTCTCTATGTTGGCCAGGCTGGTCTTGAATTCCCAACCTCAGGTGATCCGCCTGCCTTGGCCTCCCAAAGTGCTGGGATTACAGGTGCGAACCACTGCACTTGGCCCCAGCCAGTTTTAATTTGGTCTCCAAAAGTTATTAAGTAGATGAAAGTTTTCCAAAAGAACACCATAACTTTTTTTTTTTTGAAATAGAGTCTTGCTCTGTCACCCAGGCTGGGGTGCAGTGGTATAATCTCAGCTCCGCCTCCCGGGTTCAAGCAATTCTCCTGCCTCAGCCTCCTGAGTAGCTGTGATTACAGGTGCGCACCACCATGCCTGGCTAATTTTTGTATTTGTAGTAGAGACAGGGTTTCACCATGTTGGTCAGACTGGTCTTGAACTCCTGACCTTGTGATCTGCCTGCCTTGGCCTCCCAAAGTGCTGGGATTAGAGGCACGAGCCACTGTACCTGGCCAAGAACACTATAACTTTTAAAACTCTCTTGCCTGATACAGTGGCCTGTAATCCCCTCACTTTGGGAGGCCAAGGCAAGCAGATCACGAGGTCAGGAGATCAACACCATCCTGGCTAATACGATGAAACCCTGTTTCTACTAAAAATACAAAAAATTAGCTGGGCTGTAGTCTCAGCTACTTGGGAGGCTGAGCAGCAGAATCACTTGGACCTGGGAGGCAGAGGTTGCAGTGAGTCGAGATTGAGCCATTGCACTTTGGCCTGGGCGACAGAGCAAGACTCTGTCTGTCTCAAAAGAAAAACAACAACTATATGGTTCATCCAAAATATTTCATAGCTTCCTGGGAATTTTAAGGGAGGGTAAAAATAAAATTTGTAGATTGCTATTTGCTTTGTAAGGAGGAAATCCTCGAAGATAAAATTTGAGTTACTGCTATATTTTAATAACAGAAAGGCCTACTGGGCTCAGTGGCTTACACCTGTAATCCCAGCATTTTGGGAGGCTGAGGTGGGTGGATCACCTGAGGTTGGGAGTTTGAGACCAGCTGACAAATATAGAGAAACCCCGTCTCTAAAAAAATAAATAAATAAAAATAAAAATAGGCCGGGCGCGGTGGCTCACGCCTGTAATCCCAGCACTTTGGGAGGCCGAGGCGGGTGGATCACGAGGTCAAGAGATCGAGACCATCCTGGTCAACATGGTGAAACCCCATCTCTACTAAAAATACAAAAAATCAGCTGGGCATGGTGGCGCGTGCCTGTAATCCCAGCTACTCAGGAGGCTGAGGCAGGAGAATTGCCTGAACCCAGGAGGCGGAGGTTGCGGTGAGCTGAGATCGCGCCATTGCACTCCAGCCTGCGGAACAAGAGCGAAACTCCGTCTCAAAAAAAAAAAAAAAATTAAATTAAAATAAAAATAAAAAATTAGCTACTCTACTAAAAATATAAAATTAGGCCAGGGTAGAGTGGCTCATGTCTGTAATCCCAGCACTTTGGGAGGCTTAGGTGGGCGGATCACCTGAGGTTGGGAGTTAGAGACCAACCTGACAAATATGAAGAAATGCTGTCTCTAAAAAATAAATAAATAAATAAATAAAAATTAGCTGGGCATGGTAGTGCACATCTGTAATCCCAGCTACTTGGAACCCTGTGGCAGGAGAATCTCTTGAATCCAGGAGGCGGAGGGAGACTCCATCTCAAAAAAATAAAAATAAGGCCGGGTGTGGTAGCTCATGCCTGTAATCCCAGCACTTTGGGAGGCTGAGGCAGGTGGATCACGAGGTCAGGAGTTCACGATCAGCCTGGCCAAGATGCTGAAAACCTATCTTTACTAAAACTATAAAAATTAGCTGTGAGCAGTGGCGGGCGCCTGGGAGGCTGAGGCAGGAGAATTGCTTGAACCTGGGCAGTAGAGGTTGCAGTGAGCCACGATAGTGCCACTGCATGCCAGCCTGGGCCACAGAGCAAGACTCTGTCTCTAAATAAATAAATAAATAAATAATAATAAATAAAATAAAAATAACTGGAAAACCTACCTGAATATTGAATTAAAAGTTATTTCCATGTCTTGAGAAAAAATTAAAGACGAGAAAGGGAATATAGAGTTTTTTTTTTGTTGTTTTGTTTTTTTGTTTTTGTTTTTGAGAAGGAGTCTTACTTTGTTGCCCAGGGTAGAGTGCCATGGCTGGATCTTGGCTCGCCACAGCCTCTGCCTCCCCGGTTCAGGTGATTCTTTTTTTCTTAGCCTCCGGAGTAGCTGGGATTACAGACATCCACCACCATGCACGGCTAATTTTTGTATTTTAGTAGAGACGTGGTTTTACTACATTGGCTAGGCTGGTCTCGAACTCCTGACCTTAGATAAGCCACTCGCCTTGGCCTCCGAAAGTGCTGGGATTACTGGTGTGAGCCACTGCACCTGGCCTAGAGTTTACTTTTTAAAGGTGTAAAAGTATCTTATATGTAAGCATTAAAGTAGGCATTAAGTTTGTCTTCTAGAGCAAGGGCATATATTGTTAGTTCACAACAGTGGCCAAAAATGCTCATTGATAATAAAAGTTTATATTTGTTTTGGCAGGAGAACTAGTGGCTCTGAAGAAGGTGAGATTAGACAATGAGAAAGAGGGCTTCCCAATCACAGCCATTCGTGAAATCAAAATCCTTCGTCAGTTAATTCACCGAAGTGTTGTTAACATGAAGGAAATTGTCACAGATAAACAAGATGCACTGGATTTCAAGAAGGACAAAGGTACTAGCAAAGACATACATTTTTACCAGGTAGACTGTTCCTTTCTTTCCTTTTTTTTTTTGAGACAGAGTCTTGCTCTGTCGCCTAGGCTGGAGTGCAGTGGCACAATCGTGGCCCACTGCAACCTCTGCCTTCCATGTTCAAGCAATTCTCCTTCCTTAGCCTCCTGAGTAGCTGGGATTACAGGCATGTGCTACCACATTCAGCTAATGTTTTTGTAGTTTTAGTAGAGATGGCATTTCACCAATGTTGGTCAGGCTGGTCTGGAACTCCTGACTTGGTGATGATCCTCCTGCCTTGGCCTCCGAAAGTTTTTTTCTTTCTTATTTGTCTCTTCATTTTGAGACAGAGTCTTGCACCGTCACCCAGGCTGGAGTGCAGTCGTGTGATGTCAGCTCACTGCAACTTCTCCCTCCCAGGTTTAAGTGATTCTCGTGCCTCAGCCCTTCAAGTAGCTGGAATTACAGGCATGTGCCAACATGCCTGGCTAATTTTTGTATATATAGTAGAGCGGGGGTTTTGCCATGTTAGCCAGGCTGGTCTCAAACTCCTGACCTAGAGTGCTCCTCCCGCCTCAGCACCCTGAAGTGCTGGGATTACAAGTGTGAGCCACCATGCCTGGCCTCATATATATTTTTTTAATTATAAAATAATAAGTCCATGAATGGATATGATGCATGCATGCCTTTCATGGAAAAATTGAAAATATGGAGGAAGAAGAAAAAGACGATGGTAGTAATTTCTCTGTCACTTCTTCCCAATATACTACCGTCCATGGAAAACCACTAAAGTATTAATATTAACATTTTGGTATATTTGCTTTTAGTCCTTTTTTTTTTTGAGACAGGGTTCTCACTGTCTCACCCAGGCTGGAGTACAGTGGCTCAGTCTCAGCTCACTGTAACCTCCGCCTCCCAGGTTCAAGTGATTCTCCTGCCTTGGCCTCCCAGGTAGCTGGGATTACAGGCACACGTGACCACGCCTGGCTAAATTTTGTAATTTTAGTAGAAATCCCTCTCTAGTAAAAATGTGAAAATTTGCTGGGCATGGTGCTGGGCGCCTTTGATCCCAGCTACTGGGAAGGCTGAGGCAGGAGAATTGCTTGAACCTGGGAGGTAGAGGTTGCAATGAGCCGAGATTGTGCCGCTGCACTCCAGCCCAGGGAACAGAGCCCATCTCAAAAAAAAAAAAAAAAAAATTATCATCTGGATAGGTTAAGCATATTATTATTATTTTGTATTTTAATTTAATTTTTTGAGACAGGTTCTCGCTGTGTGCCCAGGCTGGAGTACAGTGGTGACCACAGCTCATTGCATCCTCAACCTCCAGTTTCAAGCGATCCTCCATGCCTCAGCCAGCCTCCTGTTTAGTTGGGATAACAGGCATGCACTACCACACACAGCTGATTTTTCTATTTTAGGAAGAAATGAGATCTCTTATGTTGCCCAGGCTGGTCTCTAACTGCTGAGCTCAAGCAGTCTGCTCGCCTTGGCCTCCTAAAGTGCTGGAATTACAGATTTGAGCCACCACACCCAGCCAATGTCATTTTAGATTATATTTGTTATATTTTTAGTTTTTTCCATGTTACTGGTTTTATTTACTTTGTCTCTCCCTCTCTCTTTTTTTTTTTTTTTTTTTTTTTTGAGGCAATGTCTTGCTGTGTTACCCAGGCTGGAGTGCAGTGATAATATCACAGCTCACTGTAACTTTGCACTCCTGGGTTCAAATGATCCTCCTGCCTCAGCCTCCCAAGTAGCTAGACTAGACACCACTCCTAGCTAGCTTTTAAAAATTTTGGGTAGAGGCCGGGCACGGTGGCTCAAGCCTGTAATCCCAGCACTTTGGGAGGCCGAGGCGGGTGGATCACGAGGTCAAGAGATCGAGACCATCCTGGTCAACATGGTGAAACCCCATCTCTACCAAAAATACAAAAAATTAGCTGGGCATGGTGGTGCGTGCCTGTAATCCCAGCTACCTAGGAGGCTGAGGCAGGAGAATTGCCTGAACCCAGGAGGCGGAGGTTGCGGTGAGCCGAGATCGCGCCATTGCACTCCAGCCTGGGTAACATGAGTGAAACTCCGTCTCAAAAAAAAAAAAAAAAAAAATTTTGGGTAGAGACAGGATCTTTCCATGTTGCCCAGCCTGGTCTTGAACTTCAGGCATCAAGCAGTCCTCCTGCTTTGGTCTACTAAATTGCTGGGATTATAGGCATGAGCCAACATACCTGGTCTCTTTTGAGGTGTCCTTTGCTTATGTATCTTTTGCATTTCTAGTGCTTTTCTTATTAATTTGAGGTCTTAGCTAAATCTCTCCAAGATACTTCTTTTCTAAATTTTTTGTCGATAGAATCTTGCTTTCTTACCCAAGCTAGAGTACATTGGATTGGTGCAGTCACAGCTTACTGTAGCCTCGAACTCCTGGGCTCAAAGATTCTCAGCTACTGGGAAGGCTCAGCCTCCCCAGTAGCTGGGACTATAGCCATCCACCATCTCATCTAGCTAAATTTTTTTTTTTTTTTTTCCCTTTGGGATGGAATTTCGCTCTTGTTACCCAGGCTGGAGTGCAATGGCGCGGTCTCGGCTCGCCGCAATCTCCGCCTCCTGGGTTCAGGCAATTCTCCTGCCTCAGCCTCCTCAGTAGCTGGGATTACAGGCACGCACCACCATGCCCAGCTAATTTTTTGTATTTTTAGTAGAGACGGGGCTTCACCATGTTGACCAGGATGATCTCGATCTCTTGACCTTGTGATCCACCCGCCTCGGCCTCCCAAAGTGCTGGGATTACAGGCTTGAGCCATTGCGCCCGGCCTCACCTAGCTAATTTTTAAATTTTTTTGTGGAGATAGTGTCTCACTATTTTGCCCAGTCTGGTTTTTAAAACTCAGGCAGTCTTCTCACCTCATTCTCCCAAAGTGCGGGGATTATAGGTATGAGCCACTGCACACAGCCCTAAATTTAACAGATTGAATTCATTGATTCGTTTTTCTCGCAATTCATAAGTACTATGATTTTCTTTCTTTTTTTTGAGACGGAGTCTCACTGTTTTTTCCCTGGCTGGAGTGCAGTGCTGCGATCTTGGCTTACTACAGCCTCTACCTCCTGGGTTCAAGTGATTCTCCTGCCTGAGACTTCTGAGTAGCTGGTATTACAGGCACCTGCCACCACGCATGCCTGGCTAATTTTTGTATTTTTAGTAGAGATGGGGTTTCACCTGCTGGCCAGGCTGGTCTCAAACGCCTCACCTCGGGTGATTTGTGTGCCTTGGCCTCCCAAAGTGCTGAGATTACAAGCATGAGCCACCATGTCCAGCTATGAATTTCACTAGTAATTTATGACACATTTATTGTACCATCCCTGGGTTAGTGAGTCCCTTTAACTTGTATAAAACCCTTTACAAAACTGCTCATGAATAATATGTAATAAATGGGCATGGTTGTGTCAGAAGTACAACTTCACTTATAGCAACAAGCAGCTGGCTGGCTCTGGTCTAAGGTCTGTAATTTGGTAACTGACAGGTCATTAAAGTCTAATAAGACAGGCTGAGCACAGTGGCTTATGCCTCTAACCTCAGCACTTTGGGATATCCGGGTGGAAGGATTGCCTGAGCCCAAGAGTTAGAGACCAGCCTGGGGACCGTAGCAAGATCCTGTCTCTACCAAAAATGAAAAACATTAGCTGGGCGTGGTGGCATGTGCCTGTAGTCCCAGATACTTGAGAGGCTGAGGTGGAAGGTTCGGTTGAGCCCAGGAGTTTGAGGCTGCAGTGAGCTGTGATCATGCTACTGCACTCTAGCCTGTGCAACGGAATAAGACCCTGTCTCAAAAAAAAGAAAGAAAAAAGCCTGGGTGCAGTGGCTTAAGCTTGTAATCCCAGCACTTTGGGAAGCTAAGGTGGGCAGATCACCTGAGGTCAGGAGTTTGAGACCAGCCTAACCAACATGGTGAAAACGTATCTACTAAAAATAGAAAAACTAGCTTGGTGTGGTGGCACATGCCTGTAATCCCAGCTACTTGGGAAGCTGAGGCAGGAGAATCACTTGAACCAGGAGGTGGAGGTTTCAGTGAGCCGAGATTATGCCACTGTTCTCTAGCCTGGATGGTAGAGGTGAGTAGTCCACGCAGTAGTACTAGACTAGGAATCAGAAGATTAATTCGCTTTTTTTTTTTTGAGAATGAGTCTTGCTTTGTTGCCCAGGCTACAATGCAGTGGTGCCATCTCAGCTCACTGCAACCTCTGGCTCTTAGGTTCAGGTGATACTCCCGCCTCAGCCTCCCAAGTAGGTAGGATTACAGGCTCATGCCACCATGCCTGCCTAATTTTTGTATCTTTTTTTAGTCGAGATGGGAGTTTCACCATGTTGAGCGGGCTGGTCTTGAACTCTTGACCTCAAGTGATCCGCCCTCCTTGGCCTCCCAAAGTGCTAGGATTACCAGCCACAGAAGATTAGTTCAAATATTAGCTCTGTTATTTATTACTAGGAAGGACTAATTCTTCAACTACTCTTAGTTTCACTTTCTTCATCTATAAAATTTAAGGGTTTTTTTCTAGAGAGTCTGCAGTCAACTCCAAAATTGTAATAGGACTTGACACATTGTTTTTCAGCATTCTTTTTTTTTTTTTGCTTGTTTTTAATTTTTTTTCATCTTATGTAGGTGCCTTTTACCTTGTATTTGAGTATATGGACCATGACTTAATGGGACTGCTAGAATCTGGTTTGGTGCACTTTTCTGAGGACCATATCAAGTCGTTCATGAAACAGCTGATGGAAGGATTGGATTACTGTCACAAAAAGAATTTCCTGCATCGGGATATTAAGTGTTCTAACATTTTGCTGAATAACAGGTAACATAGTAACCAAATAAGGTTACACTCTTTTCTCTTCTCCTCTGACCCTTTTCAGTTTCAAATTGTTAATTGGTATTATAATTAGACCTAATATTGCAGTATTCACACACACATTGGGTTTTCAGTGATATTCCATTCCCTGTGTTCAGTGTGGGAGAAACATGCCTGCTTCTTTAGCATTTCTCAGTTGCCAGCTTTCTGAGTAAACATTGGTGTGCAGTTGGTGATTGACCTATCCTGCCCAGTACTTACTCCTAGGTTTTAATAGTGTAAACAAGCAGGAATCTGGTGATGAACAGGTGTTAATTCATCAGAAGCTTTGATCATCTGCTTTCTTTTCTGTTTGCTTGCCTGTACTGCATTGGTAATATCAGATGTATTATGCACACTAGTTTTTCTTAATAGTCCTACTTGCTGAGTGGTAAAGAACAAGTCTGGTACCATTTAAATTAGTGAAGTTTTGGTTGGGCATGGTGGCTCAGGCCTGTAATCCCAGCACTTTGGGAGGCCGAGGCATGCAGATCATCTGAGATCGGAAGTTTGAGATCAACCTGATCAACGTGGAGAAACGCTGTCTCTACTAAAAATACAAAATTATCCAGGCATGGTGTGCATGCCTGTAATCCCAACTACTATGGAGGCTGAGGCAAGAGAATCGGTTGAACCCTGGAGCCGGATGTTGCAGTGAGCCAAGATTGCGCCATTGCACTCCGGCCTGGGCAACAAAAGCGAGACTCTGTCTCAAAAAAAAAAAAAAAAAAAAAGTAAATTAGGGAAGTGTTTAGTTCTTTAGGTAATTAGGTTGGTTACATCTATTTTTGTCTGATTCACTCATTGTTCTAAACATTTCCGTTTAGTTTAACAAACATTATATAGGAACATGGAATGATATGACACATCTCCTCTCTTTATGGAGTAGAATAACCTCATGCATGGTTACCTGGGACTGTCCTGGTTTTAGTGCTAAAAGTCTCACCTAAGATGATTGAACACTGCAATCCAATCATTTCTCTTTGTAGGAAAAATAAACAAATAAATGACTCAATTTAATAAGCATTTATTAAGCTCAATTTTTTCCCCTGGAATTTGAGAGTACCTGGAAAGATGCAGCCTTGAGGAGTAAATAAGAATTTATCTGAAAAACTGACAGTGGCTAATCAAATTTCTAGGCAGAAGAAGCTGCATGCACAAAAGCACATAAACCTGAAAATAACATGTTATGTCTGGAAAACTGTAAACAGGTCAGTATATCTAGAGCAAGAAGAAGGAAGCACATAGTGGCCAAGAGATGAAGCTGGATAGTTACATGGAGCCCATTTATGGATCTTGTATGCCCCACTGAGGAACTTAAACTTAATCTGTATTTGTCAGGGATCAGCATTGCTTGAACCCGGGAGGTGGAGGTTGCAGTGAGCTGAGATCAAGCCACTACACTCCAGCCCAGGCGACAGAGGGAGACTCCATATCAAAAAAAGAAATAATCCTAGAGTCTTGATCTGTCAGGCTGGAGTGCAATGGCATGATCTCACTGCTGCTTCCCAGGTTCAAGTGATTCTCCTGCCTCAGCCTCCCTAGCTGGGATCACAGGCACGCACCACCACACCCAACTAATTTTTGAATTTTTAGTAGAGACAGGGTTTCATTGTGTTGGCCAGGGTGGCCTTGATCTCCTTACCTCATGATCCACCCACCACAGTCTCCCAACATGCTGGGATTGCAAGCATGAGCTACCGTGCCCAGCCAAAATTATTACTTCATGTTGCTTTCTCTGACTTATAATTACCAGTAAAGTTGGAGGTTGGTTACTCTGCATCTATAGCAAATAATGCATCAGGAACTTAATGGCTATTAGCTTTCAGCTTTCTGGCCTATAGTGTAATATACTTTTGGCTGTTCCCTTTACTCCTCCATGAGGAGATGTCTTAAAGCAGGGAGTAATTGTAGCTCAGTTTGGTGTTCTTTCCGGTGGGTAAGGCCCCTTTTGGTTCTTGACTTTCCAGAGTCAAAGCTGATGAGGTTCCAGATTAAATTGAACTTCCTCCTCAGGTTGCTAAGCAGGATACAGGAATCCCATAGTCTAGCCTGATCCATCCAGCCTATTCAGAGACCTCTCGGTGAGATGGCCTGGAAAAAATGGTGAAGAGTTGTCAGCTGGGCAAGGAAGAGAGAGAACAGTTGGAGGGAGGGAGGGAGGGACGGAGGGGGAGGGGAGGGGAGAAAAAGAGAGAGAGAGAGAGAGAGAGAGAGAGGCAGAGTTGGATTCCATGACGTTCATTATGTTTTAATTACAAAGTATAAATGAGACCAAATCATTTTATATAGAGAGACATAATCAATATTCTGTTTTGGAAAGGTCAAAAATTATCACCTTATGCTGATAAACTGGAGGCAGAGAGACCTACTAAGAACGTCATAAGAAGTGGTCAGGGCTTGAAATAACCCAGATACTACTAGTAGGGATGGACTTGATAGATCAGTAGACTTTGGTTGAGTGAGTGAATAGTAGATAATGAATTAAAGAAAGTAAGATAACTCACAGTTTTCTGACTTGAAAAACTAGCTACATGGGTGACACTACTAATCAATACAAGGAAGACAGAAGGAAGAGTAGGATGAATGGGGTAAGAGGCAAATCCCTTTTAGATATCTCTTCTATATATCCAGGATAGTGATATTTAATAGCATATGGTCGTTTGGGAGTTCCAAACTACCAGCACAGATTTAGTAGTTACTGAGCATTTAAAAGATGTCAGAAATGTAACCCAAGAGAAATGGTCAGAGAGAGAAAGAAAATAAGGAAAATATGAATGCAAGATAGGCAGGTTTAAAAAGGGAGTGATCATTGATATCAGATGATGCAGGCAAATTATAAGAGAATCTGAAAATTAAAAGGTCAGTGGTGAAAGTATGGAGTAAGAGGATGAGTAGCACAATGGAAAGGTAGTAGTAGGGAGTGTCTTTAATTTTTAAGGATGGCAGAAATGTGAATATATTTAAATGCTGAGAGGAGGCCAATGTGGTGGCTCACATGTGTAATCCTAATACTTTGGGAGGCCGAGGTGGGTGGGTCACTTGATGCTAGGAGTTCCAGACCAGCCTGGCCAACATAGCAAAACGCTGTCTCTACTAAAAGTATGAGAATTAGCTGAGTTTGGTGGTGCACACCTCTAGTCCTAGCTGTGTGGGAGGCCAAGCCATGGGAATTGCTTGAACCTGGGACACGGAGGTTGCAGTGAGCAGAGATCATGCCAGAGCACTCCAGCCTGGACAACAGAGCAAGACCCTGTCTCAAAAAAGAAACAAAAAAATGATAATGGGAAAGAAAATCTATAAAAAGATTTGGGAAAGAACCAACATAATTTAAAGGATCAAGGTTCTAGAATAGATGGGGTCAAGGCAGCAGGTGGAGGGATTGATTATCCTTGGTCAAGGAAAGAGATTGACTTACGTTTTATGTACTGTTGACCCTTGAACAACATGGGTTTGAACTGTGGTGTGTCTACTTATACACAAATTTTATCCAAACAAGGACAAATAAAAAACATTGTTTGCATGGTGGTTTACGCCTGTAATCCCAACACTTTGGGAGGCCAAGGTAAGTGGATCACCTGAGGTCAGGAGTTCGAGACCAGCTTGACCAACATGGAGAAACCCTGTCTTGACTAAAAATGTAAAATTAGCTGGGTGTGGTGGAGCATGCCTGTAATCCCAGCTACTCGGGAGGCTGAGGCAGGAGAATCGCTTGAACCCAGGAGGCAGAGGTTGCAGTGAGCCGAGATCACGCCATTGCACTCCAGCCTGGGCAACAAGAGCAAAACTATCTCAAAAAACAAAACAAAACAAAACAGTTTATTTATTTATTTATTTATTTATTTTTTTGAGACGGAGTTTCGCTCTTGTTACCCAGGCTGGAGTGCAATGGCGCGATCTCGGCTCACCGCAACCTCCGCCTTCTGGGTTCAGGCAATTCTCCTGCCTCAGCCTCCTGAGTAGCTGGGATTACAGGCTCGCGCCACCATGCCCAGCTAATTTTTTGTAGTTTTTAGTAGAGACGGGGTTTCACCATGTTGACCAGGATGGTCTTGATCTCTTGACCTCGTGATCCACCCGCCTCGGCCTCCCAAAGTGCTGGGATTACAGGCGTGAGCCACCGCGCCCGGCAACAAAACAGCTTTTGCAGTGTATATATGGAGTACCAGTGTTTTATATATACACGTTCTGTAGAGCCGACTGCAGGACTTGAGTTTGCTTGAATTTTGGTGTATGTGGGAGTCTTGGAATCAATTCCCTACATATACTGAGGGGTGACTGTAATTGAAAGGAAAGAGGAAAGTAAGATTATAGATGCAATTAAATATATTGGTAAAAGGTAGAATGTTAAGGACTTGTCACCTAATGACTTTAATTTTTTTCACTGAAAAAGGTCATTTATGAAGTAAACATAAGTGGGTAGAGCATGAATTAGAGCATTAAGGAGAATGCCAGAGGTCTGTAATGACAGTCATGGTGAATAGAAGTTGCTGATTATAGACAAGTAAAAGGACAAAGCAGCAGCATTCAGGAATTAACAAAAAGAGGAAATCACACATTTTGCAGTGGCACCAAACAATATGATTCGTGTGTGTGTGTATGTGTGTGTGTGTTTAGATGGAGTTTTGCTCTGTCACCTAGGCTGAAGGGCAGTGGTGCGGTCTCAGCTCACTGCAACCTCCACCTCCCAGGTTCAAGTGACTCTCCTGCCTCAGCCTCCCGAGTAGCTGGGATTACAGGCATCCCCACCACGCCTGGCTAGTTTTTGTGTTTGTAGTAGAGACAGGGCTTCACCATGTTGGCCAGGCTAGTTTCGAACTCCTGACCTTGTGATCTGCTCTCCTCAGCTTCCCAAAGTGCTGGGATTAAAGGTGTGAGACACTGTGCCCAGGCGGTTTGGTTTTGTTTTTTGTTTGTCTTTGTTTTTTGAGATTGAGTCTCATTCTGTCTCTCAGGCTGGAGTGCAGTGGTGAGATTTCAACTGACTGCAATCTCTACCTCCCAGGTTCAAGCAGTTAGTCTGTCTCAGCCTCCCAAGTAGCTGGGACTATAGGTGTGTGCCACCACGCCCATCTAATTTTTGTATTTTTAGTAGAGACAGGGTTTCACCATGTTGGCCAGGCTGGGTCTCCAACCTCTGATCTCAAGTGATCTGCCCACCTCAGCCTCCCACGGTGCTGGGAATACACTTGTGAGCCACTACATCTGGCCAATTATATGATTTTTTTTGTTTGTTTTTTTTTTTTTGAGACGGAGTTTCGCTCTTGTTACCCAGGCTGGAGTGCAATGACGCGATCTCGGCTCACTGCAACCTCCGCCTCCTGGGTTCAGGCAATTCTCCTGCCTCAGTGTCCTGAGTAGCTGGGATTACAGGCACGCGCCACCATGCCCAGCTAATTTTTTGTATTTTTAGTAGAGACGGGGCTTCACCATGTTGACCAGGATGGTCTCGATCTCTTGACTTCGTGATCCACCCGCCTCGGCCTCCCAAAGTGCTGGGATTACAGGCGTGAGCCACCACGCCTGGCCAATTATGATTTTTATTCCTTACACTTGTGTTCAGCTCTTTAGGTAGAAGGTAGAGCAGAAAAGGCAGATTTTCTAATGATCCAGAATTAGGGACTTAGGGATTAGCTTTATCACAAGTGAAGGGAACTGGGAAGACAGTAGTTTGGTTAATTAACTAAGGGATCCAGGCAAGCAAGGGAAGGAAGTACAGTGTGAGAAAGGGCTGAACTGGGAGGGAATGGAGACACTGTACTTGAAGGTCTTGTCAAAAGGCAAAAATGTTAAACCATGGTCTCAAAAAGACCACATATTTCTATATTCATCTTATTCCTTTGAGACAGGACATAAACAATATAATGGCACTTCTATTTTATTTATTAATTATTTTATTTTATTTTATTTTTTTTGAGACAGAGTTTCGCCCTTGTTACCCAGGCTGGAGTACAATGGCGCGATCTTGGCTCACCGCAACCTCCGTCTCCTGGGTTCAAGCAATTCTCCTGCCTCAGCCTCCTGAGTAGCTGGGACTACAGGCGTGCGCCACCATGCCCAGCTAATTTTTGCATTTTTAGTAGAGACGGGGTTTCACCATGTTGACCAGGATGGTCTCGATCTCTTGACCTCGTGATCCACCCGCCTCGGCCTCCCAAAGTGCCTGGATTACAGGCGTGAGCCACCGCACCCAGCCAATTATTTTATTTTATTTTATTTTATTTTTTTGAGACGGAGTTTCACTCTTGTTACCCAGGCTGGAGTGCAATGGCACGATCTCGGCTCACCGCAACCTCCGCCTCCTGGGTTCAGGCAATTCTCCTGCCTCAGCCTCCTGAGTAGCTGGGATTACAGGCACATGCCACCATGCCCAGCTAATGTTTTGTAGTTTTAGTAGAGACGGGGTTTCACCATGTTGACCAGGATGGTCTCGATCTCTTGACCTCGTGATCCACCCACCTCGACCTCCCAAAGTGCTGGGATTACAGGCTTGAGCCACCGCGCCCGGCCTTATTTTATTTTTTTGAGACAGAGTCTTGCTCTGTCACCCAGGCTGGAGTGCAGTGGCGTGATCTTGGCTCACTGTAACTTCTGCCTCCTGAATTTAAGCAGTTCTTCTGCCTCAGCCTCCCGAGTGGCTAGGACTGCAGGTGTCTACCACCATGCCCTGCTATTTTTTGTATTTTTAGTAAAGATGGGGTTTCACCACAATATCCAAGTTGGTCTCGAACTCTTAAGTGATCACCTGCCTTGGTCTCCCAAAATGTTGGGACTACAGGCGTGAGGTACTGCACTCAGCTCATTCTATTTTATATTGCAAAAACTTACCAATACTTTCATACGTCATACTGAATCACCATTATGGTTTAGTTGGAACGAAGAAAAGGAGTCAATAAAAGTGGTATCAGGATGTTCTAAAGCGGAGTAAATTCACTTAATAAACATTTATTTAGTACCTAGTACGAGCCAGGCAGGAAATATGTTAGGTGCTGCTGATATTCAGGTTTACCCTGATTTCTGTAATTATATATCTGTTGCCATTTTAACTTTCAGTCCTACTATGTACCTTGAGTCTTGGATCACCTTAGGCTTTCAGAATAAGGATGCCAAGTAATTTGAGGAATCCTCTTGGTCTCAATATAAGTTAACTATTTCTTTACTTTTTGCTTTTCTCAGAATTTAGGTGTTTGGGGCAAGTGGATAAGGTACCTTTTTCTTTACTAGGAATAAGTGTTGATTTAATGTAGAATTTTGTTGCTAGTAGTTACCTTGTTTTAATATTGCCCCACGTTCATATTTTGGGGAGCACCTCTTGGCCTCTTTTCTGTACTACATATTTAGTATCCCGTGTATTTGAGATCAGAATTCTTTTGGATTTCAGATTTTTTCAGATTTTGGGATGTTTATATTAAGTTTACTGGTTCTGAACATACAAAATCTGAAATGTTCCAATGAGCATTTCCTTTGAGTGTCATGTTGGCACTCAAAAAGTTTCAGATTTTGCTTCAGACAGATGGGGAAAAAAAAAAGGTTCTGAAAAATTTTGGATTTCAGATTTTTGGATTTGGATGTTTAATCTGTATTTCACTTTTTTGCCTAATCAGAGCTATTAGACACCTCTACCAGCCCCCTGTAAGAGAGTGAGCTGGCTTTTCATGCCCCAAGAGGTAACAAGGCTGTAAATATGACTAAAGAGGTTCCATGAATTTAGATAAGTGTCATTAAATCAAACTAATTAATAAATAGTTGTTGGGTTTTTTGTGTGTGTGTTACACACCCTCTCCAATAAATAAAAAGTTTTTAAATAGATTCCCAACATTTTGTGTTGTAGTTTTTAAAAATATTCTTTCATGCAGGAGGAGGGAGAGCATCAGGAAAAATAGCTAATGCCTAATAGTTAGGTGATGGTTCGACAGGTGCAGCAAACCACCATGGCATAAGTTTTTTTTTTTTTTTTTTTTTCTGGATGGCACAAGTTTACCTATGTAACAAACCTGCACATGTACCCTGGAACTTAAAAAAATTTTTTTTCTTCATATCACTGTCAAGGATAGACTACTGAGCCAAGGCCAGTCATGGTGGCCCACACCTGTACTCCCAGCCCTTTGGGAGGATGAGGAGGGAGGATCACTTAAGCACAGGAATTTGAGACCAGCCTAGGCAACATAGGGGAACCCTGTCTCTACAAAAATTAAAAAAAAAAAAATAACTGGGCATAATGATGTATGCCTGTAGTCCCAGCTACTCGGGAGGCTGAAACTGGAGAATTGCCTGAACCCAGGAGATCATCAAGGCTGCAGTGAGCCAGGATTGCACTACTGCACTCCAGTCTGGGTAATAGAGGGAGACTGACTTAAAAAAAAAAAAAAAAAAATTAAGCGGAGAGTAAAACGTTATTGGGATCCCCTTGAAGTGATTCTCAAAGTATGACTTTCAGACCAGCTGCATTGACATCACATGTGGGCTTGTTGGAAATGAAGATTCATGAGCCATGTCCTGTTGAGTCAGCATCTCTAAAATTGGGGCCCAGGAAACTGGATTTGTTTTTGCTGTTTTTTTTCAGAGATTGGGTCTTGCTCTGTTGCTGAGGCTGGAGTGCAGTGGCCTCCCAAAGTTCTGGGATTACAGGTGTAAGCCACCATGCCCAGCCTGTTTGGCCTCTTAAATTTTTCTTTCTCAATCTAGAACAGCTCATTTCTTTTTTTCCCTACAATAAATATTTAATCTAACAGGTTCTAGGGACTGTTGTTTACCATGAAATAAAAGAAATATTTAGCTAAGGAGTCAAATTCAGAAAATACAATAATAGTTTTTTTTAAAAGTCTAAGGCATTATAACTGAAGTTGTCAAAAAAGGCTTAATTAGAAGGATTGAGCGTTAAGGGTAGAAGTAATCTTGAACTGGGTATTGTATGAAATTTTTTTAAAAAGAAAGAAAAAAGAGTGGAATGAAGAGAGCAGAACTTAAAATTTATTTTTGTAATTCCTTTAGCTCCTAACTTGGCAGATGACTTTTAGATGTATTTTGGAAGCCGCTGCTATTGCTTATGAAAATAATTGTTTTTTGTTTTACAGCGGGCAAATCAAATTAGCAGATTTTGGACTTGCTCGGCTGTATAACTCTGAAGAGAGGTAAGACATTAATTAAAATTCCCTGTGGGAAATGGAAAGGTTTTATTTTCTTTGTTTGTTTTTGAGGAAGGGTCTCACTCTGTTCCTCAGGCTGGAGTACGTGGCATGATCTTGGGCTCACAGTAGCCTCAACTTCTGTGGGCTCAGGTGATTCTCCCACCTCAGTCTCACAAGTAGCTGGGACCACAGGTGGGTGCCACCACACCGAGCTAATTTTTGTATTTTTAGTAGAGTCACTAAAAATACTATGCTATGTTGCCCAGGCTACTCTTGAACTTCTGGGCTCAAGCCATCTACCCACTTCAACCTCCCAAAGTGCTGGGATTACAAGCATGAGCCACCACACCCAGCCAAGAATATTTTTTATTCCTGGATATTCTAGTATTCTGCAATTTGCAGCAATTGTCAGAGTTCCCTAGTTATCTGAAAGTATTACCGCTTAGATTTTAGGCAGTAAATTCTATCAAAATTTTTGAATCGTCTCTTGGCTGGAATAAATTAGAATGGAAGTTATTTATTTTTTTTTTCCTTTGTTTGTTTGTTTGTTTTTTGAGACGGAGTCTCGCACTTGTTATCCAGGCTGGAGTGCAATGGTGTAATCTCGGCTCGCTGTAGCCGCTGCCTCCTGCGTTCAAGTGATTCTCCTGCCTCAGCTTCCAGAATAGCTGAGATTATAGGTGCCCATCACCATGCCCGGCGAATTTTTGTATTTTTAGTAAACAGGGTTTCACCATGTTGACTAGGCTAGTCTTGAACTCTGGACCTTAGGTGATCTGCCCACCTTGGCCTCCCAGAGTACTGGGATTATAGGCATGAGCCACCATGCCAGGCCTGGAAGTTATTTCTTCATCTTCTACTTCTAACTTACTTTTGGAGTGTTAGGCTGCTGTGGATTTGTTTTAACAGTCTCATCTTCAATTGGCAGCTATTTCTTTCTTTCTTTCTTTCTTTTTTTTTTTTTTGAGACAGAGTAGTTGTGTTGCTCTGTCACCAGGGTGGAATGTAACGGCGCGATATCGGCTTACTGCAATCTCTGCCTCCCGGGGTTCAAGCTATTCCCCTGCCTCATCCTCCCAAGTAGCTGGGACTACAGGCAGTGCCACCACACCCAGCTAATTTTTTGTATTTGAGCAGAGATGGGTTGCACCATGATCTCAGTCTCCTGACCTGGTGATCCACCTGCATCGGCCTTCCAAAGTGCTGGGATTACAGGTATTAGCCACTGCACCCAGCCCAATTGGCAGCTATTTCTATTTGCTTTCGCTATATGAATATTTTTCTTTTTTTTTTTTTTTTTTAACCTTTTTTTTTTCTTTCTTTCTTTTTTTCTTTTTTAAGATGGAGTCTCTTCTGTGTTGCCAGGCTGGAGTGCAGTGGTGCGATCTTGGCTTACTGCACTCTCCGCCTCCCAGGTTCAAGCCATTTTGCCTCAGCCTCCCAAGTAGCTGGGACTATTGCCACCACACCTGGTTAATTTTTGTATTTTAGTATAAATGGGGTTTCACCATGTTGGCCAGAATGGTTTCAATCTCCTGACCTCGTGATCTGCCTGCCTCGGCCCTCCAAAGTGCTGAGATTACAGGCATGAGCCACGGTGCTTGACCATGAATATTTTTCATCAGAAGCCATTGTAAGTTTATGTCATGCTTGTTTTTTATATTTCAGTCGACCTTACACAAATAAAGTCATCACTTTGTGGTACCGGCCTCCAGAACTACTGCTAGGAGAGGAACGTTATACACCAGCCATAGATGTTTGGAGCTGTGGGTAAGGTTCTATTAACTTTTTCTTTTGTCTGTAAATGACATATTGTTGACTTGTACTTTGTTTTCTCTGTACATTGGCTTTTTGCACCTTTTCTTAAGTTCAGAAGTATGGGGATAAATTTTTGGCCAGATTTCTGGGAAATCTGTTGAATATTTCTTAATGTCAGAGATACTTTTTTCAAAAAACAGATTTCTTCTTTTTTTTTTTTTTGAGACAGAGTCTCACCCCGTCACCAGTCGCCAGGCAGGAGTGCAGTGGCGCGACCTCGGCTTACTGCAACCTCCACCTCCGAGGTTTAAGCAATTCTCCTGCCTCAGCCTCCCGAGTAGCTGGGACTACAGGCATGTGCCACCATGCCCAGCTAATTTTTTTGTATTTTTATTAGAGATGGGGTTTCACCATGTTGGCCAGGATGGTCTCGATCTCTTGACCTCGTGATCCGCCCCCCTCGGCCTCCCAAAGTGCTGAGATTACAGGCGTGAGCCACCACGCCTGGCCAGATTTCTTCTTTTTTTATTTAAACTTTGTTTGAATTGGGAACCAAATAAGAAATCCAGGCAAGGTTCATAGATTGCAGTTGATTACATCAAGTCTTTTAATTTTACTTTCCCCTTCTATGTTATCTAATTTTGATTTATTTTGTTTTCTTATCGTTTCCTTAGAAGAAACTAGTTCACTTGTCCTATCCAGCCACTTATGGTCTGGATTTCGCAGATTGTATCCTCATGGTATTTTTTTTTTTTTTTTTTTTTTTTTTTTAGCATGATTGTTTATCTTTTTGTTGTTTGAGACAGAGTCTTTCTATGTTGCCCATTCTGGAGTCCAGCGGCTGTTCATAGGCATGATCGTAGTATACTATATCCTTGAACTCCTGGGCTCAAGCCACCCTCTTGCCTCAGCCTCCTCAATAGCTGTGACAACAGGCACATGTTGCTGTACCCAGCTTGTCTTTTTTACTTTTCAAAAATTGTAAGTGGATTAAACGTTGATTCCTAACCACCCACCCAGGGTCAGGGTAGTAGACCCGAAAACTACTTTACACTTGGTTTTGAGTACTTCTAACAAAAGTTATATAATTAGTGGTATATCAATGTTGGAAGGTGGGGAGCAGTGGGAGCCTCTGCCCAGAGTACAGGCAATAAATGGATATGTTGTCTGTGGAGAATTTTAAAACAGTAAAACAAAATAATCGAGTACAAACTAGTCAGCTTGCTTTTACGGCCTTATGAGGACAGTTTAAATGTGCAGATTTATATACACACCACTTTACATAATATGTAATTGTCCTTTTTTGGGATGTTATCAGTTATTTGGACATTGTCCATATCTGTTAATTCATTTGTGATGGTTTCGTGATGGTCATATTCTAATTATATCATTTCTTATTGGAATACTTATATAAAAATAATTTCTCATCTATTTGGCTGAACCCAGGTATAAATAATATAGAAAAGGTAGGATAAAGGTTAACTCTTTCATTTTATTTAACAGTTTTCAAAATAATGAAGTAGCTTCCTCGTAACCTTCAAAGATGACCAATGAAAAAAAAATTTTTTTTTTTTGTTTCATTAGGAACTAGTGGATTTAAACGTAATTTGATGTATTTTAATCCATTGTGGTTATTATCCTTACTCTTGTTCAAACTGTCCAGTCTTTGGCCAGTGGGAGCTTATTCGGCTTGTATTTTGAGTTCTTTGACACACCATAGTAGCGTTATAGTAGAAAACACCTTGTTTTTGGTTCCAACCTTGTCCTATTCATTTCCTGCCCCAGACCTGGAATCAAACATTTCTTTAAGGAGTCTTAGTTCCTTTTAGTGGAAAATGATATTTAGAAACTACAGCCTGTGTGTTGGCGCATGGAGGTTTTAAATGGGCCATGTTTATTAATTGTGTCTTACGTTGTATGATTTATGCCCACTCACACACTCTCCTTGACCTCCATACTTTAGGATTCTGAATATATACTTCCTAGTGGAGCAAATCACTTTTTTCCATTCTTTTCCTTCCTCTATTAATGTCAGTCTTTAAGAGGAGCACTACAGGGGTTTTATTTTAAAATTCAACAGAATGATGGAGAAAGAAGAACGAGCATAATTTCTGTGGTAGCCTACCCAAATCAAATAAAGCTTTAGTTAAATTTTACTGACTCAAGCTGGGTGTGTTTTTGTTCTGGACTATTTGCTTTAACAGTATTAGCATTTAAATTGTCACAACCAGGCTCTAAAGTTAACGCCCCATTAAGATGCATGGGGAAAGTTCATAGCTCTGTTCGGTACTATTATTTCAGTCTGTGCAGCCTGCCACCTCAGTGCAGTAGGGAAGTATTGATTACATAACAAAGATGTCTTCCCCACCAAAGTACTGGAAACCAAAAGAAAAGAAAACAGAAAAACACAATTTGAAATTAAAACTGCAGAAAGTTAGACATTGTTCAAAGCCCAGTGACTCATTGAATTAAAATTTTGTTTGACTTTTGGTATGAATTTACTGCTTTGGTGATCCATGGTAGTCTCTCTGAAGATATTTTTATGGGATTTTTTTATAGAGAATTGGTATGACAGTTCAGTGTGCAATTAGAATCAAGAGGAGAAACTAGAGACTAGTACAGCAAATTATGCCTGGAGTCTGAAAACCTAGTGGCTTTTTTTTTTCTTTTTTAAATGTCTCTCATTTTACCTGCTGTGATGACAACACTGCACTTAGAACTTGATGTGGCCGTTAATGTTGGAAACAGAATTAAATTATAGATTTTTTTTCTTTTTATAGAGTTGGGATCTCACTATGTTGCCCAATCTCATCTCAAACTTCTGGGCTCAAGCAATCCTCCCACCTTGGCCTCCCCAAGTGCTAGGATTACAGGTGTCAGCCACGGGCCTGGCCTAAATTTTACTTTTCCATCTGTGAATAGGGTTTGAGAGAGTATTGGAAGTAAGAGATCTTTAAAGTTGTTTTAACATAATTTGTTTAAAAGTCTAAATTCTGACAGAAGAGTGCTACTTAAAAAGCTAGGTTTGGACTGGGTTCAGTGGCTCACACCTGTAATCCCAGCACTTTGGGAGGCTTAGGCAGGAGTTCAAGACCAGCCTAGCCAAGATGGTGAAACCCCATCTCTACTAATAATACACAAAATTAGCTGCACCTGGTGGCACATGCCTATAATTCCAGCTACTCGGGAGACTGAGGTGGCACATGCCTGTAATACCAGCTACTTGGGAGACTGAGGCAGAGAATTGCTTAAATCCGGGAGAGAGAGAGGTTGCAGTGAACCAAGATTGCGCCACTGCACTCCAGCCTGGGCGACAAAGGGAGAATCTGTCTTAAAAAAAAAATACTAGGTTTGTTTTGCTTTCTCAAAGTCACACTAAAGAATTTCAAAGTAAACCTATAAATTAGGTTTTGTATTTGTCTCATTTCAAAACATAGGTCAGACAGATTCATTGACTATTTTTTTCTTTCCCCACTTTAAAAAAATAAAAAATTTCAGGCATGTAACAAAGTATAGAATATTCATGTAATCTCTTGTTTTCTTTCTTTCTTTTTTTCTTTTTTTAAGGAGACATGGTCTTGCTGTGTTGCCAGGCTGGCTGGCTTCAAATGATCCTCCTGCCTAAGCCTTCCAAAGTGCTAGGATTACAGGCATGAGCTACCATGCTTGGCCTTTATTTTAATTTATTTTGAAATAATTTCAGTGTATGGAAAAGTTATAAGAGTACAGAAAACTATTATAGTACAGAAAATGAGTACAGTATAGCCTTATCAAATTCATTCAATATTTAAACCTTTTTTTATTGAAGTATGCAATAAACTGCATATATTTTTATATGTTTTGACACAGTATATCCACCAGTAAAACCATCAACAGAGCCAAGATAATGATCACCCTCCACAGTTTCCTTGTGGCCTTTTGTAATCCCTTTCTTCTACCCACACCCTCCCAATCCCAGGCAAACCACTGTTCTGCACTCTGCACTATAGATTAATTTCCATTTCTAGAATTTTACGCAAATGGAATTATATAGTATATACTCCCCCCACTCTTTTAATCAGCATAAAAGATTAGATTCACTAATTTTTAACATCTTGCCACATTTGCACATCATGTAACACATACATAGAATAAAATGTTTGTGTTTACATATGTACACACCACATATTTTTCTGGAACTGTTTGAAATTTTTTGCATATATCTTGCAGCTTTCCCTCTTAATATTTAATGTATAGCTAAGAACAAAGATATCCTCTTAACCACAGTACAGTTATCAAATTCAAGAACTGTAACATTGTTATACACTATTTTTATTTAATGCATCACTTCAGTCTACATTCCAAATATATTCCAGTTTTATCAGTATCTTAATAATGTCCCCAAAATAATACTCTATCTGATACAGGATCCAGTTCAGAATCATGTATCACATTTAGCTGTCATTCTTTTTATTTATTTTTTTTGTGGGGGGGACTGGAATTTGATTATTACTCAAATCAGTCTCCACGTTGTCATTCTTTTTTTTTTTTTTTTTTTTTTTTTTTGAGGCAGAATTGAATTTTGCTTTTCTTGCTCAGGCTGGTGTGCAATGGAGCAATCTTGGCTCAATGAAACCTCCGCCTCCTGGGTTTAAGCCTCCCGAGTAGCTGGGATTACAGCTACAGGGATTACACCATGCTTGGCTCATTTTTTGTATTTTTAGTACAGATGGGGTTTCACCATGTTGGCCAACCTGGTCTCAAACCACTGACCTCAGGTGATCCACCTCCCAAAGTGCTGGGATTACGAGCGTGAGTTCACCGAGCCCGGCTCTTTTGCCCAGGCTGGAGTGCAGTGGCAGGATCTTGGTTCACTGCAGCCTCTGCTTCCTGTGTTCAAGTGATTCTTCTGCCTCAACCTCTCACATAACTGGGATTACAGGTGTATGCCACCACACCCAACTAATTTTTGTATTTTTAATAGAGATGGGGTTTTACCATGTTGGCCAGGCTGGTTTCAAACTCCTAACCTCAAATGATAGGCCCACCTGGTCTCCCAAAGTGCTGGGATTACAGGCGTGAACTACCATGCCTGGCCTTTTTAATCTTCTTTAATCTAGAACAATTCTTTAGCCTTTATCTTCCCTGACATATTTTTGAAGATTAAGTTACTCCATATGAAATATGTTCTTATCAGGATATTTATTGTATTTTTCTTTTTTTTTTTTTTTTTAAGATGGGGTTTCGCCTTGATGGCCAGGCTGGTCTTGAACTCCTGACCTCAGGTGATCCACCCACCTCAGCCTCCCAAAGTGCTAGGATTACAGGCGTGAGCTGCACCCGGCTCATACTTGTTGTATTTGTACTTTAAAATAGACTCTGTTTGCCTCATATTGATGATGATAGTTTTGGTTAAAGTATTCCCTTCTCACTAGTTACTACTAACTCTTTTGTAATTAATAACTAATTTGTGGGGAAATACTTCGTCACCATGTAAACATGTCCAATTAGTGATGGACTTTCACTCTTATTGCCCAGGCTGGAGTGCAATGGCACCATCTAGCTCACTGCAACCTCTGCCTCCCACATTCAAGCATTTCTCTTGCCTCAGCCTCCTAAGTAGCTGGGATTACAGGCACCCGCCACCACACCCAGCTAATTTTTGTTTTTTCAGTAGAGATGAGGTTTCACTATGATGGCCAGGCTGTTCTTGAACTCCTGGCGTCAGGTGATCCACCTGCCTTGGCCTCTCAAAATGTGGGATTACAGGCATGAGCCACCACATCCACTGGCAAAGTTGTTTTAACATAACCTATTTAAAAGTCCAGCTGGGCTGGATATGGTGGCTCATGCCTGTAATCCCAACACTTTGGGAGACCGAGGTGGGAGCATCACTTGAGCTCAGGAGTTCGAGACCACTCTGGGCAAGATGGTAAGACCTCATCTCTAAAAAATAAAAATAGCCGGGCGTGGTGGATCGGGCCTGTAATCCCAGCACTTTGGGAGGCCGAGGCTGGGGGACTACCTGAGATCAGGAGGACTCTTGACCCCCTTTCTCTGCTCATAGAGTGTCCTTAATAGGTAGCAAAAGTTTGATATGCTGGCAAATTTAAATCTTTATACTGTCTGTTTCACTGCAATAAATATTTTCTCTTAGGAAACTCAGACACTGAAATTTGGGGCTAGTTATATTGGTTGCAACCCAATACATTAATAGTATACAAGATTTTTGAGGCTCTTTATCTAGGCTGTAAGAATTTCTGACCTCTCAATTTTACCTTTTCTAGATGCATTCTTGGGGAACTATTCACAAAGAAGCCTATTTTTCAAGCCAATCTGGAACTGGCTCAGCTAGAACTGATCAGGTACAGCTGTGCATGTGTTCTTGAGTGTCCAGGTGTGATAGGTAATCTCATCCTTCAGTTTCTATCACTTTCCAGTCATTCTGATTGAGTTTATGTTTCTTATGTCCGAGTAAGTTTCTTTTTACTCAGTCAGGTTTACCATATATTTTGTCATGGGCTATACATGTAAAGAAGTTGTATTTCACCTCATTTTTAGGTCTTACCTTGTCTTACCTTGCATAATTTTTATTAGCTCTTCATATAACAGCATGCCATTTCAGGATGGCTCTTCCATTCATAGCTCAGATTAGATAAAATTTATCCAGCAAAAAGAATGCAACAAGATAGGAAATAAAAAAAATAAATAAAAAAACAAAAAAAGAACAAATAAAAAAAATAAAATAAATAAAAAAAAATAAAATAAATAAAAAGTTTATTCAGCAAGCATTTATTGAGCCTTTTATACAACAGATTACTTTTTTGTTTTTTATTTTCACAACAGATTACTTTTAACGTTAAATTTTGGGATTCTGAGATAAATAGCTTCCTGCATTCAAAGAATTTAGAGTTTAGTAAGGCATATAGCATGTAAATAGTTATAAAATGCAACCTATAATAGAAAATTTGAGGAAGGCCCGGGATTGGGCTGGAATTTGGGTGGTTTTTTTTTTTTTCCCCCAATAAAATTAAAGGGAAGAATATAGCAGTCTAATATAGACTTTTTTTTTTTTCCTTTTCTTTTTTTTTAGACACAAGGTCTTACTCTTGTCACCTAGACTGGAGTGCAGAGGCATGATCATAGCTCACTGCAGCCTCAAACTGCTGCACTCAAGCGATACTCCCATCTTACCCTCCCGAATAGCTGGAACTATAGGCATTTGCCACCACACCCAGCTATTTTTCTGTTCATTTGTTTTTTAGAGATAGGGTCTCATGATGTTGCCTGGGCTCATACTCCTTGGCTTGAACTCCTGGGCTCAAACAATCCTCCCACCTTCACCTCCCAAAGTACTGGGATTACATACATGAGCCACCATGCTAGCCTAATGTAGACATTTTTTAAAGGTGATACATAACTCATTTTTTATTATTTGGTAAACTGTCAATTATCTATCAAAATGTTCAGGCTATACTCTTCTCATCTCTCAGTTTACCCTATAGGGATACTATAGAACCAACTTAGCCCTTTGTAATTAGTGTTAATCAAACAGAACAAAACTGGAAATGAAAACTTGTATGGGAAGATTAAAACATTTCACAATCCAAATAATGTAGATCATTTAGGATTATTATCCCAGTATTTCTTCTTTGCTCTGTTATAACCAGTTCTTTCTGTTGTTCTATTCCTTTCTGTCCTTAAAGCAGTGATGTCATACTTTCCTTTATGCATGCCCTCTAATGTAATAAGCAAAGATTCCCCAGACCTCAGGAGGTAATAATTTCTGCTTCTAAAACCTCCAGAATTCATGATGCTGACTCACTCACTCCGTTGTTCTTGCTTTTTGCTTTGTTTTCAGCCGACTCTGTGGTAGCCCTTGTCCAGCTGTGTGGCCTGATGTTATCAAGCTGCCGTACTTCAACACCATGAAACCGAAGAAGCAATATAGAAGGCGTCTACGAGAAGAATTTTCTTTGTGAGTTTGGCAAAAATGTACATCTTATTTCTGTGTCTGGCTGGTGCTGGGATTTGACTTTTTCCTGGTCTGGGGAGTTAATGTTGTCCCAATTTATTATGGCAACACAGTGTAGAAAAAAATGTTGGTTTTGAATAGTATATGAATTTTATCATAGCACTTTTGTGATTTTCTCTTCTTTAGACGATAGAAAACCATTTTATTTTTAACAATATATAAATTTTCTCCTAGTCTTCTTGGTATTCCCATGAGAAAAATAGAATGGAACTGTTGGCTTCATGGTTTTTTTTGTTGTTTGTTTTGTTTCTAAAATTGAGACAGGGTCTTGCTCTGTTGTCCAGGCTGGAGTGCAGTGGTATGCTTAGGGTTCACTGCAGCTTTAACCTGCTGGGCTTAAGCAGTCCCCCCACCTTAGGCTTCTGAATAGCTTCTGACCACTGGCGTGCACCACCACACCTGGCTTCTTTTTTTTTTTTCCCCAGTAGAGATAGGATCTCCTTATGTTGCCCAGGATGGTCTTGAGCTTCTGGGCTCAAGTGATCTTCTGCCTCAGCCTCCCAAAGTGCTGGGCTTAAACTTTGGGAGACTGAGGCAGGAAGATCACTGGTATTCTACCATACCTAGCCATGTTGCCATGTTTTGGTTTTTTTCTTTTTACTTTTTTTCCTCTCTGGGTTATTTTTGTTTTTTTTTGGAGATGAAACTTTAATAGATGGATCGAACTGGCCATATTTGTGTGTGTGTGTCACCCAGGCTGGAGTACAGTGATGCAATCTTGGCTCACTACAACCTCTGTCTCCCAGGTTCAAGCGATTCTCCTGCCTCAGCCTCCCCAGTAGCTGGAATTACAGGCACCTGCCACTATGCCCATTTAATTTTTATATTTTTAGTAGAGATGGCATTTCACCACGTTGGCTAGGCTGGTCTTGAATTCCTGACCTCAAGTGATCTGCCTGCCTCGGCTTCCCAGAGAGCTGGGATTATAGGTGTGGACTACCACACCTCTTCTTTTTTTTTTTTTTTTTTTTTTTTTTTTTTGAGACGGAGTTTCACTCATGTTACCCAGGCTGGAGTGCAATGGCGCAATCTCGGCTCACCGCAACCTCCGCCTCCTGGGTTCAGGCAATTCTCCTGCCTCAGCCTCCTGAGTAGCTGGGATTATAGGCACACGCCACCATGCCCAGCTAATTTTTTGTATTTTTAGTAGAGACGGGGTTTCGCCATGTTGACCAGGATGGTCTCGATCTCTTGACCTCGTGATCCACCCGCCTCGGCCTCCCAAAGTGCTTACAGGCTTGAGCCACCGCGCCCGGCATTTTTTTTTTTTTTTTTTTTTTTTTTTTGAGATGAAGTTTTGTTCTTATTGCCCAAGCCAGAGTACAATGGTGTGATCTCGGCTCTCTGCGATCACCTCCCAGTTTAAGCGATTCTCTTGCCTGCTGAGTAACTGAGATTACAGATGCATGCCACCACACCTGGCTAATGGTTTGTATTTTTGTTAGAAACGGGGTTTCACTATGTTAGCCAGGCTGGTCTTGAACTCCTGGCCTCAGATGATCCACCTGCCTCTGCCTTGGCCTCCCAAAGTGCTGAGATTACAGGCGTGAGCCACTGCACCTGGCCCAGCATTTCTTAAATTCTGTGTGGGAGCAAATCTGCTTGCTTGCGTTAGCCAACTTCCAACTTCCTCTCCTTGGTTATATATGGAAATTCAAGACAGTGTCTCACTCTGTCACCAGGCTGGACTGTAGTGGTGTGATCTCGGCGCATTGCAACCTCCACCTCCTGGGTTCAAACAATTCTCAGCCTCCTGAACAGCTAGGATTACAGGCATGTGTCACCACCCCTGGCTAATTTTTTGTATTTTTAATAGAGATGAGTTTCACTGTGTTGGCCAGGCTGGTACAGAACTCCTGGCCTCAAATGATCCACTCACCTCAGCCTGCCAAAGTGCTAGATGGAACTATAGGCATAAGCCACCATGCCCACCTTTTTTTAAAGAGATGGGGTCTTGCTCTGTTGCCCAGGCTGGAATGCAGTTGTGCAGTCAGGGCTCAGTGCAACCTCGAATTCCTAGGTTCAAGTGTTCTTCCAATATCAGCCTCCCAAGTAGCTGAGACTACAAGGTGCACACCATTACACCCAGATAATTAAAAAAAAAAATTGTAGAGATGAGGTATCAATATATTGCCCAGGCTGCTCTCAAACTTCTGGCTTCAAGCAGTCCTCCTACCTTGGCCTCCCAAAGTGCTGGAATTACAGATGTGAGACCCTTTGACACAAAGTTACAGATTTGAGAACTGTACAGTCATTGTGAACTTGTCCTTTCTGTGTTCTTTTCCGTAGCATTCCTTCTGCAGCACTTGATTTATTGGACCACATGCTGACACTAGATCCTAGTAAGCGGTGCACAGCTGAACAGACCCTACAGAGCGACTTCCTTAAAGATGTTGAGCTCAGCAAAATGGCTCCTCCAGAGTAAGTGCTAGTAGCCATATTGTGACCCTAAACTTTCCTCTGGGCCTTAGAAGATGAGAAACTCATAAAAGAACCACAAATGCCCAATAAGTTCCAAATGAAGAAGTGTCCTTGTATTATGGTTTATTTTATTGTTTTTTCTTTGTCGTCGTTTTTTTCTTTATATAAGTAATAGATTTAGCTGTCATATTTGTTCTAATTTGACTCAAACTATCTTCTTTTGTCCCTGGATCTCCATCCCAGAATATTGTTCCTTAGGGCCTCTTTGAAAGTGTTCCTTTTAGATTTTTGTGGGTTTTTTTTTTTTTTTTTTTTTTTTTTTTTTGATGGTGAGACGGAGTTTCGCTCTTTTTGCCCAAGCTGGAGTACAATGGTGTGATCTCGGCTCACCACAACCTCTGCCTCCTGGGTTCAAGCCATTCTCCTGCCTCTGCCTCCCAAGTAGCTGGAATTACAGACACCTGCCACCACGCCCGGCTAAGTTTTGTATTTTTAGTAGAGATGGGGTTTCACCATGTTGGTCAGGCTGGTCTCGAACTTCTGACCTCGTGATCCGCCTGCCTTGGCCTCCCAAAGTGCTAGGATTACAGGCGTGAGCCACTGCGCCCAGCCTTTTGTGGGTTTTTTTTTTGGAGATGGAGTCTCACTTTGTTGCCAGGCTGGAGTGCAGTGGCACAATCTTGGCTCACTGCAACCTCTGCAGGGTTCAAGTGATTCTCCTGCCTCAGCCTCCCAACTAGCTGGGACTACAGGCATCCACCACCATGCCCTGCTAATTTTTGTATTTTTAGTAGAGGCGAGGTTTTACTGTGCTGGCCCAGTTGGTCTTAAACTCCTGACCTCAGGTGATTCACCTGCCTTGAACTCCCAAAGTGCTGGGATTACAGGTGTGAGCCATCATGCTCAGTGTTTTTTGTTGTTGCTGTTGTTTTGAGATGGAGTCTTGCTCTGTCTCCTCTGCCTCCTGGGTTTAAGCAATTCTCCTGCCTCAGCCTTCCAAGTAGCTAGGATTACAGGTGCCCGTCACCATTCTCGGCTAATTTTTTTGTATTTTTAGTAGAGATGGGTTTCACCATGTTGGTCAGGCTGGTCTTGAACTTGTGCCCACCTCAGCCTCTCAAAGTGCTGGGATTACAGGTGTGAACCACTGTGCCTGGCCTTTTTTTTTGTTTGTTTTCTAATTGTAGAAATGGGGTCTCACTACATTGCCCAGGCTATCTCTAACCCCTGGGCTCAAATAATCCTCCTGCCTCAGCCTTCCAAAGTCATGGGATTACAGGCAGGAGACACTGTGCCTGGCCTCCTTTTTACTCTTAACTATTCCTTCTTGTGGAATCATACATGTCATACTGTGATAACCATGTATATCACACTTACAGAGACAGTTTCAGTTTTAGATGGTTTGCATCACTGCCAGGTTATTAAATATTTTTTTTTTTTTTTTTTTTTTTTGGCCGGGCGCGGTGGCTCAAGCCTGTAATCCCAGCACTTTGGGAGGCCGAGGCGGGTGGATCACGAGGTCAAGAGATCGAGACCATCCTGGTCAACATGGTGAAACCCCGTCTCTACTAAAAACTACAAAAAATTAGCTGGGCATGGTGGCGCGTGCCTGTAGTCCCAGCTACTCAGGAGGCTGAGGCAGGAGAATTGCCTGAACCCAGGAGGCGGAGGTTGCGGTGAGCCGAGATCGTGCCATTGCACTCCAGCCTGGGTAACAAGAGCGAAACTCCGTCTCA
>NW_022436952.1:4392012-4502055 GCF_009761245.1 Sapajus apella | reverse complement strand
GGAGTGCAGTGGTGTGATCTCAGCTCACTGCAACCTCCACCTCCCGGGTTCAAGCGATTCTCATGCCTCAGCCACCTGAGTAGCTGGATTACAGGCACCCACCACCACACCTGGCTAATTTTTGTATTTTTAGTAGAGACGAGTTTTCACCATGTTGGCCAGGCTTTTCTCAAACTCCTGACCTCAGGTGATTAGCCTGCCTCGGCCTCCCAAATGCTGGGATTACAGGTATGAGCCACTACGCCTGGCTAGGTTATTGAATTTTGATGTAAGAAATAATGATCTTTTGGCCAGGTGCGGTGGCTCTGCCTGTAATCCCAGCACTTTGGGAGGCTGAGGCAGGTGAGTCACCTGAGGTCAGGAGCTCGAGACCAGCCTGGTCAACATGGTGAAACCCTGTCTGTACTAAAAATTCAAAAAAATAAATGGGTGTGGTGGTACGCACTTGTAGTCCTGGCTATTCAGGAGGCTGAGGAAGGAGAATCGCTTGAACTCGGAAGGTGGAGGTTGCAGAGGGCTGAGATTGTGCCAGTGCACTCCTGTCTGGGCGATAGTGTGAGACTCCATCTCAAAAAAATAAATAAAATAAGGGAATAAAAGAAATATGATCTTTCAATGTGTCTCTCTTTCATTAGAATCTTATGAATGCCCCTGTATTGCATTGGAGCTTCAGAGGTTCACATCCCACATTCTAGCACATAAAAAGTCTTTTATCTGACCTGGCACGGTGGCTCACGCCTGTAATCCCAGCACTTTGGGAGGCTGAGGCAGGCGGATCGCCTGAGATCATGAGTTCAAGACCAGCTTGGCCAACATGGTGAAACCCCGTCTCTACTAAAAATACAAAAATGAGCCGGGAGTGGTGGCACCTATTGTAGTCCCAGCTACTTGGGGAGACTGAGGCAGGAGAATTGCTTGAACCCAGGAGGCGGAGGTTGCAGTGAACCAGGAAGGCATCATTGCACTCCAGCCTGAGTGACAGAGCAAGACCCCGTCTCAAAAAGAAAAAAAAAAAAAGGCTTTTATCTTTGAATTTATCACTGACAGTATTACAGCTTTAATGTCAAATTTTGGGGGGCATTTTCTTACCTTAAGAAAGACTGCCTGTCTAAAAAACGGATAGGATTTTAGTTCATGAGTAAGTAGTAACTGTAAATCTGATTGCTCTAAAGAAATGTCTAAATTCATTTATTTTTTATTTAATTTTGAGATGGAGTCTTGCTCTGTTGTTCAGGCTGGAGTGTAGTGGCAACATCTCAACTCACTGCAACCTCCACCACCCTGGTTCAATCAATCCTCCTGCCTCAGCCTCCCTAGTATCTGGGATTACAGGCACACACAACTATGCCTGGCTAGCTTTTGTATTTTTAGTAGAGTTGGGGTTTCATCATGTTGGCCAGGCTTGTCTCGAACTCCCTGACCTCATGATCTGCCCCCATCTGCCTCCCAAAGTGCTGGTATTACAGGTGCGAGCCACTGCACTAGGCCAAATTTATTTATTTCAATGGAATTTTGATACACTGAATATGACTTGAAATATATAGGAGTTTTACTGACATTTGGGAACTCCTATTATAGAGAGATTTTTATAGTAAGATTTGACCTACTTGGTCTGTTTGTATGGGAAAGTCTAATATAGTAAGTTATATGTAGTGCTGACTTCCACAGATGAGCAAGTTGATACCCAGTCATTGACATTCGGTGGGCAGAAAGGGGAAATAACTCGTCTTTAGTCCTCACAAACCAAATTACACATAAGTTGATTTTGCACAGAGATGTTTGGATCATGATATATGGTTCCAGGATTTAACTCACTGCCTTTCCAGATCTTCTGTGGACATTAACAAGCCAGCTATCTCTGTCCTCCTCTTTATTCCCTACTGAAACTTGACCAATACAGTTCTGTATTCTTGTTTTGCCAAGGAAAGATAGTATTTATATGGGAATTTATATAGCTGATCTGTACCTAGTATTAACAAGATTCATCTCCTTTCTCACTGTATAAATTTCTTGGACTTTTGTACTTCTATTTCCTCAGATTACCGTCTGCCATGATTTCTTTTACACTGTTGTTACCTACTTACTAACTTTTCTGGTTATTTTTGTTTTTCTTATTCTTGACATTTTCCACAGTCATTGCCTTCCTATTTTAATTCTTTCCTCCTCCATTCATTCACTGTTGCATTCCCATACATATTTCCCCTTTGCTTTGTCTTTTTCCAGCCTCCCCCACTGGCAGGATTGCCATGAGTTGTGGAGTAAGAAACGGCGACGTCAGCGACAGAGCGGTGTTGTTGTGGAAGAGCCACCTCCATCCAAAACTTCTCGAAAAGAAACTACCTCAGGGACAAGTGCTGAGCCTGTGAAGAATAGCAGCCCAGCACCACCTCAGCCTGCTCCTGGCAAGGTGGAGCCTGGGGCAGGGGATGCAATAGGTCAGTGCTGGAATGGGGTCTTTGTGCTATTATTAAGCATATTTGGCAGGTCTGGAAGGTCAAGTGCAGGAAGCCTGTGTGTCTGTTTTTTAGTTTTTGTCCAGTGAACTATTAGGAAAGGGCTTAATGTCCTCATTATAGGGAAAAGGAGATAAGCCAAGTTTTGTACATATGTTCCAGAAATTCTACAATAGATCATTTTCCTTTCCTGAAGTATGTATGGAACACTGTATCTCAATTAGATTTGTGACATAAATCAGTGAATTAGGTAAGCCAAATTTAATTTAAGGTTAGTATACCTATGACTTTCTAACACATAATTTGGAGTCTTGCTTATGTTAGATTTGATAAAAACTTCATAGAATCTAATCATTTTAAATTGCAGTTGCTAAATGTTATTAGATTTATAGACTGTTATTTTGATCTAAATGTATCTGAAACTATTTCATATTGAACTAGTATAACAAAGTAGTTCTCCTGTGTTATGACCAGTTTTTCAGAACAAAAGATTCTCCTTTTCTGGTTCACTCTCCCTTCCCTCTTTACTTAGAGCAATGGTTCTCAACACTGGCTGTACATTAGAATCATCCAGGAAGCTTTAAATATAGATATGCCTGTACAATTGCCATATCTCTAGGGATGGGTCCTGAGGCATCTGAATAGGAGAGATTGTAAAATCTCTCCTAGTAATTCTGATGTACAGTAAGGGTTAAAAATCACTGACCTTGAAGAATGCAGGCAAAATGAAGTCAGTTTTGTTTTTTGTTGTTTTTTTTTTTCAAAAGACAGGGTTTCACCATGTTGGCCAGGCTGGTCTTGAACTCCTAACCTCAGGTGATCCGCCTGCCTCAGCCTCCCAAAATGCTGAGATTACAGGCGTGAGCCACCACACCTGGCCATGAAGTCACTTTTATGCGCAAGGCAGAGATGTTTTAGTTATTATTGCCTGTATTTTTAAAGTGAAAGCATAAAGAATAACAAACTCATGACATTTTGAGGTATGAAAAATGAGACATTTAAAATGAAACTTCATTTTTTGGATATTATAAGTTGCCGTTGCCAGTTGAAGAAGGCAAAGGGCCTTTGGCCTGTCTCATCGTCTTATATTGGCTTCACCATCTTTCCACAGGCCTTGGTGACATCACACAACAGCTGAATCAAAGTGAACTGGCAGTGTTATTAAACCTGCTGCAGAGCCAAACCGACCTGAGCATCCCCCAAATGGCACAGCTGCTTAACATCCATTCCAATCCAGAGATGCAGCAGCAGCTGGAAGCCCTGAACCAATCCATCAGTGCCCTGACGGAAGCTACTTCCCAGCAGCAGGACTCAGAGCCCATGGCCCCAGAGGAGTCTTTGAAGGAAGCACCCTCTGTCCCAGTGGTCCTGCCTTCAGCAGAACAGACGACCCCTGAAGCTTCAAGCACACCAGCTGACATGCAGAATATTTTGGCAGTTCTCTTGAGTCAGCTGGTGAAAACCCAAGAGCCAGCAGGCAGCCTGGAGGAAAACAACAGTGACAAGAACAGTGGGCCACAGGGGCCCCGAAGAACTCCCACAATGCCACAGGAGGAGGCAGCAGGTAAACAGACCGGTCATGAATCTCATTGAGCTCAGGTGCTGTTGATCCTCTTAAAGATTTCTTAATTTTTTTTTCCTCCACATCAGTGGCCTTGGTTTCAGTTATTCTGTAACCTAGTCTACAGGAGAACATAGCACCAAGTGATGTATTTCTTGCTTTGCTTCTTTTAAGTTTAAAAGCTTCCCAAAGCACTTTTCCTATACTGATTGTTTTTCTACTTCCCAGGAGATAGGTAAGTAAAGTCCCTGTGTTCTAACCAAGAAAACCACAACTATAGCTAGTGATGCATCTTGAACCACTGTGTGTGGTGGCAAACTAGTCCTAGCACTTGGAAATCTGACTTCCAAACAATCCATTATCAGCCTATACTTCTTGACTTCTAGTGGAGTGGATGCTGAATACCAGTCTTTCCTGGAAGATAGAATCAAGAAAACCCTAATAAAATATCATTGTTAATTTCCTGATGAATAATTTGGGAATATTTCTAAGTAGATAATTAACACTATACATTTCTTTTCCTGAAAATAATAATGTATAAGAACAATTCATTTAAATCTGTTTCTGATAGAAGCAATTGAATGTACCCCAGATCAGGAAGTGAATATATTATAAAGGAAAAAAAAAATAAAAGAAAAATGGGGATAAGTTATACTTTAGTCTCACATGACCATACCATGCAATTTATTAGAGGGAAAAGCAATTTAAATTCCTTAATTCTGATTCACAGTCTATTTGCAAAATCTCTAAAAGTGTTTTTAACTCCTTGGAAATTCTCACTGTCCATGAAGACCCCATGAATTGGGGAATAAGAAGAGGCTCAAGGGCTGAAGAGGTATACTAATCTTCAACTTTAGGGTCCTACATTCTCATTTCTTATGAAATGGTGCAGAAAGTATATGCTTTAAGGCTTGGCCTATGGCCAGAAGTTGTTGGATTTACTTTTCAGAGGAAAGTGTAAAAATGCCATAACTAACTATTGCAGTCACCCCCTGGATTATTCAACTGGTGCCTCTACAGTGGCTCACTTGTTTCTCTCCTGCTGTCTCTATTTGGCCATTTCACTGTTAAGTAGCACTTCCACCAGAGGGCAGACTTTATAAGCCAGAGAAGGTGATAGCGTATCAATTTGACTCCTGTTTTGCTATTCTGTACTTATTGGGAAGGATGATAATTGAAATCTAATGAGTAAAATGAAATGTGTATGTGGGTTTTTGTTTTTTTGTTTTTTTGAGATGAAGTCTCACTCTTGGCCAGGCTGGAGAGCATGGAGTGTAATGGTGTGATCTCGACTCACTGCAACCTCCGCCTCCTAGGTTCAATCGATTCTCCTGCCTCAGCCTCCTTAATAGCTAGGATTACAGATGCACACCTCCACACCCAGCTAATTATGTATTTTTAGTAGAGATGGGACTTCACCATGTTAGCCAGGCTGGTGTGTGTGTGTTTGTTTTTGAGACAGAGTCTTGCTCTGTCGCCCAGGCTGGAGTGCAATGTCGCGATCTCGACTCACTGCAACCTCTGCCTCCTGGATTCAAGCAATTCTGCCACAGCCTCCAAAGTAGCTGGCATTATAGGCATTCACCACCACACCTGGCTAATTTTTGTATTCTTAGTAGAGACAGGGTTTCGCCATGTTGGCCAGGTTAATTTTGAACTCCTGACCTCAGGTGATCCACCTGCCTTGGCTGCCCAAACTGCTGGGATTACAGATGTGAGCTACCACGCCTGGCCAAAAGCCCTGTACTTTTAAGGAGCGACAGCATCGATACTTTAAATCATAACAGTATGATTTGTAATTCATATTTTATTTTTAATTCATTTAAGAAGTTTTATTAGCCTTACTTTAATAGCTTTTTTTTTTTTTTTTTTTTGAGGTGGAGTCTCGCTCTGTCACCGAGGCTGGAATGCAATTGCATGATTTCAGTTCACCATAACCTCTACCTCTCAGGTTCAAGTGATTCTCCTGCCTCAGCCTCCCAAGTATCTGGGATTACAGGCGTGTGCCACCGCCTGACTTTTTTATATTTTTAGTGGAGATAGGGTTTCACCATGTTGGCCAGGCTGATCTCGGCCCACCTCATTCTCCCAAAGTGCTGGGATTACAGGCATGAGCTACCATGCCCAGCCTTTGCTACTTTGGAATCAAAGTTTTATTTTATATATGTGAAGGAATTTGAACTCAAGAGTTAGTTCTTTTGAAACATAATTAGGCTATTTACATGAAAGTCAAAGTTTGAATTAAAAAATGGCATAGCTGGAAGAATGTAAGTTTAGATTATCTCACTTTTACAGTTACACATTTTTAAGTTATTTGACCTCGATATTAAAAAACCTTGTGTTACATTTTATGTGTAGTCCAGAAATACTTTTAAAAATAACTGGTACTATGATGTCCTTATATAGAGAGTGTTGAAAGCAAAGGGCTCTGAAATCTGTCACTACTTCTACCAGTTAGCCCTCCTTTTTCAGCATGTCTACTCTCCATGTTCAAAATTTTCCATGGCTAATTTTTTGTCCTTAAATTCATTTTTCCCTGCCACCCTGTCAACCAGGTAATCAGTCAACAAAAAACTTGGGTGGGTACTATACATAGGGTCACCAGTTGATTCCTGATCTGTCCCAGTTTTAAAGCTAAATGTTGACAACCTGGAAAACCCTCTCAGTCCCAGACAAATTGGGACGGTTGGTCACCCTACTTGGATGTTACTTGTAGCACCTGACCTCATCTTTTATACTGTACAACCTTACAATTTTGTAGTGTTTTCAGAGTGCTTTCATCTGCATGCTAAGGGAATACAAACTTATTTACTGATTGTCTTTGCAAAATATAATTAAGATAAATATGCTACAAAAATATCTAATTATAACTAAAAACTGTTTTTGGCTTGTTTTGAGTAATGACTTTACATCGCAGCTTAAATAATGGAAGAATAACACACACACGCATATATATATATATATATATTTTAAATAAGCTTCCATAGGGAAAAGAAAAATTGGTCATTTGGAAGGTATCCCAAAACATGAAATTTTTTTCTTCAGCAGGATGACTCTCAATTTTCTAAAGGCATTGTTCTGACCATACTTCTGTCTCCATGGTTTTGTGTGTCCTCAAACTCATACCATTTTATATCTCTCCTCTCCTGACTTGGCAGGAGTTCATTATCAGACAATGTTTATTATGCTTAAGCACATTTAGGCAGCAGTGGAAGAAAGAAAGTCTGGGGAAGTGGTTCAAGAAAGACAAAAGAGTATAGTGTAAATTCAATACCCTTTTAATTACTCAGTTCTGGTCACTATCTCCAAGATAAACAGATGTTTATCAACAGCTCATTCTGCATGACATTGCTATGGTGATTTTTATTTTTTTTTTCATAGCATGGAAAAAATGCAGGAGGTAGGAAAACAAAATAGAAAGTTATGATGGAAATTAGTTTAATCTTTAAAATTACTGTAACATAGGAAGCTGAATGATAATATGGTAATTAAAATACTTTCAGAATATCATTTTGGGGAGAGGTCGCTAAAGTTTGGAGAAGCAAGTATATTTTTCTACATGACAGTAATGAAAAGTTTTTACTTTATCTCTCCTGTATATTAAGTTTTATTTCAGGTTAATCTGTGTCGTGAAACATTCTGTAAAATGTGTTAGCAAGTCCACACAAGGTCTCTGTTGTACACCAAGATTATGTCCTAGAAATGTGACCACAGCATGTATATTGTTCCCTCTCATCTTCCTTCCTTCTGCTTTGTTTTAATGTTTCCATCTAACAGCAAAAAGGGGCAGGGAGGCTGCCAACAGCCTGCATATTAGAACAGTTCTTTAAAGGAAGGAAATGGAGGAAATTTCTCAGACAAAAATCAGGATAATCATTTGAAACCTATGATATTTTTACACTAGCTATTAGATCCAGAAAGCAACTGTTTTACTTTTAGTCACCTGATTTATTTATAATTACAATTTCCTGATCCCAAGATTTTATTCTTTATATATCTGGTTACTTATACTGATATTTGTTTATGTTGCGCAGTGTGTGTGTTTGTGTTTATAATCACATGTGCTTTTTAAGATGGTGTTTAAAAGAAGTAACCCTTCCACAGCATGTCCTCCTCACATTCTTCCACCAGAGAAGAGGCCCCCTGAGCCCCCCGGACCTCCACCGCCGCCACCTCCACCCCCTCTGGTTGAAGGCGATCTTTCCAGCGCCCCCCAGGAGCTGAACCCAGCCGTGACAGCCGCCTTGCTGCAACTTTTATCCCAGCCTGAAGCAGAGCCTCCTGGCCACCTGCCACATGAGCACCAGGCCTTGAGACCAATGGAATTCTCCACCCAACCCCATCCAAACAGGACTTATGGAAACACTGATGGGCCTGAAACAGGGTTCAGTGCCATTGACACTGATGAACGAAACTCTGGTCCAGCCTTGACAGAATCCTTGGTCCAGACCCTGGTGAAGAACAGGACCTTCTCAGGCTCTGTGAGCCACCTTGGGGAGTCCAGCAGTTACCAGGGCACAGGGTCAGTGCAGTTTCCAGGGGACCAGGACCTCCGTTTTACCAGGGTCCCCTTAGCATTACACCCGGTGGTCGGGCAACCATTCCTAAAGGCTGAGGGAAGCAGCAATTCTGTGGTACATGCAGAGACCAAATTGCAAAACTATGGGGAGCTGGGGCCAGGAACCACTGGGGCCAGCAGCTCAGGAGCAGGCCTTCACTGGGGGGGCCCAACTCAGTCTTCTGCTTATGGAAAACTCTATCGGGGGCCTACAAGAGTCCCACCAAGAGGGGGAAGAGGGAGAGGAGTTCCTTACTAACCCAGAGACTTCAGTGTCCTGAAAGATTCCTTCCCTTTCCATCCTTCCATCCAGTTCTCTGAATCTTTAATGAAATCATTTGCCAGAGCGAGGTAATCTGCATTTGGCTACTGTAAAGCTGTCCGTTGTATTCCTTGCTCACTTGCTACTAGCAGGCGACTTACGAAATAATGATGTTGGCACCAGTCCCCCTGGATGGGCTATAGCCAGAACATTTACTTCAACTCTACCTTAGTAGATACAAGTAGAGAATATGGAGAGGTTGATTACATTAAAAAGTAAATGTTTTATTAGTTCATTGCCTGCACTTATTGATCAGAAGAGAGAAAGAACAGTTTCAGTTTTGAGATGGCTCAGGAGAGGCTCTTTGGTTTTTAAAGTTTTTGGGTTGGGGGTTCTGTGTGGTTTCTTTCTTTTGAATTTTAATTTAGGTGTTTTGGTTTTTTTTCCTTTAAAGAGAATAGTGTTCACAAAATTTGAGCTGCTGTTAGGCTTTTGCTATAAGGGAAACAGTGGCCTGGCTGATTTAAATAAATGTTTCCTTCCTCTCCACCATCTCACATTTTGCTTTTAGGTGAACACTTTTTGCCCGTTGAGCATCTTGAACATACTTTTTTTCCAAATAAATTACTCATCCTTAAAGTTTACTCCACTTTTACAAAAGATAGGCCCTTTTCCCTGCACATAAAGCAGGTTATAGAAAGTGGCATTCTTGGGCAAGTAGGTAGATTTTACCCAATCTCTTTCCCTTTCTGCCCATATGTGCACGTGTTCTCCCTCTCCCTCCCCCACTTTGCTCTCTCTGCCTCTCCCTCCGTCTCTCTCTCTCTCTTTCTTTTTTTCTCTTTTGCTCACCCACTCTTGCTCTCTCTCTTTCTCTCTCTTTGAGGCATTTGTTTGGAAAAAATTAATAGTTGAGATGCCCAAGAACCTGGGATAATTCTTTATTTTTTTTTGAAATAAAGGAAAGGAAATTCAAACTCCTACATTGTTCTCTGTAACTCTTCAATTCTAAAATGTTTTGTTTTTTAAACCATGTTCTGATGGGGAAGTTGATTTGTAAATGTGGACAGCTTGGACATTGCTGCTGAGCTGTGGTTAGAGATGATGCCTCCATATCTAGAGGGCTAATAATAGCATTTAGCATATTATTGTTTACACGTATATTTTTATGTCAAAAAAAAAACAAAAACCTTTCAAACGGAGCATTGTGATATTGTCAAAGAGAAAAACAAATCCTGAAGATACATGGAAATGTAACCTAGTTTAGGGTGGGTATTTTTCTGAAGATATATCAATACCTGACCTTTTTAAAAAAAATAATTTTAAAACAGCATACTGTGAGGAAGAACAGTATTGACATATTCATGTCCCAGCATGTGTATTCTGCCAGTTCTTTTAGGGATTTTCCTCCAAAGATATTTGGATTTGATTTGGTAAAAGGGGTTAAATTGTGCTTCCTGGCAAGAACTTTGCCTTATCATAAACAGGAAATGAAAAAGGGAAAGGCTGTCAGGGTGGGATAATTTGGGAGGCTTCTCATTCTGGCTTCTATTTCTGTGTGAGTACCAGCATATAGAGTGTTTTAAAAACAGATACATGTCATATAATTTATCTGCACAGACTTAGACCTTTAGGAAACAGGTTAGCCCCTTTTTACAAAGAAAAAGCAAACATGCTTCAGTATCTTGAAGGATAGTTTTCAAAACTCAAGTTTCATGTTTCAATGCCAAGTTCTTTTAAAAATAAAATCTACTTATAAGAGAAAGGTGCATTACTTAAAAAACAGAACTTTAAAGAAATGAAAGAAGAATCCTCTTCAGATACTTACTTGAAGACTGTTAATGAAATAGGTAGATAATGGTGTGTGTATTTCTTTATTATTCTCTGGTTTTTTTATCTGGCCATGCCTCCAGGGCCAAACACTGATTAGAAAGAGAACCTTCTAGCCATTTTGGCATTGATGGCTTTTTATACCAATGTGTCCAGTTAGATTTACTAGGCTTACTGACATGCTGTTGGTAAATTGCATTAAAGTTCATCTGAACCTCCTGTCTGTTGACTTCTTAGTCCTCAGACATGGGCCTTTGTATTTTAGAATATTTGAATTTGAATTATTGGGCCCCACTCCCTGTTTTTTATTAAAGAACTTGAGCCTGGGATACTATCAGAAGTATCTATTCAGTGAAAAAAGTTGGTTTCCCATCAAATATGAATAAAATTCTCTATATATTTTCATTGTATTTTGGTTATCAGCAGTCATCAATAATGTTTTTTCCTCCCCCTCCCACCTCTTATTTTTAATTATGCCAAATATCCTAAATAATATACTTAAGCCTCCATTCCCTCATCCCTACTAGGGAAGGGGGTGAGTGTATGTGTGAGTGTATGTGTATGTATGATCTCATCTCACCCCACCCCCATTTTGGGAGTCTTAACTTTTAAAATGAAAAAAAAAGTTTGGTAATTTTGACTATTTCTAAAAGCAGAGGAAAAAAACTTATTTAAATATCCTGAAATCTGTACGGAGGAAGAAAAGGTATTTGTTAATTTTTCAGTTATGTTATCTATAAACATGATGGAAGTAAAGGTTTGGCAGAATTTCAGCTTGACCATTTTAAAATTACAAACCCAATTAATTCCATTCAAAAGTGGTTTTGTTTTTGGTTTGATTATTGTACAATGAGAGATATTAAGTCTATTAAATACATTATTTTGAACAGATGAGAAATCTGATTCTGTTCATGAGTGGGAGGCAAAACTGGTTTGACCGTGATCATTTTTGTGGTTTTGAAAACAAGTATACTTGACCCAGTTTCCTTAGTTTTTTTCTTCAGCTGTCCATAAGAACAATAGTATTTGAAAGCAACATCAAATCTATATGTTTAAAGCAGGGCAGTTAGCACAAATTTGCAAGTAAAACTTCTGTTAATTTATGCCATAGACATCACCCAACCACTTGTATGTGTGTGTGTGTATATATAATATGCATATATAGTTACCGTGCTAAAATGGTTACCAGCAGGTTTTGAGAGAGAATGCTGCATCAGAAAAGTGTCAGTTGCCACTTCATTCTCCCTGATTTAGGTTCCTGACACTGTATTCCTTTCTCTCTCTTGTTTTTGACCCCCATTGGGTGTATCTTGTCTATGTACAGATATTTTGTAATATATTAAATTTTTTTCTTTCAGTTTATAAAAATGGAAAGTGGAGATTGGAAAATTAAATATTTCCTGTTACGATACCACTTTTGCTCCATTGCATTTACTTCTTAATCTGTACCCTCTGAGCATATCTAATTATGTATAAAGGACATTTTTCCTCCATTTTATCTTAAGGGTTCTCTGTCTAGAATCATTATAGACTCATATACTCCCCGTCCCCACAAAAAGTTATTAGGATTTGAAGAGGAGCCTCAAAACACTAGACTAGGAACTAGAGAATAAAAAATGAGTGGAAGAAACAATAAAATATGATTTTTTTTAAATAGAAAAGTTATACAAATAATGGTACCAAACCATCAAAAGAGTTGAGCTTCATGTACCCTGACTCCTCCTGACAGGAGAGGTAAGTGGGTTTGAGCTCAACTGTCATCAAGGGAAGTTGGTAAGAGGCTGTTTAGACCCAAAAGATAGTCTTAAACCAGACTCTTCGCCACTCCACCCCACCCTACCCCCCGTTCCCACGTTGTTACAGTGCAGTCAGCATGGAGATTAGTGTACCTACCTCTGTTGAGATTTCCTGATGCATTGCCAATCCAGAAAGTGAATCAAAAAGTTGCTTAAAAGTTAAAATCCCTGTTGTTCCCCAAATCTTTCCCATCTCCACCTGAAGACAATAGCTTTCTCTTCCATTTTATGGCTTAGAACACAGAATAAATTTGCCCTTGTATGTGCTGCAATCGTGCTAGTTAGGACAAATAGGTAGAGAGCAGATAAAGTCCAATAAGAGAAAGAAAGAGGAGAGAGAGGTATCTGGAAGTTGTAAATGGGGTAAGCAAGTTGTATAAGAAGGTTAAGGGATACACCAGAGCAAGGGAAATTAGGAGGAAGTTGAATTCAAAAACGTGTTGATGAGAGTTGCTAACCTGCTTAGGAATCCTCAAAAGCTTAAGTGGTGTTCCCTTCCCTGTGGGCTAAGTCACATCTTAGGTGAATGGAGAGCTCAAGTTTGTTTCAATTTCCTGGTTGGCCTCCAGAGAAACAGTCTTAGGTCTTTTTATATTGCAAGTTCATGATTGGGGTGTAAACTTAAGCCTACTAGAAAATACTATTTTCACTTCATAGCAATGAAAATTGAAGCAGTGTCTTTTCAATTCTGGGTCTAAAGGCTGAGGATCTTACTAACCTAGATTTTTCTCTGTCATACCAAAGGCCATTTCTAACCACAAACCATACTGTTTAGTACCTAAATTTCTTAGGCACTGTCCTTTCCTAGAGAGGCATCCTTAACTGTACGGTTATGGTTAATGCCTCAAAAAAGTAAACAGTTTCTGCTCTTGGTGCTAATCTTGGGATTTCCGTTGTTATTAAAGATTACCTCATAGCTTGATCGTTTTTTAGCTATTGAGTGACTTTTCATATCCTAATCATTCAGAGGGCTAAATGGAATGGGAATGGGGAGTTCCTCAAGGGAGGAAGCACTCAACCATTCCAAGGGAGAGGTGGAACTGCTGAGTCTTCTGGTTGTCCTGAGAGGCAAGGTGAGCATTCCTGGACACTTGGGTTAAGTTTACAGTCCAGGTGTGACAGTTCTCGTCTGTAGGAACACCTCCAGTGTTCCTAACCTTGGGAATACTCTCAAGTAGGAGATTACTGCAAGTCAGAGTTGAGAGACTTTGGGGGGGAGTACGACATCTGAAGGAATGACTGGTGGTACTCCTCACTGTATGCAACTCTCTCCATCTCCTATCTACCCACTTCTTTTCCTATTTCTCTTTCTCCCTACTCACCATTCAACAGGAATAATTTAGGCCTACCATCGGTATTGATTGCTTAACCCCACCAGGTATTTAGAGTTACTGCTGTTTCATAGTTTTGAAAGGTAATGAGAGTCAGTTCATAAGACAAATGTCTATCTGGATCCTCAACCTACTGTAATGGAAAGTGAAGGAGAAAGCAAAATAAGCATACTTTTGTATTGCTAGGAGGCATGAAAGGAGGTTTTCATTTATGTTATATAGGGCACAAAATATTCTTTTACTGGCCAGGAAAGGCGGGGAGTCATCTTTCTGTCTTCCTGCTTCCCCGCTTTTAACCTTCACCTTTTTATCCTCTTCCATATCCTGAGATTGTTGCTTTTGCTGTTGACATTTTTAAGCTCATTTGCAGATGGTGTCTGTGGGAAGTAAAGCTTGGTGAGAAGAGGGCTCTGTGGTATCTAAGAGAAAGCACTTAAGAGTTGCTTTAATGTCCTGGTGATTAATCACTGGGGTGCCAAAACACTTTGACCACCAGATTTCTCTCATTATCTCTTATCTCAAAAATTAGTACTCCAAGGCTGAGAGAAAGAGACTGATTCCGAGTTTGTCTTTCATGCCCTCTAAATGGGTAGTTTGTTAGTGAAGCATTCTCAGTTTGCAGCCTTCAGCTACAGCATACTTCTCTGAACTAAGAAGGTATAGTCATGAAGGAAATTCAATTAGACCCAGGTTCCCTAGGACTTGTAAATGGATGCACTTTTTGATATCTTGCTCTGGCATGGTTGTAAACTACAGATAGTATTGATAGCTCTAAAGGAATGAAGGGCATTTTATCCAGGCCAAACCAACCCTGAGGGAGGTAGCATGAAGAAATCTTTAAAAAGTCCATGATATAGCAGTCAGAGCTAAGTAAAGAACAAAGCGTGAGTCTTGGAGGGTGTCTTTACCTAAGGGGCCTGTCTGATGGGCTGTCTCTAGGAGGGGATACTTCTCCTTCCTGAGTCTCAGAACTACAACAGTGCCTAAGGAGGGACACCCTTGGTGAGGATCAGCCTGTAGACAACCCTCCTCACCAAGGCTAATGCAATTTTGAATGTATTCTTCCCTGGAGAAAACAGGCTGAATTCAAAGACCTAGAGAAAGCTTAGTAGCCTCATCCCTTTTAAAAATTTTGGAACTCTTAGTTTGGCCTTGTACTAGTATTAATATTTACAATTTCTGTTAGGGGACCAAAAGTTTCAGAAAATGAAGCAATATGAGAGGTAGAAATAAGGGTAAGAAGGGAGAACTGGAACAGTCTGGTAGCCGGGCTGCAGAAAGACTTGGGGTATAATTGCTTATAAAGAAGAGAGAGGGATATGGGATGGAAGAGAAAATTATGGTTGGGCTAGTGAAATTTATAGGTTAATTTTCTTAAGTGATTCACAGTTCATTTCAGGAAGACCCCATTAAAACTCCACTATTGAGTAAATAATTCCCCTTGATTACAGTAGTCTTGCCTTTAGGGTTGGAGGATGGTACAAGAACCCCTAGGATCCTATGAAGACATTTTTCCAGGGAAACTGGAAAAGATGAGCAAATACGTTAAGCAAATAACTTACATAAGGGTGTTTACTTAACACTGCTATCTACATAGTTCAAGAGAGTATTTCAGGAATAAGGAGGGAATGACATTGATGCATCACATTAAACAGTTATTGTTTGAATTTCAAAACTGCTAGTGATTTTAGGTATGTTAAGTCAACCTAGAGACTAGTATTACTCCTCTGCCACTAATTTTAGATCCAAATGATGGCAGTGCATAGAAGAACAAACCAGAATACGTGAATTAGAGTCACAGAATGTTAGAGCTACAAAAGAACATTAGTTTGTTTAATTCAGTGACATCTTTAACCAGTAAAAAGGCCCAGAAAGGTTGAGAAACCTATATGGTATTGGGAGAAGGAGGGGAGAGAAAGGAAACTAACATTTTTGGATACCTGCTATGTGTCAGGCACTGTACTAAGTGCTTTGCTTTTATCTTGATTGATTAGCACCTTAAAGCTAAGGGATAGAATGAATAAAAGGTTGTAATCCCAGCACTTTGGGAGGCCAAGGCAGGCGGATCACCTGAGGTCAGGGAATCGAGACCATCCTGGCTAACACGGTGAAACCCTGTCTCCACTAAAAATGCAAAGAATTAGCTGGGTGTGGTGGCATGCGCCTGTAGTCCCAGCTACTCGAGAGGCTAAGGCAGGAGAATCACTTGAACCCGGGAGATAGAGGTTGCAGTGAGCCAAGATTGCCTGGGTGACAGAGTGAGATTCCGTCTCAAAAAAAAAGCAAACGTCTTTTATTATCCTGAGCAGTATGTAGGAGATAAAGGGGAGTGGTAGACCATGTTCTCCTCTCTAACCGCACAGGGCTAAACTACAGGAAGTAAAGAGTCAGCATTTGAGAGTGAGGTTAATTTAAGGAATTATTTGCCAAACTGTTGAAAGAGACTCACAAATAACTTCTCCATTCCTAGAGACCTTCTAAAGTGTGTTGATTAGAGACAGGACTGATAGGGACCAAGATTACTCTTGGCTCTGGAATTGATTTTCATTTTGGAAAACATAGTCATGACCTGAGAATGTGGGGATCAATCATACAAATAGGAAACAAAATGGAGCTTCTCATCCTAAGATGTCTTCAAAGAGAACAGTAGTTACATACCATGAATGAAGGAGGTAAATTCCTTTGGTGACTGTGCTTGTTTTTTGTTTTGTAACAATTTGAAGTCATGAAACGGAATTTGTAATCTTGGGAAGATTCAGTGCCAAGTTCAAGGCAGGTGGTTGTTTGAAAATTGACAGAATAAAATTGTGTTCCTCGTGGTTGTTTGGTATAATATCCTAATAGTTATACCATGAGGGCTGCTTCACTGGGGAGCATTAATATCATCAGCAGAAGCATGTCCTGAGGACAACCTCTGAGGAAGAAGATTGGGGGAGGGTCCCACCTTCAGGAAGCTTCTGGATCTTGTGAGAAAGGTCAGTCTTAGAGCTGGTGCAGAGTGGGGAATCTGTATTTGTAAGTCAACATGTCAATGTGGGTTATAAAATAAAACAGTATCATAAGAGGAAACCAAAGCAAAGAAATAATCAGAAAAAGTGGAGTTATTCAGAAACAATTATTTGAAAATAAAGAAGATAGGGGACACAAAACAGAAGAGGAAGGTGAGCAGTGGGAGGAATCTCATGGAAGAGGGCTCCTGTGTGTTTTGTGCAGAGGCAGTGAATTGGCTGAGTAGAATGGTACAGGAAAGGAGTATTAGGAAATGAAGTTGGAGGAGCAATCTCATTGGCTTGAATGAGGAATTTGATTTGTCAAGCAGTAACAGGGAACAGAGCATGATGAGATGAGAATCACATTGAGGACTTTTGTAGCAGTACTTGGTCAAGGAAGCAGAAAAGTTCACTATAATATTGTTCTTGCCAAGACATGAAGCAGTGAGAGTTTAAACTAGAGTAAGACACGGAGAATCAGAGGAAAGAAAATGGGTCATAGGAATTAGCAAGGCTTGGTCACAGCTTGGATGTGAGGGGAGGGATAAAAGCTTCAGGATGATGATCCCAGGACACATTTATGCTGTTGGTGGTGATGAAAGCTTGATAAGAGGGAACTGCTTTGTTTTTAAGTAGGAAGTGTTTTATCTTATTAACCAATTAATAGGATGTGTCAGTGTTCAGTGTTGCAGAGTCTAGGAGGGGGCACTGCCCTGGAGAATAGTGAAGCACGTACTATGTGTCCAGATGATAACCTGCATGCACCCTGCCCTTTTCAGGTTGAAGAACCAGGCAAGAGGGAGTCTGTTGCTAGGGTGTGCCCATAGACTTCAAGAATGCTATCTTACTTTGGATCTGGGAAAGAAAATAGCATTTTTGCTCATTTCTTCCCCTTTAATTCTTTGGAAATGGGATATGACTAGCCTGTGGCAGCATGTGCCTGTGGATGCACAATTCTCTGGCTTGATTCTTGGAAGGCCTTTTTCTGTCCCTCCCTAGGGGTCATTTGTATCTCTGATTCCTGCTCCCAGAGCCATAAAGTGGGAGCCCCCATTTATTAATTGGGTTGGGACTGGGGCGGGGGTCGGCAGGGGACTCTTTAGTGCGGCAGGCAGGGGTCTTCCCGAATGAGCCCATTAGCCAGCCCCAACGGCAGCTGAAACGGGGCCGCAGCCAAGTCCTCTTCGTTTCAAAAACCCTCCATCGCCTGCAGCAGATCAGAACAAGGCCTGCGGGAGCCCTTAGCTTCTGATTGCAGCTGTGAGGAAGGACAAAACAATTTATAGGAAGCCAAGTAGCTCCTGTCTCACTGTCTCTTCCTTTCCAACTTTGGGGAAGGGGAAGACTGGGATATGGTGTCTCCTCCCACCATGGCTTCTTACAGGCTTGAAGTAGGAGAGAACGACAGTATATGGGCATTGATTGAATACTTAAGTCAATGCTGTCCATGTATTTCCACATGTCCTTGCTTTCTTCTTCCCATCCACACACAGTTGAGTTGGATTCTCAGCTACTACTTATGTGGTGCTCCCTAGGGCACAGCCAAGGTGTGTGCTAAGTCTGGAGGGTCGGAGTGTGGGGGGGTAATGCTTATCATACTCCTTCCTGCCCCATACCTGCTTTCAGTCTCCCATCTGTTTTATCAAAATTCAGGGTTAGAGTTAGACTGCCTCAACATCTTTTCCTCTTGATGGGAGGAGTTTGGCTCTTAAAGGAAGGCCTCCTTCTGGAACACAGTTGTCCTTTTAGTTAAGCCAGCAAGGGAAAGGTAGGCATCTATAGGGGAATTTCTCTCTGCAGTGGCCCAGAGAGAACCTTTAAGGGCAGGAATGAATATCTTACTTCCTGATGGAATGTCACTTGTCTTCTCCCTGAGGGAATTATAGATCGTCAGGGCTAGAAAAGAGGTTAGGTAAAGGTTAGGTAATCTAACCTCTCTCTTTACAGAGCAGGAAACTGAGGATTAAGGAAGGGAAGTGCCTCACCCACACGGTCTCACAGTGAGTTAATGGCGGCCAGCCAGAACTAGGTTTAAGAGGTCAGAATCTTGACTTCTGTGAGTAGAGTGCCCCTGACTTTAAGATAACCCGTTCCTGAGAGCCTTGAGCTGCTTCAGGAACGGAAGGATGGACCGTGAGATTTGAGGACAAAGAGATTGAGGGAAAGGTAGATTTAAAAATCATTAGTAGAAAGACTGGGAAATTTTATATGTTTTTACCTTAAAGAATAATCTTTCTTCCTTTTTTTTTTTTTTCTGAGACGGAGTTTCACTCTTGTCACCCAGGCTGGAGTGCAATGACGGGATCTTGGCTCACTGCAACCTCCGCCTTCCAGGTTCAAGTGATTCTCCTGACTCAGCCTCCTGAGTTGCTGGGATTAAAGGCGCCTACCACCACGCCTGGCTAATTTTTTTGTATTTTTAGTAGCGATGGGATTTCACCATGTTGGCCAGGCTGGTCTCGAACTCCTGACCTCAGATGATCCACCTGCCTTGGCCTCCCAAAGTGCTGGGATTACAGCCGTGAGCCTTTTTTTTTTTTTTTTTTTTTTTTTTTGAGACAGCCTTGCTCCGTCATCCAGGCTGGAATGCAGTGGTGCAATCTTGGCTCACTGGCAGCCTCCGCCTACCAGGTTCAAGCAATTCTCCTACCTCAGCCTCCTGAGTAGCTGGGATTACAGGTGCGTGCCACTACACCTGGCTAATTTTTGTATTTTTAATAGAGACAGGTTTCACCATGTTGGTCAGGCTGGTCTTGATCTCCTGACCTTGTGATCCCCCGCCTTGGCCTCCCAAAGTGCAGGGATTACGGGCGTGAGCCACTGCACCTGCCCTGTTTTTGTTTGTTTGTTTGTTTGTTTGAGACAGAGTTTCTCTCTTACTGCCCAGGATGGAGTACAATGGTGTGATCTTGGCTCACTGCAACCTCCACCTCCCAGGTTCAAGCCTCCCAGGTAGCGGGGATAACAGGTGTGTGCCACCATGCCCGGCTAATTTTGTATTGTTAGTAGAGACGGGGTTTCACCATGTTTGTCAGGCTGGTCTTGAACTCCTGACATCAGGTGATCTACCTGCCTCGGCCTCCCAAAGTGCTGGGATTACAGGCTTAAGCCACCATGCTGGGCCTAAGAATAATGTTTCAAAGACATGGAGATTGTACAAGTGTAATTTTTATTTAAAGTCAAGAGTTCTGGTTCATTGGGAAGCAGGTGGCAGCCACGGCCAAAGATCCTGATGCCCTCAGAGTTAACCCAAACTTCAAAGAGTGCTTTGCAGCCATCTCTGGTGGTTGGATAGCAGGAAAAGATCCTCAGAGGCAATGTGAGGAATTAATACTAAACCTCAACCAAAGCTCCTCTGCATTACAATACAGCTATATTGAAAAGAAAAAGGGAATGGAGAAAGAAAACACATCTGCTAGAAACCTAAGATAGGGGGAGGGGTACTTGAATGAGAGATGCGATGATGGAACTCAGCAGAAAGAGGTGTGCTTTGAGATTACAGGAAAATGATAAGGGGACCTTTTCCTCTCCTTTATTTTTTTAAGTTTTGAGTTGTTTGGTATTCTCCTTTGATGAGGCAGAAGGAAGGTGGTATATGGTGCTCCACAGTGACCTAAATACCCTACATAGTGTTCAGTTGGCTGATACTCATTGCAGGTTCTGTAAGTCATCTCAGTCTGGTGCCAAGACACCCTTTCCCTCTTTAGACCTCTCCTGGATGTATCTACCCATCTCTTCCAGTGCTTGCTTTCTCTGAGCATATGAGTCTAGGAGCCACTGATGAGCATAGAGGGGAATGCTGGAGCATGCCTAGGCTGGAAGCAGAATTCTGAAGGAGAAGGTCATCACTGGGCAGATTAGAAAGAGTTAATGATGTAGGGGAGAGGTACTGGGGATCTGCAAAATGAATATTGTCTGCTGCTGATGAAGAAATAGATCCCAGTACATATCCTATATATCTTTTACATTTTGTTCATCAATCCTGATGGATAGCATAGAGGAAATGTGGAGCTGGTCCCCATGTAAATTTGTCTTTAGGGAATGTATAATAGACCTGCTTGTCCAGATTACATTAAGTCTGCTGTCCTACAAACTTCCTTTCTCACAGTCAGGATCCTTTTTTGCCTTAGAGCCCTTCTTGAAGAAGCCGTTATGGATGAGAGAGCCACAAGTCCAAACTGTTGATCTGATCTAAAACTAGGTGGCCTCCTCCCAGACACCTTTTTCTATTAGCCTTATATTAACCATTAACCTTCGTTGACCTTTATGATTCTGGGTTTCATAGCTTCTGTTTCTGTTGAATTTCCTAACTTTAAGAACTATGGTTTTGCTTTTATCAGCCTGGGAGCTAGGTCCCTGGAGACAAGAATTTTAGAACAGTTATTACTCTCTCTGGGAATATACTAAGGTTAGTCTGAATCCTTCTGGGGAATTCAGGTTTGGTTTGGAGGTGTTAGAAGAGTGCTAACCTCACCATCGCTGTTACCTACCAATGCCATGCTCCCTGGGTGCAAGACCAAAGATGCTCTTTGGTATTTAGTTCCTTATCTCATGTCTAATATAACCTGCCATTTTCCTTTACAGGTAGCAGCAAGAGCTGGAATGGCCTCTGAGGAATGCAGTGATGTCCATCAGTCACCTCTCACCCAGAGCCTGGTAAATTCAGTCTCTTTCACAGAACCTAAAGCCAAGCCAGGTAGGGACCTAAAGCCAATCAGAGGCCACTGACCTACTTTTGTATGGGATGACCCTACCCCCACCCCACCCCACCCCTGGTTTAGAGAAGTTTCTTTTTTAAAAAAATTTTTTTATTTTTTGAGAAAGAGTATCACTCTGTCACTCAGGCTAGAGTGCAGTGGCATCATCTTGGCTCACTGCAACCTCTGCCTCCCAGGTTCAAGCGATTCTCGTTCCTCAGCCTCTTGAGTAGCTGGGATAACAGACGATCTTAGGGAAGTTTCTTATTCCAAAAGATCTCCAGAGGAGTTTTCTTAGCTTTTAATTTGACCCTTTTCTGGTGTTCTACCTTCTGATTAATAGATTTTCCCTTCCAACTAGATCAGGTAACCCCCTTCTTGGCATTCCTGTTTTTTCCTCTTGTCCAGCTGTGCTAATGGATGTTGCTCTACAGTGGGTTTCTTTTTTTTTTTTAATTGCATTTTAGGTTTTGGGGTACATGTGAAGAACATGCAAGATTGTTGCATAGGTACACACGTGGCAGTGTGATTTTCTGCCTTCCTCCCCCTCACCTATATCTGGCATTTCTCCCCATGCCCTCCCCCACCAACTCCCCACCCTACAGTGGGTTTCTGATGTCAGTTACTGGGTTACTCTCAGCCCTGTCCTCCAGGAGAGCTGTCCCACTAGCCCACAATGCCATCTATATACACACCCCTGCAGGGTTTCATTCCCGTTGCCCAGGCTGCAGTGCAGTGGCGTGATCACAGCTCACTGCAGCCTCAACTTCCCTGGCTCAGGTGATTTCTCCCACCTCATCCTCCTGAGTAGCTGGAACTAGAGGCCTGTGCCGCCACGTCTGGGTAATTTTTTATATTTTTAGTAGAGACAGGGTTTCACCATGTTGCCCAGGTTGGTCTTGAATTCCTGGACTCACCAAAGTGCAGGGATTATTGACGTTGAGCCACTGTGCCCAGCCCAAAAAAGCTTTTTTTTCCCTCCCTCCCTCCCTCCCCCTCCCTTCCTTCCTTCCTCCCTCCCTCCCTCCCTTCCTTCCTTCCTTCCTTCCTTCCTTCCTTCCTTCCTTCCTTCCTTCCTTCCTTCCTTTCTTCCTTCCTCTCTCCCTCCCTCCCTCCCTCATTTCCTCCCTTTTTATGGAACTGCATAGGGGCCGTTCTAATCTTTTCTGTATCATTGCAATTTTTTTAGTATATGTGCTGCTAAAGCAAGCACAAAAAGCTGTTTTCCATCCCTTTCTTCTGAGTCAAGATAGGGTAGTTCTGTCCCCTCTCACTACCTCTAATCGACTTCTTCACCCCCTTTCCAGGTTCAGTGGGAAATTCCACCTTTCCAAATACTGTGAGACACCAGAAGTTAGAGGCCTGCAAGCCTGCCTCCTCCATCTCTAGTGCCCAGATGGGGCAGGTCACCAGCCTCCTGTGCCTACTCCCACCTTCCTTGCTTGCTGGTAGGTGTGCTGCTCCCCTTACCCATCAACCCCAAACAGGGTTATGTTTCTCTCAGGTAGTATTTTTCTCTGTTGTTAAATGTCTCCAACAAGGGGAAGGCCTTGGTGACTCAGCTGTATCCTAACTTCCAGCCCAAGTCTTTAGAGAGCCGCTACCTCATTATATCAAATGTCCATCCCTTTTCTATAGTTCATAACCCTTTTTTCCATTTAGTGGGTCTGGGAAGGGACCAGTAAACAGAAGGTAGTTGGTACTGGAGAGGAAGAGTCTAATGACAGGGAGCCTTTCTTCTGGGGGCTAGAAGTCTGAAGCTGCAGATGTGCATTCTTCCTAGTTGCTTGCTACCCTGGGAGAGTACCTGGATCTTTTGAGGGAATGATTTTGTGTGTGTTTGTTTTTAATGTTATCCAGACTGGTCTGAAAGGAAATATGCTTCATCTAGTGTCTATTTCCAGGACCAGGATCTTAGGCTGTGAGAATCCATCCATACTCATTCCCGGATGCCTCCAGGGAGTGGAGAATAGACGGCCATAGAGCAGAATCAACTACTAGCTGTTACTGTCTTGAACTCAGGTGTCAACTCTCCTCTGGGACCTGTTGAGAGTTGGGGGTCGGGGTGGGCAGAGATCTCCCTGCCTCCTGGCCATAGGAGGTAACATCAGTTTGTCCTCTTCACCCTAGGCCTCCTCTCTCTGCAGTGCCTCTCTTTTCCCTGCAATCCAGACAGCACAAGCAGCAGCTCAAGTAAGTGCCACCTCTGGGTAAGGTGCTCCCTCTCCTGGTAGGCATATGGGTTGAGTTAGAGGTGAAGCGGGTGGCTAGAGGTAGACAGAGGGCAGGTGTTAGCAAGAAACGTCCCTGGATGTAGTCAAGCAGTAAGTATGCATGGGGTACCTTGAGCACCAGCATTTATAATTTGTCTACATATTAGTCTACCAGCTTAACTGATCGTACAGAACAGCCCTGCCAGTTGGGCAGCTGCAGTCACGGTTTTTGCCACACGAGGGCGCTGCTGGCCAATTAAAACTCCTGCCCCTTAACAGTTTGGGAATGAGGACACCCTTTCTCCAAAACAGGGGTCAGAAACACCCTGAGAGAACAAGGCCCCAAAAAATGAGACAAATAATTGGTACCGCTTGTTCTTCCTTTAAAATGACCTGAGACCCCTAAACACTGCCATAGTGGTCTGACATCTCAATTTGCTTCTAGCTGTACTTGGGAAGCCCCCTCTTTCCAGGTACTGAACACCTTGCACAGGTACTTCTCTCCCTCAGGGTGTAGCAGTTTCCAGCTGTATGCCTCCCTGTCCCCCTGCCTTAATGGCAGTCACTTTCTGACCCAGAAGGTGGAGGTGTCTGTGGTTTTTAGGGAAAAGAATATCTTAGAATTGTTCTAAGAAAAGTATCTTTGTTAGTGAGAAAGTGTTGGGGTGACTGAAGCCTGGGAGAGTTAGTCGCCCTGTCACCTACCCCAGCACAAACCTATAGAATTCAAGATGGTTTAGTGGATGTTTGCAGCCTCAGTGGCTGGAATACACCCCAGGACACTCCAGGGCTCTGAGCCAAAAATGGTGTCAGGAAGCTGGATAGGAGGGTAGGCTGCTTTGGCCTGGTAGGCTGCTTTTGGTGGGTATATGCATACCCACCCATATCACACAATGTTTCTGCTAGGGGTGCCAAATGGCCATGGGGGCCCTATGGGATTGAGGACTCCACAATTGACCCTCCGTCTCCATGAAGCCCTTCCAGGCTGAACAGGCTAAGGGAGATGACAGAGGTTATTCTCCTCCCTCCTACCCCTATGCCTGAGGGCCCCTCCCCAGGAGGACAGCTTGATTAAACAGTCGGTGCTGCTGGAATTACTGCACAGCTGGCGCTCCCCCCAGCACCCCGAGCAGAGCAGCAGTGCAGATTAAAATCTCCAATTAGCGTTAAAGTGAAGTGAGGAGGTGCTGAGGCTGCCAAGGAGGCCAGGTGGGGGCTCTGGGTTGGCAAAACCCCCACTCTTGCCTGGATTCTGAGTGTCACCCTTAGTCACCCCTACTTTCCCAGCTCCTCTCCCAATAGCTTTCAGTGCCCATTAGCTTTGTATCACTTGGGGCCAGAGGTCTTTACAGAGGGGTGAAGGGGAGCAAATGCCTTACCTGCCAACATGCTAGGGACACTGTAAGTATAGAGGAGAATGAGAGCAGTCAGTTCTCATCAAGCACTGACTTCACCACCTGCCAGGCAGCCAGGCCAAGGTGACTTGACACTACTGCTCTGCTCCTTCTTTTTGCTTAGATAAAAAGCAAACAGGATAGGTCTTTTACTTATAAAGTGCTAGAGGACATGGTGCCCACATGAACATCTCTCTCTACATATTTTATCCTATCTGACCCATCTGCTCCCACCCAAGTTATGGTTCCTTCCTCCCTCCCTCCATTCCTCTCTCAGCTTTCCTGTGGGCAGGGGTAGGCACAGCCAGGCTTGGGGAGCATCGCCATGCCCTGCCACCTGAGTCTCAGCCTGCTCCTCGTTATATTCTTTCCAGTTTGGGGAACAGCAGAGATATGCCAAAAGTAGAGGCCTCAGACTCTTCCAGTCCTTGATTAGTACATGCCCCCACCCAAGGTCCCTCTGCCATCTACACTTTTGCCCTTCATCCACCAAGACTAAAGGGAGGGTATTATAGCTAGCTATGCCCTCTGACTGCCCTCTGCTCCTTTAAGGGAAATGGAGTTGGGTACCCAGCTGACTGAACCTACTCACACCTCCAGAAATTAGACACCAGGGCATGGTGCCACCCTCCCAGGCTGGCACATGCTACACTGGCAGAGGATCAAATAACCCCCCCATCATACCCTGCCCCATGTCTTCCTCTACTCTCTCCCTCATGCTTTTTCTCTCTCTCTCTCTCTCTGTCTCTCTCTCTTTTCTCAGCTCAAAGCACAGCTGAGCCTTAAAAGGGGGGTTGGGGGGGTTAAGAGACCAAGCTGGGGCAGGGGGGTATAGAGCTCCAATAGCACGTTTTCACCTGCCATTTAATTGGATGTATTTTTAATTAATGGGACCTCAGGGACCAACATGAGACAATCTGATATCTGAATAGGGACAGGGGAGGGATTGGGTAAGGGAGGAGGATTGGGCCACTGGGTGCGGTTACGGGGAACCCAGGCCCATCAATCACTGGCCACTTTGCGTTCTGGCATGGAGAATAGCAAGGTGGAGGAGGGGAGGCACTGGGGAGAGTGGGGAGAGGTGCCAGCATTTCCCCCCAACTGCCAGGACCTCCAAACGGATTGGAACTATACTGTTGACTCAGTATAGGTCTGTAGCCCAAAATCACAGCCAGAATATGAGGTGAGGCTGTTTTCTTGCTCCTGGGGTTTTGTCTGCTTGGGCTTTTCCCAGGGAGTGCTGTAAAATTGTTAAAGGAAGGTGGGGACAGAGCTTTGAGGTCCTTGTAGAGAGAGTACAAGAGCTATGGACTGGCCTAATGCTGTGGATCACGCCTATAATCCCAGCACTTTGGGAGGCCGAGGCAGGTGGATCACCTGAGGTTGGGAGTTTGAGACCAGACTGCCCAACATGGTGAAACCCCATCTCTACTAAAAATACAAAAAAATTAGCCAAGCATGGTGGCTTGTGCCTGTAATCCCAGCTATTTGGGAGGCTGAGTTAGGAGAATCGCTTGAACCCAGAAGGTGGAGGTTGCAGTGAGCCGAGATCATGCCATTGCACTCCAGCCTGGGTAACAGGAGACTCCATCTCAAAAAAAGAAAAAAAAAAGAAAGGGAATTTGGAGCTTATCTTGCCCCACTGCTTCATCTTACAGATGTGAAAAACAAGACCCAGAGAGGGGAGATCATTTGAATCCTGTCCTGGAATTGCTTTGTGTTCCTGGATTTGGAGAATTTCTGGGAACACAGGAAAAGGAAAGTTAGGTAGGTGTTGTGGGAGGAAAGTCGAGGGAAGAAGGTATGCAGGATATTATTCTCCATTGCTTGAAGTCTCAAGTTTCTGTCCCTTGCCTTAGAAGCAACCTTAGGGGAGTCATGGACAGGTTCAGCTTCTCTGGAGCACTGCTGGGAGAACATTCCCTCTGTACAGCCTGTTTCAGAGGTCATCTCATCCATTTTCTTGCTTACAAGTACACAAATCCCCTACAACCCCAACCCCTATGGAATTTTACCATATATTATAAGATCTACAGGGAAGGATGTCCACTAGTTACTTCAACTCCTTACCTAAGAAACAAATCCCCCAGTCAAGACTAAGTATTGAGCTTTTTTTGAAATCTTATCACATATTTCCCTGCTTTACTATAATCCACAGGAGAAAACTTATGCCAAAAAATGTATTAAGGAGTAGTCTTATACCTCTTGTCCCACGGCGAAGCCTAGAACAGAGACAGAATTTAAATTCAAGGCCCTGAAGGCTGAATTAGAAATGTTCCTAAATTCATGCGGTGCTATGGCCTTAGAGCTCTTAGGCACTTTTGTGGCTCTTGTAGTGCTGATGTACTGGAGAGAGGAGCAAGTTTCCAGCTGTACCCATCCCCACCCCCTTGCTCCTTCACTGTTCACATGCTTGGGTTAAGGAGGGAAAGAATGAAGGAGAAAGGGGACTCTCCCACTAGGTTTCCAAGGTGGGATTTCTTGGCATACTCCTCCTTCCTCAGAAAATTCAACATTTTTATTTCCATGCTTCATAAGACTAAGTTAGGGTTGGGGCAAGGATAGGCACAGAAAGCAGTGCCAGTAGAAACTTTGTCACACTCCCCAGGCCCCCAACGCCCTTCCCCTACCAAGAGTTGCCTTCTGTTCCCCATTTTATATCCCCAAATCCTCTGAGAAGAGCGAGGTCTGCCTCTCTAAGTGCCCCTAGCCTCACCCAGCCCTGCCTTCAGACTCGGAGTCATCTCCTTGGCTGTCTCATTGTCTGCTTTCTCGACTGCAGACAGGATGAGAAGAGTTCCCCTCACATCCCTCTGAAACAGTCTGGAAAGAATTCATCTAGGACCCCTTGCCTACTTCTGAGGGCCCCAGGGGTGTTAGCAGGGGAGAGGGGCTGTGCCAAGGGACTGGAAAGGAAGATTCTCTTGTCAGGGGAGAGCAGATAAAAGTGCTGACAAGGCAGAGGGTGAAGTTTGGGAACTGAGACCTGTGGTCCCATCTGTGGACTGGCTGCCTAATGTGTGGCAGTACATTTGGAACAAGTATTGTTCGTAGGATTTATTAAGTGACTGCTGTTTACAGAGCTGCTGTTTCTACTCTGGAACACACAGCAGTGGAAAGGAGCATGCACTGAAAGAGAGGGTGGCAGGCTTTCTGTAAGCCCTCTTTTTCACCCCTTGTCCATCCCTACTCCAACATATTGCAGGAGCTAGGGCTAAAAGGCCCTAAAAGCATTCAGTCTATATTCTGGGTACTTCTCCAAGGAACAGAGGCTCCATTCTTGTAACTTCTGTCACGTCTGCCTCTCACTCCTGCGGTTTTTGCTGTTGTTGTTGTTGTTTTTCTTTCTTTTTTTTTTCTCTCTGAAGTGAATGCATTGAAAGTTTGTTTGTTTGTTTGTTTTGAGACAGAGTCTCCCACGATCACCCAGACTGTAGCGCAGTGGCATGATATCGGCTCACTGCAATCTCCGCCTCTTGTGTTCAAGCAATTCTCCTGCCTCAGCCTCCCGAGTAGCTGGGACTACAGGTGTTTGCCGCCACGCCCAGCTATTTTTTTTGTATTTTTAGTAGAGACAGGGTTTCACCATGTTGGCCCAGATGATCTTGATCTTCTGACCTTGTGATCTACCCACCTTGGCCTCCCAAAGTGCTGGGATTACAGGCATGAGCCACCGAGCCTGGCCAGTTTGTTTGTTTTTAAGATGGAGTCTCACTCTGTCGGTCAGGCTGGAGTGCTGGCCTGATCTCAGCTCACAGCAACCTCAGCCTCCCGGGATCAAGTGATTCTCCAGCTTCAGCCTCCTGAATTATAGGCGTGTGCTACCATGCCCAGTTAATTTTTGTATTTTTAGTAGAGACAGGGATGGGGATCATGTTGGCCAGGAGGGTCTCAAACTCTTGACCTCAAGTGATCTACCTGTCTCAGCCTCCCAAAGTACTGGGATTACAGGAGTGTGGCTTGGCCTTCCATTCCTAATGTTTAGCCAAGGGTGCCAGGTCTTTGCGGGGAAGAGGGGTAGACTTGAAGTGAGTGAAAGTTAAAAATGGTAGTATCCAGAATTTCCTGCACTCTGGAGAAAAGGGACTAGGTGAGGTGCTCAATATTAGCCTAGGGTTTAGCTTTTACTCTAATAGGACCCCTTTCTTCCTTCTTCCCTAAATTTTCCCATTGATTGAAGAGAGATCCGGATGTCTAAACCTCCCATCTTGACACCTAGGAAGCTGTTACGCAGGTCCTCTCTCTATGGCTTCCAAAGCCATGGAAAAGGGGAAGGAAGGCCAAGAAAGGGGTAGATAGAGGTGGCAGTGTCATGGTGTCCATCGGCACCCAACGAGAAAGGCCAAGGAGAAGAAAGTGACCAGAGAAGAAGCCAGGAGGAGATGCCTGCTCCTGAAACAGCATTCTTACCCCATCCTCTCCTGCTTCCCCTCTCGCATGCCGACAGGGCTGTGTGCCCAAGTGTGCCAGCTCGCCTGGCTAGTGATCCTGCTCTGCTGTGCAGGCAGCCGGCTCTCTGCCCCAGCACAGAGCACATGCTGAGGTCTCACACTCCTTTGCTCACTCATTTCCATGTCTATGTTGCAGATTCCTAGAAATGAAGGAGGAGACTGTGGCCTTGAAGGTAGGAAGATGGCAGGCTCTGGGGCCCATTGGGCACATATCTGCCTGACTGAAGGAAGGAAAGAGTGAGAAGGCTACTGGTAGCTCAGGAAGCTCAAGGTTCTGGTGACTCACAGCAGTGGAGGTGGCTCATACTCCACCTGGAATGGAGGAGAAGGAGTTCAGGCCTGTTAGAGCTCTCTTTGGCCCCATATCTCCCCACTCTGAACTCTGTGGATGAAGGTCCCTCATCTGGATTGTGGAGCAGGGGAGGCCCCAACTATGAAAAAAGAGAGGGAAATGAGAGAGAAGAGAGCAGGGGAAGCTGAGCATTCCCAGTTAGAGGTATCTCAGTGAGGAAAGGCTAGGAGAGGCCAGTTATTCTTGCCCTATTGTATTCATTGGCCGCACAGGCATTTTGGGGCATCCACCTGTGCTAGGGTAGCTCAGTGCCTGTGGGCACCTTCCAGAAGAGGGAACTTTCTAGGCAAACACAGTTACTCCTCTCTGCCCTTCCTTGCCTGCCCAGACCTCTAGGTACCCAGCTAACACTAAATTTTTAGAAGTAAAAAAAAGCTATGTTGGCCGGGCATGGTGGCTCACATCTGTAATCCCAGCACTTTGGGAGGCTGAGGCGGGGCAGGTCACGAGGTCAGGTGTTCGAGACCAGCCTGGCTAGCATGGTGAAACCCTGTCTCTACTAAAAATACAAAAAATTAGCTGGACATGGTGGTGCATGCCTGTAATTCCAGCTACTCAGGAGGCTAAGTCAGGAGAATCACTTGAACCCAGGAGGCAGAGGTTGCAGTCAGCCAAGATTGCACCATTACACTCCAGCCTGGGTGATAGAGCAAGACTGTCTCAAAAAAATATATTTAAAAAGTTATGTTACAGCACCAGAACCTAGAATGATAACTGCTGGGTCTCAGTACTCTCCTTCCTGGAAACAGACACCTGTGACAAGAGAGAAGCAGCTAGGGACTCCTGCTTTGGCTGAACCAGAGTAGTGGTGCAGGCTGTGGAGGTAGATGCAGAACCATAGATCTTCAGAAATGTCAATTTCCTCCTCCCTTATGTGCCAGGTGGGCAGTATGCGTCATCTCCATTCTTTCTGATTGGGGGTTAATAGGGTACTGTGTTTGAGATCACACCAGGAGAAAGACGCCAGAAGGTGGACCAGGAGAACCATACATGGCTTGGACTTCAGTCCCAGGGGCCTGTGACTGGATCTGGTAAAGAGTAACAGTTAGGATGGCTGAGCGTGATGGCTCACGCCTGTAATCCCAGGACTTTGGGAGGCCAAGGCAGGTGGATCATGAGGTCAGGAGATTGAGACCATTTTAGCCAATATGGTGAAACTCTATCTCTACTAAAAACACAAAAATAAGCCAGGCATGGTAGTGTGCGCCGATAGTCTCAGCTACTCAGGAGGCTCAGGCAGGAGAATTGCTTGAACCTGGGAGGTGGAGGTTGCAGTGAGCCAAGATCACGCCACTGCACTCCAACCTGGGCGACAGAGTGAGACTCTGTCTCAAAAAAAAAAAAAAAAAAAAGAGTAGTAGGGATCTTGCTTGCTAGTATATCCAGATACAGACACATAATAATAAACATCCCCTTTTCAGAGAAGGATGGGCTAAGAGGAGGAGGGTCTGTGACAGAGCCTGAGTTCTCATTTGCCTATTTCTGTTCCTTTCACTGCTGGCATCTCTGCTTTCCTGCCAGGATAAGGGACCCTCTGCCCACTTGGTCCTGGTGATCCAGAGATGGCTTTGGTTAGAAAAAGGACAGCCGACTAGCCACTCCTTGTGCAGGAAGACAAGAACAGCTCCACTCCCCCAGCTCTCCCCAGCACTATCAGAAGCCCCAGATTCCTTGCATAATAAGCTCAGTCCTGAACTAAACCAACATAGCAGCTGGCCGTGGGTATAAAAGTAGTACTGTGAGGGGGAGCTTGGGTCCACCAGCTCAGGTTAGGCAGGTGTAGGGAGCTTAGTCCCAGGTGAGATAACAGAATCATGCTATAGCCAGGACAAGTGGCTCATGCCTGTAATCCCAGCACTTTGGGAGGCCAAGATGGGAGGATCACTTGAGCTCAGGAGTTCGATACTAGCCTGGGAAACATGGTGAAACCTCATCTCTACAATTTAAAAAAAAAAAAAAAATTAGCCAGGTGAGGTGGCCATACATCTCTAGTCCCAGCTGCTTGGGAGGCTGAGGTGGGAGGACTGCTTGAGCCTGGGAGGTGTAGGTTGCAGTGAGCCAAGATTATGCCATGCACTCCAGCCTGGGTAAGAATGGGACCCTGTCTAAAAAAAAAAAAAAAAAAAAAAGCCATGATATCACATTCCCTAATCCTCTACTTTCTCATACCTTATTTTCTGCTCACCTTTTCTTTCACCTCTCTATAGCCAGCTCCATTCCTGGCCACCTCCATTCCTGGCCACCTCATCCCCTCCAGTCTGAGAGGACATGGTAAGTAGTTGTCTGTTCCCTATGCTTTTCTCTCTCTCTCTCTTCCTCTCCTCCCAGCTCCCAACTGAGAACTACCCCTGTTTCAACTCTTTCCAGTGAATCTGAACCAGGAATTTCCAGTGAATTTTCCACCAGGATCTGAACCCAGGATATCCAGCCTCCATCATCACCCTAACCCTGAGAATGCCACTGGGGTGGGGAGGACTTGTCAGTCTTCATCCTTCCCCACAAGTATACTGAGGCCAGGACAGGTATGTCCATTGCCATGAGGGGCCCTGCCGTGGAGCAGAGGGCAGCCATAGGGTTGCAGTGGGGTCTCAGCCCTAAATGCATGTATGCCTGTGCATTGGGCACACTGGTTTATTAGTGTTATTTCAGCATTGTGATGCAGAGAGAGTAAGTGTAACAGCTGCTCCTTGCTTGCAGTGTTTATTGTTACCTAGAGACAACCTCCTGGCTTTTTCCCAGCTCCCCCTCCCCCCAACCCAACCCCTCCCTGCCAACAATCCTGCTCTCCCCACACTGATGGGAAATTTATAGCTTGCCCATACCATGCCTTTAACCCTCTCTTGTCCATAGGGTAGATAGGCTAAGGAAAGCCAAGTGAGCAGCAGGCATGCTTGGGTACCAGCAGGGTGGAATAATATGTGGAAGAGGGAAGGGGCAATGACACCCCTCCCCTCCATTCTATGTGTCCAGTCTTAGGCCCCTGCTGCCTTCCTGGCTCTCAGTGGAGTAAAAAGAGGAAATTTGGACCTAGTCTTGAGATCCTGGAAGAGCTCTTTTGGACCTAGCCTTGGGATCCTATCATCTCCTCACAAAATTATGATCTTCCTTGGGCATCTCTAAGCCACCAATTGGGTTGTCTGCACCTGTGCAAATATAGCAAGGTAGTGTTGAAACAGAGGGGTAAATCCAGAGTGGCAGAACCCCCAGCTCCCTCCTTTATGTCTGAGAGAGAGGTAGCTGTAGAGATTATATCAAGACAAACAAGAGGCACTGGCTTGAGAAATGCTGGCTGGACGTCTACAGCTGGGTAGATGTCAGACATGAAGCCTGCTGCTGAGCCTGGTGGGAAACACTGCCCGCCTTAACGTCACCTGAGCCCAGCACTAAGATCCTGAGAGACCCCCCAGTCCATTCTCCAAGCTGGTCTTTTTGGTCTGGTTATGCTGCTGCTGCTTTCTTGTCCTTCCTGGGTCATTTTCTCCTATGTATCTTCCAGTTTGATACCTTGGGGCAGATCCAAGAGACTGAGAAGATGGAGGCATCCTAGTTATGGCCTCAATACAGCTGGGGAAAGAAAAGCTCCCTCTGTCCTCTCTTGACCTTTCATGGAGGAACACTAAGTCTTCTACTCACCATCCTCGCTGGAAACAGAAGAGAGGAAAAGGCATCAGATTTTAGCAGAAAGGATAGAGGGTAGACATATGGAAAAACTTACTCATGGGATGAAAGACTTCAGATTGGGCCTGATTCTCTTCTGAGATTTTTCTTCTGCCTGCTGGTTTGTGTTTGTGTCTCCATAAGGAGCATTGGACAAACAAGGTTAGTTTTCCAGGCCTCTTCCAGACAGCCTCAGCACAGTTTCCACACAGTGCACCACTTCTCGGTTTTTCTAAATGTAATATAGTATGTGTGGTGGTTAGATCACAAGTTTTGGAGATAGCCCTGGGTTCCAGTGCCAGCTCTGCCACTTACCAGCTGTGCTACCTTGGTAAGTCACTTAACCTCTTTGAGTCCTAGTGTTTTTTTTTTTTTTGTTTTTTTTTTTTAGAGACAGAGTCTTGCTCTGTCACCCAGGCTGGAGTACAGCGGCTCAATCTCGGCTCACTGCAACCTCCGCCTCCCGGGTTCAAGTAATTCTCCTGCCTCAGTCTCCTGAGTAGCTGGGATTACCAGGCGCGTGCCACCGTGCCCAGCTAATTTTTTGTATTTTTAGTAAAGATGGGGTTTCACCATGTTAGCCAGGATGGTCTCCATCTCCTGACCTTGTGATCCACCTGTCTTGGCCTCCCAAAGTGTTGGGATTATAGGCATGAGACACTGCACCCAGCCCAGAGTCCTGGTAAATGCAGATAAACAATTAGTCTTTAAGTTTGTTGTGAGAATTTCATGAAATAATGTGTATAAAGCACCTACAGCAGTGCCTGATATTCAGTAGATGCTTACTCAACAGTGGATGGTGCAATCGAGTACTACTACTTTTATGAAGTTAGCAGGGCTGACATTGCTTCAAAAACTTTGTGGGCTCCCTGAGATTAACGGCCAAATGTATGTGCATATGCTGGGGAGAATGTCTGTAGTTTTCTACATGATGTGGAGTAGGGGTGGCCATCCTCTGGAAAGAAAGTAGTCCCAATTCTTGAATCAGGCTCCCCAAGAAGTCAGTTCCCCCATTCCTATGCCTCTCAAGCCAGAGTACCTTGGCCACTGTTCTGCCTGGAAGTTCAGCTTCATCCAGGATGGAGCTGGGAGAGATACTCATTAGGATAGCAACAACTAGCATTTGCTAGGCACTTTACAGTTTGTCAGTTACATTTATCTACATTAGCTCTTTTGAGATCCAGAACAACCCAGTAAAGAGAACTGCATTTATTGATGCTTCTGTGCCAGGCATTGTACTGAATGTTGTTTTTTTTTTTTTTTTTTTTTTTTTTGAGATGGAGTCACCAGGCTGGAGCGCAGTAGTGCAATCTCAGCTCACTGCAACCTCCAACTCCCTGGTTCAAGCAGTTCTTGTGCTTCAGAGAGTAGCTGGAATTACAGGCATGTGTCACCATGCCCCACTAATTTTTGTAATTTTAGTAGAGACGGGGTTTCACCATGTTGGCCAGGGTGGTCTCGATCTTCTGACCTTGTGATCCACCCACCTCAGCCTCCCAAACTGCTGAGATTACAGGCGTGAGCCATTGCACCTGGCCGAGTGTGGTTCCGTTTTTTAATCCTGAGTATGTTTTTTTATTTTATTTTTATTATTTATTTATTTGTGTGTGTGTGTGTGTGTGTGTGTGTGTGTGTGTGTGTGTGTGTGTTTTAAAGTATGTTTGAAGCCTATGGAGTATATCATCCCCTGGATATGCTGTGATTTATAAGGTTCATCTCCTATTTCGAATCATTTAGGTATTTTTGCTGTTATAAGAAATATCACAGTGAATATCCAAACAAATAAAACTTTATGCATTTTATTTTATTTATTTTTTGAGATGGATTTTTGTTCTTATTGCCTGGGCTGGAGTACAATGGTGTAGTCTTGGCTCACTGCACCTTCTGCCTCCTGGATTCAAGTGATTCTCCTGCCTCAGCCTCCCAAGTAGCTGAGATGACATGCACCTGCCACCATGCCTGGCTAATTTTTGTATTTTTAGTAGAGATGGGGTTTCACTATGTTGGCAAGGCTGGTCTCAAACTCCTGACCTCAGGTGATCCATCTGCCTTGGCCTCCCAAAATGCTGGGATTACAGGCATGAGCCACTGCACCCGACCTTCATGCATTATAAATAATTAATTCTGAGAAGTGGAATTACTGGTCAATGGATACAAATACCCACTTCCCATGGTTATGTTCATTTTATTGATGTGCCCTAATGAGAATAATATTTATTAGTCTTCCTCATTGGAATTCTACACTAGAAACACAAGGCAGCCCCTTTTCCCTCCTATACCCAACAGAGACATTAATAATCTATCAAGGCATTTAACATTGAGATCATAGTAGATCCACATGCAGCTGTGAGACATAATACAGAGGCAGAGAGGTCTCTTGTACATTTTGCTCACTTTCACCAAATGGCAACATTTTATGAAACTATAGTATAATGCCATAACCAGAATGTTGATCTTGATATAATCTACCAGTCTTATCCAGATTTCTCTAGCTTTACTTGTTCCCATATGTGTATATATTAAGTACTATACAATTTTATTACCTGTGTAATTTTATGTATCTACAACTACAGTCAAAAAGCTGACTAACACCACAAGAGTTCTTCATGTTGCCCTGTTATAATCACACCTCCTACCCTTCCACCCACCTTATCCCCTCCCTAACCTTTGACACCACTAATCTGTCTTCTTCTAAAATGTCATAGTTTCAGAAATGGGGTAATATAGTACGTAACTTTTTAGGATTTTTTTTTTATTGTTTTAGAGACAGGATCTTGCTCTGTTGCCCAGGATGGAGTACAGTGGCACAGTCATAGCTCACTGCAGCCTCGAAAGTCTGGGCTTATTAGCTGGGCATGGTGGCATGCTCCTGTAGTCCCAGCTACTTGGGGGGCTGAGGTGGGAGGGTCGCTTGAACCTGGGAGGCAGAGGTTGTGGTAAGCCAAGATCATGCCACTGCACACCAGCCTGGGTGATAGAGCAAGACCCTATCTCATAAAAAAGAAAAAATGTTAAAAAATAAAAAAATCCTGGGCTCAAGGGATCCTCCAGCCTCAGTCTTCTAAGTGGCTAAGACTACAGGTGTCTACCATCATGCCAGACTAATTTTTAAATTTTTGTAGAAATGTAAAATGGGCCTTTCTATGTTGCCCAGCGTGGTCTCAAACTCCTAGCCTCAAGCAGTGCCTGCTTTAGCCTCTCAAGTTGCTGAGATTACAGGCGTGAGCCACTGTGCCCAGGTTGTCTTTTTTCATGCAGCATAATTCCCCGGAGATCTGTCTGAGTTTTTATGTGTATCAATAGTTCATTTTATTTATTCCATGGTATGAATATACCACAGTTTGTTTGGCCATTTACCTGCAGAAGGACATCTGGGCTAATTCCAGATTTTTGGCTATTACAGATAAAGCTACTATGAACATTAATGTACAGATTTTTGTGTGCAGAGATTTTTGTGTGAACATAAACATTTTTCTATATTGCCAAGTTGTCCATGAACAAAGTTCTCTCACTTTGTACTCATTAGCAATGAATGAAATAGCTCATTTCACTTGTTTGCTGAATATTTTATATTCATAATTATTAAACTTCTTAATTGGGAATGGCATTACTGTTATCTCCATTTTATAGATGTGGAAAATTGAGGCTCACATTAAATCATTTTCCCAAGATCGTATGATGTTAAGTGACAAAGAAGAGCCTGGAATCTAAGATAATAAGGCTTTTTCCACCACAGCTGACTTTTCAGGTGGAGGCCTTTCTATACTTCACTAAGGTTGCCGAAAAGAGGGTGTGGGTGCTACTAGTAAAGAGATGTTGGGGGCAGGGAGAGCACTGGAGCAGCCTGGGTCAACTCAGGTCCTCACAGCCAACTTCAGTCCACAGAGTAAAAGAGCAGCACAGGCCAGGCGCGGTGGCATATGCCTGTAATCCCAGCACTTTTGGAGGCCGAGGAAGGTGGATCACTTGAGGTCCAGGAGTTCGAGACCAGCCTGGTCAACAGGGTGAAACCCCATCTCTACTAAAAACATAAAAATTAGCTAGGCTTGGTAGTGAGTGCCTGTAATCTCAGCTACTTGGGAGGCAGAGGCAGGAGAATTGCTTGAATTTGGGAGGTGGAGGCTACTACAGTAAGCCAAGATTGTGCCGCTGCACTCCAGCCTAGGCAACAGAGCAAAACCCTGTCTAAAAAAAAAAAAGCAGCAATGTCAGCAATGTCTTGGAGCAGGAGACCTGTGCCCTTAAAATTGTTTCCCCTTTGCCAGAGAACAAGGCTGAGGTGAATGGTGCCCTTAAGAAATCTATCCACAGACCTGAGACCTGGAGTGGGGAAGGGAGGACCCAGCACCCTTTTGGATGCCTATCACAGGATGAGGTATTAATGTCCTCTTTGGAAATGCACAGTTGAATGTGTCTATGAGGTCTGAGGAAATTGAGACCAATAATAAGTGAGCTCTCTATTCTAAGGGGTAAGGGATATATAGCACTTTCTGTTGTTTTTGAGCAGGGGAACTATAGTTCATTTACAAACCCACACATCCACACACACCTGTTGGGCAGGCTCAGTGTCTAGGACATGGTAGAGAGGGGATGAGCACAGTGGAAGCAAAAATGCCAGTTCGGTGCTTAGTGCTGACTTTACCACTGCTCTTCACGGCAACTGAACTCATGGACAGCTCAGGAGAAGCTAGAGAAATTGTTTGGTCTGTCCCTCAGCCTCTGGGCACTGGTTGAAGCTGACAGGTGGAAACCTAGACTTGGCCCAGACATGATGAATGTAGAGATGCCAATTTGTAGGAGAGTAGGTTTGGCTCCTCTCCTGGGAGTTCTGTCTGGCCAAAGGCTGCCACCTCCCACCTCCTGCTGGAGCTGGCTCTTTTATAGTTGATGTTACCATTGCTCTCTTGGCCTATTCCAGCAGCTGTGGACTCCTGTTTTCCCCATTCACGTACAGCTGCAGAATCAGGCTAAGATTACGTATCACTCCTCCATCTTCTTGGGCCCATCAGGAACAGCATATCTCTCAGTGGTACCCACTGTCCCTGCCCATAGTCTCAGCCATGTGGGATATAAACACTGAGGCCAGACCTGGAATGGGGACTATCAAGATTATATAGGCATCACACTGTATCATCAAAACAACTAGAGATATCCATTCTGAACCTCTGTCCTCTGGTTGGAAGTTCTTAGACAAAGGGAGACCACTCTTTACTAGCTCTTTCACCTCCACCCACACTGAGATTTCCTGGCTCTCCAGAGGTCCTGACTGTGGCTGGGAAGACAGCTACCTTCTCTTAGAGCCAAGATGGTGAGGAAATCTCAAGATCCCTCCCTGCCTTGTTCCCTTTCCTGGGCTGCTCCTCTCTTCAGGTCCCCTCCTCTCCTGCGACCACTCCATTCCCATTCCTTCTTTCTTTTCTCCTCTCTCTCTCAGCAAGTTTTTTATGTGATTACAGGCACTGCATGGTAATTAGTGCTAAACTCATTTGCACAACTACAGTTAATTGGCTACAACAATTAATTAATGTGTTGGAAATTTGGCACTGGAAAAAAAAGTTTGTCATCAAAAAAAGGGCAAAAAAATTGTAGAGTGAGGTACCCATAAAAATCGAGGGTAGGCTTCAAAAGCCCAGCTGGGCCTCAAACTTCAGGCCTGCCTCAGATGCCTTTCCACTCTCAACTTCAACGCATTTTCCTCTCATTTTTTTTCCTCCTTTCTTTCTCTATCTCTCTCCTTTTTCTTTCTTTCTTTCTTTCTTTTTTTTTTTTTTTTTTTTACAAGTTAAGCAAACTCATTTCCCTGATAAAATATAGCATGACTAATGGCTAGAGCATGTAAAAATCATTGGGAAAATGTCCTTGGAAGACGAATGCATTTTCAGCAGAATAATTAACTTAATTAACAAATTCACATGCATATTCATCAGGCTATTAATGTCTTCTCGGCTCAGCTTGATGAACATTGCGGTAATAACCATCTCATTTACATACTGCATTCTACTGCGATCCAAAACAGAGACAACATACAGGCGTACACACACACACACACACACACACACACACGAATACACACAACATGCCTGAACCACTCTTGACTTCCAGGTTGGCTGGGAGAGTGTGTGTGTGTGTGTGTGTAAGCGACGCAGGGTACGGAGTGGGTGAGTGGGAACCCCAGCTGGGTGGTGTGATCTTTAGATGGCCATGAGTCAGGTGGGCTAGAGATACCCACATGTAGACGTCTGAGAGAAGTCAGTATTCATTCTCATTCTCTCTCTCTGTCTCTTTTTCCTCGTTTCCATTTCTCTGTGTCATTTTCTCTCTTCTTCTCTTGCTTCCCGCCGCCCCCCCCCCCCCCCCCCCTCCTTCCCCTTAAAAATTTGTTTTTTTCCCCCCTTTTTTTTTCCCCCCCCCCCCCCCCCCCCCCGCCATATCTCTCTAGGGAAAAACTTGGTATCCGTGCCAACTTTTTTTCCCCCTCCCCTCCTCCCTCTCTCTTCTCCTTCCACTCTCCCAACTGCTGCCAGCCGGCATCAGCGCCGAATTGCCATCTCCTTGAGCTCTCTGTGGAGCAATCTCAGAGAGCAGTAAGGTGTGACGCGGGGCTCTGCCGGCTTCGCAGCACCGCCTGCGGAAAGAGCGCAGGATGGCGGAGGAAGATTAAGAGAAATCGCGAGCAGGGCTCGGCTGCCATTGGTGTGTGCAAACGCCGAGGAGGAAGGGAGAGGGAGAGTGAGGAAGGGGGGAGAGAAAGGGGAAAAACCAGCAGCTGTCGGCCTAATTCTTCTAACGCTCTGCTTGTGGTCATATTAGAAAAACAGATTATGCCCCTTGGTGCCACTCACTTATACTTGACATACGTTAATGTTCTATATCTCCATTTTCCGGTTCTTGATGACAGTGGACTTGAGGTCGAGAAGGATGGGGGCCTGGGTGTCCAAGGCACACAAAAACCCCTGTTCTCTCATTCTCTCCTGCCCTTGAACCCCAGTCTGTACTCGCCCTTAAGAAAGCTAGCCTGAGCCCATTTTGCAATCCCTTATGAGATCCAGAGGTCAGAGGATACCTGGAGGCCCTAGCCCTATAAGTCACCTCTCCTTTATAGTCTTAATAGGTCATGTTAGGACCAAGTGAGACCAGCTTTTGTGGCACTACCCCCCAACCTTTCTATGGGCTCTGTCCCTCAAATCAGAAGTTGAGGGTTAGAGAAGGGAGTCTGTGATAGTGAGTGTTCCAAGAGGGGTTACAGAGAAGTCATAAGCAAAACAAGGCCAGGATTGTTTCTGGGTTGCTATGGAAACCAGGTTCCCTCCTCCTGGCAGGGAGGAGTGCCTGAGGCCTTCCTCCTGCCACCAGTCCTGAAGGTTTGCTAAGGCCTGGGGAAAGGGCTGGTCTTGGAGGACAAACCAACCATTCCCCACAACTGGCCTGCCAGCCAAAGGCCTTTGACCCCCACCTTCCCTACCCTCCCACCCCAATATTCAGTCAAAGGGGCTTTTTCCTCTGGTGCCTAGTCCTCTATGGAGACCTGTTGCTTAGCAACCACTGGTGCTTTCTTCCTAATAATTCACAGGGACGGAGAGATAAAATATCTGTGTCTATATTCAGTTCCCCTTCCCTGTCTATTTATATTTAATAACTGAAGCCCTGTCTTAAGTTCCCTTAGCACCTGCCTTAGAGAGCTCTTAGAGGGATTATCCACAGGCTGAAGAAAGAAGGTTACAACTGAGGAAGAACTTTTGAACAGGGAAGAGTGGAAGAAAAGACTGGAGTAGGAAGAGCATCAAGGGAAGCTGCGGAAACATATTTTCTTAAGTACAGGTAGAGAGAGGAAACGAAATATTTAGAACTTGGAATGTGGGACGGGGATATCCACAGGGATTCTTTTTTGTTTTGTTTTTTGAGACAGAGTCTTGCTCTGTCACCCAGCTGGAGTGCAGTGGCGCGATCTCGGCTCACCGCAACCTCCGCCTCCTGGGTTCAGGCAATTCTCCTGCCTCAGCCTCCTGAGTAGCCGGGATTACAGGCATGCACCACCATGCCCAGCTGATTTTTTTTTTTATTTTTAGTAGAGACGGGGTTTCACCATGTTGACCAGGATGGTCTCGATCTCTTGACCTCGTGATCCACCCGCCTCGGCCTCCCAAAGTGCTGGGATTACAGGCTTGAGCCACCGCGCCCGGCGCCTTTCTTTTTTTTTTTTTTTTTAAATGGAGTTTCACTCTTCTTGCCGAGGCTGGAGTGCAATGGCATGATCCCAACTTAACTGCAGCCTTTGCCTCCTGGGTTCAAGCTATTCTTCTGCCTCCCAAGTAGCTGGGTAATCCCACATGCCACCACGCCCTGCTAATTTTTGTATTTTTCATGGAGACGAGGTTTCATCATGTTGGTCAGGCTGGTCTCGAACTCCTGACGTCGTGATCTGCCTGCCTCGGCTTCCCAAAGTGCTGGGATTACATGTGTGAGCCGCCGCGCCCGGCTTCTCTCTCATATTTCTATCTGTAAGAGGCCCGTTGGATCTCCAGTTTCCTAGTGTCTGGATGTTGGTATCCAGGAGAGGGGACTGTGCTGGTATGTGTCCCCTAAGGTCTGGGTACATCCTAGCTTTTCAGTCACTAGGAAGGAGCTCTCCACTAGAAAACCACACACCTGATCTGTGAGTGGAGGCTGTAAAATAACCGGAAAATGAGGAACAAGGAAGGTCTCCAGCAGCCTAGTGCCTATATGCAGAGTCAGGAGACTTGGGTTTAGTCACTTCTCATTACTCTCCCATGATCCCAGGTTATTATCCACTTGATCTTTTAAAGCCCTTGTTGCCCCATCTGTAGGCCAGGAATAATAATAATGTTTACCTCACTAGACTTTAGCAGGATCAGTTAAAGTAATATGTAAAGGAAAATATGCTGCAGACTGTCACATTTAACTAAAATATTATTTTAAGGTCTGAAAAAGGTCTGATTGCTGGGGTGAGGGAGGCATCATAAATCCAGCCCAGCCCTGGGCTTAGGAGTACTCCTTCCCATGGCTCTCATGGCTCCTGGTCTTCCATTAGGTTGTTGGCAAGAGGGGTATGACTCTTTGCCCTCTGATCATTGGGGCAGGGAGCTATAAAAATCAAAATCAAACACGAAGCGGTCTAGGGAGAGTCCTGTACTGTTGTCCCTATCATCTTTCTCACCTCAGACACAACCTCTGGCCTCTAGTTTTCAGCAGCTGAGACAGCAGCCCTACCAACACCCCACCCTAACCCTCTGCCCCTTTCCATGGTCAGCACCTTTGCTGCCATCATGCTAGCTCACAGACTGTACAGTTTCACCCGCCATACCCCCCTTCTTTGCACCTCTTCCAACCCAAGCCTTCTGTGGCAGACAGATGGGGTGTCTGCAATGGAAAAGGCTCTGGGCTCTACGCCGTCTTGGGTGGGCAGCCCCTCTCCCCATCTCTCCATTACTCCCTCTCCCCACCTAAGACACTCAGATTCACCCCAGGCGGGACTAGATGGGGCTGAGAATTCCAACTCTCTTTTCTTCTTAGGCCCAGCTCCAGAAGCAGACCCAGAACGGTATCCTGAGACCCAGAACCTAGCCCCTCTTCATGGAAGACCAGTGCAAAGGAGGAAATAGGTTAGGGAATGGTAAGGCTCCATGTGATGGGACTAATGAGAAGAGGCAGGGAGAGGCCTAGGGCCTTTCCCTGAGGACTGGATGGCTGGAGTTTGGGAGCCTACATTGACAGAGGAGGCTAAGCCCGGGCAGCTACTTTGTTCCAGAAATCTAAGGTCCCTAGACGGAGCTTAGCTTGGGAAGGGAGAAGGGAGCTAACATTGCAGAGTACCAACTGTGAGCCAGGTGCAGTGCCAGAGCCTTTCCATACCTGTACTCAAAACTAGCAGGTGAGGAGTTAGGGCACATAGGTGTCTCATGAGCTCCCTGTATCTTAGCACGGTCAACCACCTCCTTTGATTCCGTGATGTCACTGCCAGTTCTCCTTCCGCTCTGACTGGTCTTTGTCTGTATCCTTTGCAAACTCATTCTCAACTCCTTAGACTCAGTCAAGTCCCCCACGTAAACACTTCCATGGTACTATATATCCTTCTTCAGAGCACTTAGCACAGTTATTTCCTATGTATTTGTCCAGTCATTTGAATAATGATCCTAGCTTCATTGGATGGAAAGTTCCACAAGGTCAGTGACCATTTCTATCTGTGTTCACCAGTGTGTTCCCAGTGCCCAGAAACAGTGCCTAGCGTAAAGCAGCTGTTTGGTAAAGACTTGTTCTTTGAATGAATAAATGACAAAAGAACATCTCTCTGGCCTAAACTCCCTTCTTAACCACTCCCTCACCCTGAGCTCACCTACCCCAATGTGTGGACCAGGGAACAAGGTACCTGGGAGATCAGGCCACCTTGTTCTCCCACATCAGGACCAGTCCTAGTTTCAGGGTGTGGGGCCATTGCTGTGCCAGAGCCTGGTCCTGCCTGTCTGCTCTTCAGCTTTTCCAGGGACAGAGAAAATTCAAAGTCTCAATGGTTTTTCCCCACGTAGGGGCCTGAAATCATTCATGTGAGCTGGAAAGGGAGGGGTGTTCCATCAGAGAAAGGTGCTCTGAAGAAAATCCTTTTTTTTTTTTTTTTTTTTTTGCCTTGCTGAGACTGCAGAGACCATCTGCTGCCACCCCTCTGTTTGCTTCTGTCCTCTTAACCTGAACTTCAGGGAAAAGAGATGGTTAAGCTAGGTAGGAGGGATAGGCAGTTTACCAGATGCAGGACAGGCTGCTTGCTCCTAAAAATGTCTGGGGAGCTGGGTGATGAGCCTTGGCCAGGTGATTGGAGCAGAGGAACACAGAATTCGGGAACAGCCAGTCCTTTGGGTCTGCATTCTCTAGACCCTGGGAAGCAGGGGGTAGATGAAATGACCTCTGTGAGGTATCCAGCCTCCAGCCAGGGCTTTATCTGACTCATTTGCTGCCCTTGCCATCTGACCTCAGTGTTCCCACATCTATAGACAGTTAAAGTTAAGCGAAGCATAGTAGCTCCTTGCTGTATGTGGCTACTCCCCATTCTTAACCTTGGGCAAGCACACAGTTAGTTGCCAGCCTTGCAGCCCGGAGCATCTCTTCATCCAACTAGCACCAATACCCAGTGCTCACAGGGGCCTCTCAGCCCCCTTATCCTAACAGTGCCCGTCAGTACCTGGGTATCTGGGGTCATGGATCTTGGAAGGCACTCTGGGCAGTGTTAGTCTCTCTGGCTCCACCTGTTCTCTGGGCCCTAATGAAGCAGGACAACTCAAGCTTCAGGCCAAGTCCTTGTGTCCTTATCAAAGACAACATCTGTCCCCTCTAAGAAGATAACCCCCGGGGGGAGGAGGGTGAGACAGGCACAAGGGAGAAATCCTGATCTTGCCTGGGCCTTCACCACAAATTCCACTGCAGGCATAGATGGGGATGAAAGCTAAGACAACCACAGAGGCGCTCACACACATGCCCCACGTGGGCCTTCCTGCCTCTGAGCCCCCATGTACAAAAGCCTCTCCTAGGCTGACCCAGCTACCTGGGCTGCTGCTGCTGCCAAGCGGCCTTCTTTTATTCATGCGTTGTTTTATTGCTGGCAAATGCTGCTGCTTGCTGCTGTTGGAGGCGTTCCTGCCAAATCCATCCCAACATCTTGGCCTGGCATCAGGGCCGCATGCTAATGTGGAAATTTAAAGAGCCGCTCGGCTTTAAATCGGAATTTTAAATGAGCAGCAGTGCTCCGAGGAGACCTGGGCAAAATCGAACAGTATCTGATGCACCCTTCCTCCTCCCACACCCACAGCATCACCCCAAGTTCCTCCCTTCTCTCCCTTTGATTTGAATATTAGAGGAGGTATTGACATGGGACACACTAGGGGAAAAGGGAGGTACCAGGATAGAGGAATTTGTTCAAGATGGGGTCATCTAGACTAGTGAGGATCACTCAGGACCGAGAATGGATCTACTGCTTGCTGTCATAGGCAAATGGCCAAATGGAGGGTGTTCCACAAGGGAGAAGGGCTAGAGGTGATGAAACTGAAGTTACTCCCTCACTTCCTATTTTACCAGGAAACAAGAAGAGAAGGCCTCCTCTGCAGAGAAGAGGGAAGGTGGAATTCCATGAAGACACTCACATACAACATAGACTTGTTGCCAATGGGATGTGTGCACACAGCTGTGCATCCAGGCTGGGATGCTTGATGAGGTCTCTGCAGCACATATGCACATAGCTCACACATCACCCATGGATGGAGAGGAATTACCTGCACATGGAAGGCAGTCTTTCTTTCCCTATCCAGGCCACTTTTGTAACCCCAGAGCAAGCTGACTTCTGCAGGTTGCTAGCCTGAACTGTGCCACAGGTCTTTCCATTTATCCTAATTTCCCAGCTCCTGGTAGCTGCTTGAGTCAGCCATGGTGATGGAGCTCTGCAGCTCTTCTGCCAGAATGGGGACAGGGGGAACCTGAGGTCATCCTGTGCACCTGTCTTGGCCACAGTGTGGTGCCCTCTCTGGTGATCACCAAAAGACAGGCTCAGACATCTCATCTGGGAGAGGTTTTGGGCACAGCCTTGGTTTCAAAGGAAAGAGGGGGCTAATGGGAGATGAGAGAGGCAGTCTGTGCCTCCCTCTGATTCCCGCTCCTTACCTATCTCCAGGAGACAGGTGGCCTCTCATTATCAGAAAACATTTTTTGAGTGCCTGCCTTCAGGGAGACACCATGCTTTACTTTAGCGCAGTGCCTCACAATTTTCTGAATTGACAGCAGCCCTCAGAATCTGGATGTGCTGTCCCCATTGGAAAGTCCAGAGTAACTCACATGGTGACATCAGCCTTACTCATGTTAGGCTGCCAGGCCAAGGGATGCTCCAAGACCTTCCCTAAAATTCTTCCTCCCTCAAAGAAGGAGCCAGCACCTTCAAGGGGCTGGTGTGGCTGCCAGCCAAGAGGCTTGGGGAAGGCCTGGGGCATGCAGCTGGCACCTGCCCACCAGATCCCCAAGGAACACCCTCCTCCCCTACTCCCACAGCCTTATTCAGATGGCCTCTGGGCTAGAGTGCCACTTCTCCCCATTCCCAGAAAAACTTCAAACTGGACAGCCTCCCTTTCCATTGTAACCTGCTCTTCCACCCAGACTAGATACAAGCAATTTTTCCAGGAAGCACCAAATGTTTAATATAGTAGGGGTTGAGCTGGGCCTAGGTACAGGAACTTGAGGATTGAGGCCTGGGCTGGAATTCTGGAAGTTGTTGAGGTCAAGAGAGGTATGAGGAAGAACAACTTGATGTGAGTGAAATAGGATGGGGGGACATGAAGGGGAGGGCCTGAATGAATCTGCCTCTCTCATCCAATTAGCAACATGCAAATAATATGCAAATGACACCCTCTTTGTCTAGAGACTACAAGGCCAGTGCTCTTTGGAAATGGGTTGCAGAGGGACCTCCAGACAGTGTCTGAGATCCTCAGATACGGGACACCCAGGCTCAAGAGAGAGGTCAGAGTACAGCCAATTGGTTCTTGCTTATTCCCTGGATTGGCTAACTTTCTGTGAGCCTCAGTTTCTCTATGTGTGAACTGGCAAGACTACTGGATGGTCTCTAAGGCTTTTTTCCAATATTGACAGTCTGGGATTCTACGACCTGAGCCCAGTGCCAGGGCAGAGTGGAGGATTTGAGTCCATTCTGGGTGGAAGCCAAGATCTTTGGCTCTCTTACCCCTGCTCCCCACCTCAGCAATTCTGTCATGCTACCCCCGCAACCCCACACACACCTGCCATCCCAAACATGGGCAGTTTCCTGAAAGCAGTGTTTTCTCCTATCCATGCTTTTACCTACACTGTTTTCTCTGCTTGGTATGCCCTTCCTATTTCAGCCCCTCACCTGGCTAAGTCCTCCAACTCCACCAGCCTTGCCTGCCTTACTTGTCCACTCCCCAGTTCTGGCAAGGTGCCCCCCTTCTGGGTGCCTCTGTGTAGTTTACTTCTCTCTTGTCCCACTAGACCATGAACTGGTTTTGTTCAAGACGAAATCTCCAGTATAAGTGTATTAGTTTCCCAAGGCTACTGTAACAAATTAACCACAACCCTGGTGGCTTAAAACAACTGAAGTTTATTCTTTCAGTTAGCACAGTGCCTCACAATTTTCTGAATTGACAGCAGCCCTCAGAATCTGGATGTGCTGTCCCCATTGGAGGGTCCAGAGTAACTCACATGGTGACATCAGCCTTACTCATGTTAGGCTGCCAAGCCAAGGGATGCTCCAAGGAGGAGGCCAGAGGTTCCACATCCATTTCACAGTACCAAAATCAAAGTGTTGTCAGGGCTGTGCTCTTTCTGGAGGTACTAAAGGAAAATCTGTTCCTTGTCTCTTTCAGCTTCTAGTGGCTACTAGCATTCCTTTGCTTGTGGCCACATCACTGCAATTTCTGCCTCTGTCTTCACAACACCTTCTATTCTTTCATATATGTATAATCTCTGTCTCTCCCTACCTCTGTCTCTCTCTCTCTCTCCCCCTCTCTCTCTCTCATAAGACACTTGTGTTGACATTTAGGGCCCACCTGGATAATACAGAATAATCTCCCCATCTCAAGATTCTTAATCATATCCTCAAAGATGAAGCCATTTTCCAGATAAGGTAACATTCACAGGTTCTGGGGATTAGGACATGAACCTAGCTTTAGAAGCTGTCAGACCACCAAAATAAGTAAAGACATTTTAAAATTTACCATTTATTAAGTATCATGTGCTAGACACCTACATACATTTTTCTCACCTCAATTAAGTTTTACAATAACTTGAGCCAGGAGAGGTGGCTCACACCTCTAATCCCAGCACTTTGGTAGGCTGAGGCAGGTGGATTGCCTGAGGTCAGGAGTTTGAGAACAGCCTGGCCAGCATAGCAAAACCCCGCATCTCCACTAAAAACACAAAAAATTAGCTGGGCGTGGTGCCAGGCGCATGTAATCCCAGCTACTCAGGAGGCTGAGGCAGGAGAATCACTTGAACTTGGGAAGTGGAGGTTGCAGTTAGCTGAGATTGTGCCATTGCACTCAGCCTGGGCAACAAGAGCGAAACTCCATCTCAAAAAAAAAAAGTTTTACAATAACCCTGAGATGTAGGTATTCATGCCTCTCTATTCTATAGACAAGGAACCTGAGGCTCAGGGAGATTGAGTCACCTGCCCAAAGTCACATAGCTGGTAAATGACAGAACTGGGATTTGAAACCAGATGAGCTTGGCGCCAAAGCCAACATTCTTTTTGCCTCACCATCAGCCTCTGAGCCTACCCAGGCCCTGGCACAGTTTTTTTTGCCTGAATGGATATGCCGAAAAAGAAAGGTGAAGAAGAGAACGGATGATGAGACCCAGCATTTTTAGTGATACTGACCCTAGCTTTCTTTTGCCAAAGCCCTCTTACCTCCCCTCTTATTCTACCCCACCAACTCTGATCCCTTGTTTCAGATGCCTGGAATCCCCCCCCAGCTTGCAGCCCCCTGCCAACTACTGCTGCCCAGAAGGGTGGCACAGTGCCTGGACTTCAGGCAGGATCTATCATATCACAGAAACAGAGGGTGTCTGGAGGTCACCTCATTTTGTCCTCTGTTCACATCGAGCCCTGCCCATGAGGACAGGGGCAGACAGGATCAGGGTAGTGGGCAGCAGAAGGATGAAGTGCCCATCTCTTCTTTCAGCTGCCCTTTCTCTTTTCTTTCTTCTTCTGACTTGGCAGACATCATGCATAATGAGAATTGGCCAGAATCAGGAGTCCTATGGTCATAGGACTGACCCAGTCCTAGATTCTCCAAAAAATAAAACGAGATTTTTGGCTAAGTCCCTTCACCTTTGTGGGCTTCTAATTCTTTGTCTTTAAAATGGGATCGATAATAGGGGTAATAATAATACCCAAGTCACGGGGCCTTTGGAATAATAACACAGCCAAGGAAAGAAGGGTCCAACCCACGGCCTGGAGCAAGGCAGGTGCTGCAGGAATATTTAATAACACCCCCCTTTGCCCTCCAGCCAAGTCCCTTTATCCTGAGTAACACAGGGCTCAGCTCACCTCAGCCATTCTGGTCTGCCTTGCGCGCTAGACTGTGAACTCTTCTTGGCAGGCTCTTGTTCATTTCTAATCACCGCCCATTCCCCTCCCTAGTGTCTAGCCCGTGCTTGGGTAGGTAAGATCAACACATGTTTAATAAATGAGGCCGGGCACGGTGGCTCACGCCTGTAATCCTAACACTTTGGGAGGCCGAGGCGGGTGGATCACTTGAGGTCAGGAGTTCAAAACCAGCCTGATCAACATGGTGAAACCCCATCTCTACTAAAAATGCAAAAACATTTAGCCGGGCGTGGTAGAGGGCGCCTGTAATCCCAGCTCTTCGGGAGGCTGAGGCAGGAGAATCGCTTGAACCCGGGAGACAGAGGTTGCAGCGAGCTGAGGTCGCGCAACTGCACTCCAGCTTGGGCGACAGAGCGAGACTCCGTCTCAAATAAATAAATGAGTAAGTAAGTTAAGTGTCGGCCCCCCAATTCCTGAGAGGCACAGAGCTTGACTCCCACCAGCAACCTTTCCCTGCACGGTCCTGGCGGCGACATCAATGGCGGGGAAAGAGGCGCTGCAGCTTTAAGATTTCTCTCGGGCGTCCCGGTTGCCAAGGCGCGGTTGCCAGGGGCCTGCGCGGAGTTGCGTCCGGCCTTAGCGCGCGGGCTCCGGGTTTCCGCCATTGCCGCTGCAGCCGGGCCGCGCCGTGCTCGGCTCCTCCGAACCGTCTGGCGGACTTGGCACCGGCCCCCGCTCCTCAGTGCCCCCGCAGTGCGTGGCAGGCTGCGGCTTCATTATCCTGATTGATTCCTCCTGCTCCCAGACACCATGGGGGCCCCGGACAAGGAAGCGGGGCGGAGGCGGCATCTGCAGGCCTCCTCCCCGGCCCTCGCCCCCAGCCGCTCCTCAGGCCACCCTGCTGTGGCTGGCCAGGCAGGGCAGGGAGGGAGGACCGGCCTGTCTTCTGCTCTCTGGGTGGGCGGGGAGGGGAGCAGTGTCTGTAGGTGCTTGTTCCTAAGGTGTCCGCTCTGGGCCGTGTACACCCTGCCTCGGGCCGGCCCTCAGCAAAGGTTTTGCGCCTTCTCCGGGAGGATATGGAAAGGTTGGGGTGGGGAAAGAATACAGTGGAGGACTGAAAACTTCAGAACAAGCCTTGGCAAAACGGGAAAGGTGACGTCTCTGAGGAGCGTTGGTCACGTGTGTCAAGACCTGCTGACACGTGTCTTATGTACCTCCCTGGGCATCTTCTCAGTACAGTTCTCAATAGAGGCAGGGGCAGGGTCTGGACCCAACCAAGACAGGCAAGGACCTGAGCTCAAAGGAAGGCCGGGAGTCTGTATGAGGGCGATTACCTGTTCCCTGGAATCCAGCAGGGTGTGCCCACCCCACGCCCAATCCAAGTAGTGAGACCTTAGTAGGAGCATCTGGGGGCCAGAACTGAGAATGGAACATCTTCTTAGTTCTGCCACTTGGTTTGTGGCCTGGGCAAGTCACTTTACCTTTCTTAGCCATGGTTTATCCCAGTTGTTCAATGGCTAAATGGGGTAATTTGTAATGTGTAGATGGCAGGACCCTACTTAAGTCCTCTGGCAAGAAGAAGAAAGGGAGATGAGGGGCTGGCCTCTATCCCTGCTGCTGTTTTGGATGGATCTCTTGAGGGAGGTGAGTCTTCTCCATATGCTTAAATCCCTGCTTAACTGGTAGATGACCTCAGAACTTCCAGCCAAAGCTGCCCCCTTATCACAGTAGAGGGGCAAAACTGCTCTCTACCTTATTGGCATTGCATAGATTTAATATCTACATTTACACCAGGCTCTTCACTACTCCTGTCCCTCTCTCCTTGGGGCCTCTTTCCCCACAATCCCTGACAGTCTCCCTCTAGTGCCTCAACCCTGTCATGTCCAAGGGCCAGACCTGGGAAATTTCTTACATAGGCTCCAACCATTGGTCCCTGTCAGCCCTGGGAAAGAGGGAGCTGGTGGGGAATTTAGACCATTTAATTTATATCTGTTGTGCTTGTGAATGTGATCTGGGTCTCTCTGGCGACTCAGTGTCTATCTCAGGGCCTGTTTCCTCTTCTGTAAATTCATTATTCTTGCAACCCACATTTACTGGGTGACCACAGCAGGGCGGCATGGTGCACCCAGCAGGTGGAAGTATGGAAAAAACACAGGATGGAAAGAACTCCACTAAGGCTGGGTGCAGCGGCTCATGCCTGTAATCCCAGCACCTTGGGAGGCAAGGCCGGTGGATCACCAAGATCAGGAGTTTAAGACTAGCCTGGCTAACATGGTGAAAACTTGTCTCTACTGAAAATAGAAAAAGTAACCTGGTGTGGTGGTGCACACCTATAATCCCAGCTACTCGGGAGGCTGAGGCACAAGAATTACTTGAACCTGGGAGGCGGAAGTTGCAGTGAGCTGAAATCGTGCCACTGCACCTCCAGCCTGGACGACAGCGAGAATCCATCTCAAGAGAAAAAAACCACAACCCACTCTGCAACTACTGATCTAGGGGCAACTGACTAATTCACACAGCAGCCTCTCCAACACCAGGGTGTCGCTGCAGGAGCATCTCCTAGATTCTAGAGCATTCCACAGTGTCATGATACTTCCTACTCTGCTTCCTGAATGCAGCAGACTTTTCCCCTAGACTCTTCAGTCAGAGGCTGATTAATTTACTATGGGAAAAGACATCCTAAAATTTGAGTCTGGGGCTTTTGTTCATTCCCTTTTGTTAGAATTCCCTATTTTTACACCAGTCATGCATTACCTTTATATTCACAGGGAAAACACAATAAAAACATTTCCAATTTGGGGAGAAAAAGGTGCCAGGGAGCATTTTTTCCCCCTTTGGTAGCCAGAATCAGGTTAGCTAGAGTATCTAGGCTTGCAAAGCTGCCCAGGACCTCTGATCAGTGTGGATCTGTGTGTGGCTGCCTCAGTCTACCCGTTGGCCCAGCTGCCCACCCACCCCTGGCTGGCTTACCCTATCCTCAGCATCTGTAGCCCTCAGCTCCACTTCCTATTAATACAAATCACGTGGGACCCTCACTGTGGCGTCTCCAGGCAAAAGATGAAGCCACAGCCGCCTAGTGGCTGCCAAGGAAGCTGGCAGGAAGGGGCATCTCTACCCAGCGTCTCCTGGGAAACAGTGAGCTCCCCAGAGAAGGGACATTTGGAAATAAAATTTCTGTCATTGTGTGTCGATGTGTATGTTGGGGCAGGAGAGGGGTTAAGAAGCCTCCTCAGCCCCTCCTCTCCCCTTAGGGAAAGCCTCTTTGAGCAGCTCTCCCATTGCCTCCCAAAACTCCAGCCCCTTATAGGCTCTGCTGGGACTGGACAAGTGGCTGCAAATGTCCCTTCAGGTTCATGGTGGAGGTGGAGAAGAGCACTGCACTGAGAGTCAGAGGCCCCAGTTCTGAGCTTCCTGCCTTACCCCATGGCCCTGGCCTATTGTACCTCCCTTTCTGAGTCCTAGGAGCCTCCTCTGTAAATTGAGATTTCCTCATCATTCCTGGTCCCTGTATTGGGCCTCCTCCACAAAGTCCAGGAATATAGTTGGGGCATTCTAGGCCATTCTTTCCCATACCTAGGGCAGATACCTAATAGGAGCTCATGATTCCTGATGTGACCTTGACTGGTTGCTTAAACCATCCAGGGCCCGTCACCTGCCCATGTGTTCATTCAGGCATTTGTAGGTGCCTTTTGAGAGTTGAAGTCTGTTCTAAGAGGGTCTAAGGCTGCCCACATTTTTATGAAAGAGGCATCTCAGCTTTCCCTTGCTGTACCAGAAGTCAGCTGCATGTCACCTTCCTTCCATGACAACCCCCTTCATGAGGAGCTGGAGGGCCTTGCAACTTTCTCTTCCCCTAGTGTCCAAAGCCAGCCCAAGGGAGAAGCCATGGTGTCTCCTGGGAAATAGAGGTGGGGATGATGCCTCCTCCCCTCTCACTCCCACCTGTTTCCCTTTGCTCTCCCTTGCTGTTGACAGTCAAGCCACTCCCAGCCCAATCCACCTCTCTCCTGTAAAATTATGGGATGTTCAAATTAGAGACAGGAGCCCTTTGAAACCACAGGCAGAGGTCAGAGGTGCCCTAGTAAAAGCAAGTGGCTCTCTCCCCAATGGAGGCCCCCTCCTGGTTTCACCTCCTAGAGTTCCCCTTCCTTAAGAGACTCTACCTTCTAGGCAGGTTGGGGATTGCTGAGAGGGCCCTCCCTGCAGGAGACAACCCGCACAACTTGGAGGGGACAGAAGAACTCTAGGGAGGAAGAAGGCCAGGGTCCCTGCAGAGCCCCAGGGGTCCAGGCCTCCTTCTTTCCCATCTTAGGAGGAAGCATTGGCTGGCCCCCATGGCCCAGCCTGACCTTTGGCTTCTCAGCTCTTGATCTACCTTCAAGGAAGGATCAGGCAGTGGGAAGCCGGAGAGAGGAAGGGGTGTGAGGGGGAATGGGGAAGCCTCAGAAGCAGGAAGAGGTCGTGGAGATCTGGACTCTGACTTGTCACCTTTACTGGGCACCTACTGTGTGCCATGCTCTGTCCTGGTTTTACATAGATTATGTCATTCAGTCCTCAGCCCAGCGCTGTGCTGTGGCATTATTATTCTGCTCTGACAGAGAAGGAAACTGAGACTCAGAGGCCTTATGTAACTTGCCCAAGGTCACACAGCTTGTCAGGAGTGAAGCCAGGATCCCAGCCCAGGTCTGTCGGCCTCCAGTGGGTTCTCCCTGCTGCCAAAAGTCTTCCTCCTGGAAAAGCAGGTCTGGGGTTGGGGTTTTCAGTCGGAGCTCATCAGGATCCCCAGAGGCAAAGCTATTGTCATCTGCCTTCCTCCTCCTCACCCATCTGCCAGGCAAGTCGCAGGTGAGTCCCCTGCCATGGCCCCTGCCCCAGCCCCAGGTGCCAGCTCAGCTTTGCCTGGCTCTCGCCTCTCCCTGGTGCCCCCAAGGTGGCTCTGAGGTCACCCCACACCCCAGTGCCTCCATTCTGTATTTCCACATCTCCAAATGTTTGGGAAAAACAGGAGAGAGGAGGTCAATTGAAGGTTGGAAGTGTGGACTCTGACTATATATTGGCAAAGGATTGGGGGGCCTGGTTAGCTCCCTCGGTTCAAATGAACCCTTTACCCAGCTCCCACCCCCTCACCCCCAGAGACAGCCAGAGCTTTGCTTAGTTAATGAAATACAAAAGAAGGAATCAGGGGTGGGGGGTGGCTCCAGAGCCCTGGAAAGCGAGGGAGAGAGAAAAAGTTGGGTCTCTTCCAAAGAGTTAATGTTCCACAGTATGATCGATTAGGTGTCAGATGTAATTTCAAACCAATACAAGATGAATGGCATAATTTTCCCTCTCTCATTTTAGACAGAATTAAGAATCCATTAGCTAACACAAATTTTTGGCAAGTTTAATAGGAGCTCAAATCTACATTCGGAGGAAACGCTCCCCAAAGCCTGTTTCAAGCTTTTACTTCTCAGGCCCCCTGCCTCCAACGTCCTCTCACCAACCCGCTGTTGTCTGTCCCCCCCTCACCCCACATACAGCCCCCACTCCCTTCCACTAGTTCCCCTACATGCCCCTCCCCAAGCCAGCTCCAGATTAACTGGCCTGACCCCTCTCACAAAGGCCGGGCCTGCCCACCATTGTCTTCCAGTGTCACTGGGTGGGAGAAACGGGTGGAGGGGCTGGCAGTGGGCCCAGGAGAGGGGAGAGGTTGCTGAATTGGCCCCAGGCTCCAGACAAACCCTAGGGAGAGGGGTAAATTGGGGCCTTGGGCAGTTTGAGTCTCAGCTACTCGTCAGTTTCACCTCCAGAAAAGTTGTTTTGTCCTAGACAAAGCATTACCCGGTTGGTAGGGAGGACACGAGCCCCATCCTTGTTGTTTCTTATATTTACATATATTAATTCACATAGTTAACCCAAGAGGTGGGAAGAACAGCTATGGTCCCATTGCATACAAGAGGAAACTGAGGCTCAGAGGGTTGGACCTTGGCTCTGCTGTTTGCTCTCTTACTATGGCCCGAAGGCACTCACCTCTGGGCCTTAATTTCCTCATCTATGAAATGGGAAGGACATTAGTACCCAGGTCATCGGATTATCCTAAGGAACAAATGAGATGGTACACATCAGGGTTTCGGCACAGAGCCTTGCACATTAGGAGAGCTTTATGACTGCCCACCCAGGCAGAGGTGCCACGTGTCTGTCCTGCGCCAGGCTTGTGCTGGGGTTGAGACCTGGAACACAAGCTGAATCAGCTTTAGCCTCAGCCCTCCAAATTCACAGCCTGCTGAGGGAGACAGACATTCAGACTGAGCCCTGCCCTGGAAGACAAAAGAGGCTGGAAAAAGAATTATGGTGGCTTACCCTTACCAGGCATTTACTCTGTGCCAAATGTGGGAGCAAATCCTTTGTATATAGTAACCTGCTTTCTTCTCACAACCACCTTATCAGATAGATACTATTTTCATCACCCCCATTTTCCAGATCAGGGAACTGAGGCCCAGAGGGGTGAAGTAACTTGCCCAAGGTCACCCAGCTAGCAAGTGGCAGAGCTAGGATTCCAATTCAGGCAGCCTGATTCTAAGGCCTGTGGCTCTTAACCCCAGTGGATGGTGAAGCGTGAGGACATGATAGATCCTGCTTGAGGGTCTAGGAAGGCTTCTTAGAGGATAGAAGCCTTGAACTAGGTCTTTCTTTTTTTTTTTTTTTTTTTGAGACGGAGGCTTGCTCTGCTCAGGCTGAAGTGCAGTGGTGCAGTCTCAGCTCACTGCAACCTCCGCCTCCCGGGTTCAAGCGATTCTCCTGCCTCAGCCTCCCGAGTAGCTGGGATTACAGGTGCATGCTGCCACGCCCAGCTCATTTTTGCATTTTTGGTAGAGACGGTTTCACCATGTTGCCCAGGCTGGTCTAAACTCCTGACCTCGGGTGATCTGCCTGCTTTGGCCTCCCAAAGTGTTGGGATTACAGGCGTGAGCCACCACACCTGCCCTGAACTAGGTCTTAACTGGTGAGTTGGAGTTTGCCAGGTGGGCAAGGAGAGAAAGCATTCTAGGCGTCAAGAGCAGCACGTGCAAAAGCACCGGAAGGAGACTCAGCCTGGGAGGCAGTGAGTGAGTGCTTCCTCACCAAGGTGCGGGGCTCATGCAGAGGGCGGCAGGAAGCAAGGCTGGAGAGGCAGGCCTGATGCTTCATTCTCACAATTCTTCTCGGCAAGTTGGGAAGTTCTTCCTATTGTCTGTCTCCTACAGACAGCTTTGCACGCTGTGCTCAAGAACGATCAGGCTGTCATGATAATTAGCATAGCTAGCATCTTTCATGTGCCAAATGCTTTATACTGATTGCCTTGTTTCTTTGAAGCAAGCACTGTTATCCCATTTTTCAGATGAGGAAATGGAGGCTCGGAGATGCGAAGTAACTTGGCCTGAGAAAGACAGCTAGAAAGTGACAGAGCTAAGTTTCAAACCCAAGTCTGACACTGAGCCCAAACTCTTAATCACTTGCTTGCTGTGTCCTGGTAGGCAATGCGGGAACTTTGGGGGAATTTTCAACAGTGAATTGAGTTTTAGAAAATAATTCTGGCAGAGTGTAGAGGTTGGATTGGAGCAGGGTGAGACTGGAGGCAGGGAAGCCAGTAGGGAAACTGTTTCTCTTGTCCAGATGAAAGTTCCAGATGGCCAGGCGTGGTGGCTCATGCCTGTAATCCCAGCATTTTGGGAGGCCGAGGCAGGGGAATAGCCTGAGGTCAGGAGTTTGAGACCAACCTGGCGAACATGGTGAAACCCTGTCTCTACTAAAAATACAAAATTAGCCAGGTGTGGTGGCACATACCTGTAATCCCAGCTACTCGGGAGACTGAGGCAGGAAAATTGCTTGAACTTGGGAGGCAGAGGTTTCAGTGATCTGAGATTGTGCCGTTGCACTCCAGCCTGGGCAACAGAGTAAGACTCTGTCTCAAAATAATAATAATAATAATAACACTGTTAAGTGCCTACCCTGTGCTATGTAAGAAAGTATTTTTTAAAATAAAATAAGATAGGCCAGGCGCGGTGGCTCACGCTTGTAATCCCGGCACTTTGGGAGGCCGAGGCGGGTGGATCACGAGGTCGAGAGATCGAGACCATCCTGGTCAACATGGTGAAACCCCGTCTCTACTAAAAATACAAAAATTAGCTGGGCATGGTGGCGCACGCCTGTAGTCCCAGCTACTCAGGAGGCTGAGGCAGGAGAATTGCTTGAACCCAGGAGGCGGAGGTTGCGGTGAGCCAAGATCGCGCCATTGCACTCCAGCCTGGGTAACAAGAGCGAAACTCCGTCTCAAAAAAATAAAAAAATAAAATAAAATAAAATAAAAATAAGTGGCTACTCTGTGCCAATAAGCTGTTTCCAACTTGCACATGCTGCACAGCAGATATTATTAGCCCCGTTTAACAGATGAGAAAGCCGAGGCTCAGAGAATTTGACCAGCTTCAGAACCAGGACTGGCCTGAAGCCCCAGCCTTTCCCTTCCACCACACTGCCCAAAGGTGATTGGGCCCTGTGTCAGAAGCCAGCTATTCCCTCTCGACCGGGCTTAATATTCCCTGGGTACATATGGAGCTGATCCTCTGTTTTGGCCCCAGCAAATGGCATTGAGCTGAGGGAGGTGGAAAAGGGATGAGGGGGAGTGGAGAAGGGAAACTGGGGAGGAATGAGGTCTGGAGCTCTGAGGGTCTGTCGCTGACCTTTCAGGAAGAGGTAGAGGAAGGCACACAGACAATGAGTACATTTAATTCTCTTAGCCTTGAGAGGAGAAGATACCTCATTCCTTCATTTCCTAACTTTTGGTAACTTTCTTGCAAGTCTAACTCCTATCCCTCCTGATAGAGTCCCAACCCCAGTTGCCAGTTTTAAGGAAGAGTCCTACCCATGCTCCCTACCGTGAGGGCATACTTCATCCTTTCTTGTGGGAGAGGAAGTGAGGAGATGGAGGAGTATTCCATCTACTTTTATGTATTTTTTTTTTTTTTTTTGAGACGGAGTTTCACTCATGTTACCCAGGCTGGAGTGCAATGGCGCGATCTCGGCTCACCGCAACCTCCGCCTCCTGGGTTCAGGCAATTCTCCTGCCTCAGCCTCCTGAGTCGCTGGGATTACAGGCACGCACCACCATGCCCAGCTAATTTTTTTGTATTTTTAGTAGAGACGGGGTTTCACCATGTTGACCAGGATGGTCTCGATCTCTTGACCTCGTGATCCACCCTCCTCGGCCTCCCAAAGTGCTGGGATTACAGGCTTGAGCCACCGCGCCCGGCCTACTTTTATTTTTTGAGATGAGGTCTTGCTGTGTTGCCTGGTGTGGTCTGAAACTCCTGGGCACAAGTGATCCTCCCACCTCTGCCTACGAAGTAGCTGGGACACAGGCATTGTGCCGGCTAGTCTTACTTTTATATCAATTCATACCTAGAGGAAGCTAGGTTCCCAGAGTATTCCACCAGAAAGGAGGAAATGACCTGCCCCTGCCCCAGTAGAGAAAAGACAGAAAGCTGGGCACTGGCTGGGTCTCATTGCCTGCCCCTCAGGAGTGGTTGCCACTCTTGAGATCCTTGATTCCCATACCTTTATCATTGAGTCCATTCATCTGTTCACTCCGCATTTATTTATTGGGCACCTAGTATGTATCTGGTCCTGTCCTAGGTGCTAGGAGTGCTACTAAAAACAACCCCCCATCCCAACCAAGGAGCTTGTGAATAAAGTGGGGGGAGATAGACAATGAACACAATAAGTATGTAAAATACATAGTGTGTTAAATGGTGAAATGTATACGAAAGAAGGAAAGAAGCAAGGAAGGTGGGCCAGACGCAGTGGCTCACGCCCGTAATCCCAGCACTTTGGGAGGCCGAGGCAGGCAGATCACTTGAGGTCAGGAGGTTGAGATCAGCCTGGCCAAGATGGTGAAACCCCATCTCTACTAAAAAAAAAAAAAAAAAAAAAAAAAAAAAAAAAAAAAAAAACAGAAAAAAAAAGAAAAACCTCAGTTGTGGTGGTGCATGCCTGTAGTCCCAGCTGCTCAGGAGGCTGAGGCAGGCAGAATCTCTTGAACCCAGGGAGGCGTAGGTTGCAGGGAGTGGAGATCACGCTACTGCACTGCAGCCTGGGCAACAGTGCAAGACTCTGTCTCAAAATAAAATAAAAAATAAAGCAGGGAAGGAAGAAAGGAAAAGAAATATAGTTTTGAATGGGGCAGCCAGGAAAAGACTGTTAGAGAAGGTGCTATCTTAGTATGGATCTGAAAGAGGTCAGATATCTGGGGAAGAACTTTCCTATCAAAAAGAGCAGCCAGTGCAAAGACCCCGAGGCAATGGCTTTCCCAGAGTGTCTGGAACAGGGAGTGAGCAAGGGGAAGGCTGACGGAGATGAGCCCAGAGAACCCGAGGGCTGGACTGTCTAGGGCTTGCAGGTTTTCACTCTGAATGAAAAAATACACCACCTGAGGGCTCTGAGTTCCGAGCAGAGGAGTGACAGCATCTGACTTAGTACTTAAAAATCATTCCAGTTGCGTAGGGCTGACGGATAAGGAGGCGGGTGGAGAGAGACTACTAATGGGGATGAGCTTCTTATTAGAGTGATAAAAATGTTCAAAATTGGCCAGGCGTGGTGGCTCACACCTGTAATCCCAGCATTTTGGAAGGCTGAGGCAGGCAGATCAATGAGGTCAGGAGTCTGAGACCAGCCTGTCCAACATGGCAAAACACCATCTCTGCTAAAAATGCAAAAGTTAGCTGGGCATGGTGGTGCGCATTTATAATTCCAGCTACTCAGAGGCTGAGACAGGAGAACCACTTGCACCTGGGAGGTGGAGGTTGCAGTGAGCTGAGGTCAGGCCACTGCACTCCAATCTGGGTGACAGAATGAGACTCTGTCTCGATAAACAAAAAAAAAAAAAAGGAAAATGTTCAAAATTGTGTAATGATAGCCATGCAAATTTATGAATATACTAAAAACAATTGTATTATACACTTTATTTTTTTATTTACTTATTTATCTATTTATTTTTGAGATGGAGTTTTGCTCTTGTTGCCCAAGCTGGAGTGCAATGGCACAATGTCAGCTCACCACAACCTCTGCCTTCCAGGTTCAAGCGATTCTCTTGCCTCAGACTACAGAGTAGCTGGGATTACAGGCATGCGCCACCACACCCAGCTAATTTTTCATTTTTAGTAGAGACAGAGTTTCTCCATGTTGGTCAGGCTGGTCTCCAATTCCCAACCTCAGGTAATCCGCCCACCTTGGCCTCCCAAAGTGCTGGGGTTACAGGCGTGAGCCGCCATGCCCAGCCTACATATTTATTTTTTTGAGAGTCTCTGTCACCCAGGAGGGAGTGCAGTGACACAATCACAGCTCACTGCAGCCTTGAAGTCCTGGGTTCAAGCAATCCTCCCGCCTTAGCCTCCTGGGTAGCTGGAACTACAGGCATGCACTGTCACACCTGCTTAATATTTAAATTTTTTGTAGAGACAAGGTCTTGCCATGTTGCCCAGGTTGGTCTTGAACCCTTGGCCTCAAGTGATCCTGCCTCAACCTCCCAAAGGATTGGGATTACAGGCATGAACCACTGCACCTAACCTATTGTACATGTTAAGTGGGTGAATTATACCTCAATAAAGCTGTTCTCTTTTTTAAAAAATCACTCTGCTTCACTGAAAAGAGACTATAGACTGGAGAGGATCAAGGGCACAAGCTGTGGTCATCCAGGAGAGAGGGAAGGCAGCAGGTAGCAGTGGAGGGAGAAATGCGCTGATTCTGGATTTATTCTGAAGGCAGAGCCAACAAATTCCCTGATATACCAGATGTGGGATATGCAAGAACGTAAACTAGAATAGTTGAAGAACTGGAGTCCTGGAAAGGAGGAAGGGCTGGCCTGAGGGCATGGGCCATCAAGGGCAGCACTGAGATTGCCCTTAGAATTTAGGTTCTAAAACCCTGGCTTTTTCTTATTTATTTTGAGATGGAGTCTTGCTCTGTCGCTCAGGCTGGAGTGCAGTGGTACAATCTTGGTTCACTGAAATCTCCCAGGTTCAAGCTTAGCCTCTAAGTAGCTGGGACTACAGGTATGTGCCACCACAGACGGCTAATTTTTTGCATTTTTAGTAGAGACTGTGTTTCACTGTGTTGACCAGGCTGGTCTTGAACTCCTGACCTGAAGTGATCCATCTGCCTCGGCCTCCCAAAGTTCTGGGATTATAGGTGTGAGCCACGGCGAGCAGCTGACCCTGGCTTTTTAATTTGATTGTTAACCCTATCATATTGCAGAACCTCTCTAAGCATCAGTTTCCTCAACCTGTACTCAAGCAGCTGCAGAGACTTATGGGGACAGACCTGACTCGTATAAGGTGCTTGTGGAGCATTCCTATCCCCTTCTTTTCTGGCCTTCTAACTGAGGCTGCTCTAAGCCAGGGCCCCAGGAAAGAATGAAGGGGAGGAATATGGTAGACCTTAGGTCCCAAAGGGAGTATTGGGCAGGGGGCTTGGGCGTTGTTCCCAGTTATCTAATCCTTGTAGTGGGGAGAGAAGTGGAGGACATTGCCCCTTGCCCTTGAGCCTGACCCATCCATGGTCAGCCTGGCTTCTGTGCCTCCACCTTCCCTGGGGGCAGGACTAGTGCCTACACATTTGGGGTTGGCAGAAGATTATCTCAGAGCCAGTTCTCTTCAACCTAGTGGGAGATTCTAGGAAACCTTTAATTACCACCTTCCTGCTGATGCTAGGTTAATGCGATGATTCAAAAGGTGTATTTTTCAATTACATTTAACAAAAAGATTTATAGTCAAGTAAAACATAATTAGGAGGCTGCCAGCAGACTTCCCTCCTGAGAGGAAGAAAGAAAGGTGAGACCAAGCCCTAATGAGGCAGGTTGGAGGCCAGGCCAGAGGACCTACTCATCCTTCCCTACCCCTCTTCAAGGTGCCAAAGCATTAATCAACTCCGACATTCAACGCACATTTCTAAGTGCCTACTCCATGCCGGGCCCAGAGGGTACAGTGGAAACAGAACAAATACTATGATCCCTGCCCTCAGACAGCTTACACACCAGGAGAGGAGCCAATCCAAAAAAAAAAAAAAAAAAAAAAGCTAAGCTAAAAACAGCCAACAGTTTACCAAAGTGCTGCAAGTGCTGCCAAGGAAGTAACAGGATGCTGAGCTAGAGACTCTCTGGGGGATCTATCTGCGTTGGGCAGAGGGATCAGAAAGTGTTTCCGGGTGAAGGAACAAACTGAGATTTGAAAAACAAAAATGAATCAGCCAACCCAAGAGCGGGAGGGAGTTGAGGGAATTGGTTCTCAGAAAGCAGCCCAGGCAGATGACCAGAGGTCAGGAGTTCAAGACCAGCCTGGCCAACATGGTGAAACTCTGTCTCTACTAAAAATACAAAAATTAGCCAGGTATGGTGCTGGGTGCCTGTAATCCTAGCTACTTGGGAGGGTGAGGCAGGAGAATTGCTTGAACCCAGGAGGCAGAGGTTGCAATAAGCCAAGATTGTACCACTGCACTGCAGCCTGGGCAACAGAACTAGACTGTGTTTAAAAAAAAAAGCAGCCCACGTCCTAGGATGGGGCTCTTAGTGTTTGCAAAATGGAAAGTAAAGCCAGTGAGGCTGGTGCATGGAGAGGGAGCAGGAGAGGCAGAAAAGGACACTGGGAAGGGAGGCAGGGACCATGATTACAATCAGGTTTGGATACTTTCGTCACCCCAAAAAGAAACCTGTACCCATTCAAAGTGACTCCCCATTTTCCTCCAAGCCCCCAAGCTTCAGGCAACCAGAGTGATTTTATTCTGTATGCCAAGGACTGGAGGATTTTAAGCTGGGAAGTAAAATGACCCAGCCTGTATTTTTAAAAGATTACCTCAGGCTGGGTGCAGTGGCTCACACCTGTAATCCCAACACTTTGGGAGGCCGAGGAGGGTCGATCGTGAGGTCAGGAGTTTGAGACCAGCCTGGCCAACATGGTGAAACCCTGTCTGTACTTAAAAAAAAAAATACAAAAATTAGCCAGGCATGTTGGTGGGCACCTGTAGTCCCATCATCCCAGCTACTCGGAGCCTGAGGAAACAGAATCACTTGAACCCAGGAGGCAGAGGTTGCAGTGAGCCAAGACCGCACCATTGCACTCCTGCCTGGGTGACAGAGTGAGACTCTGTCACTCTCTCTTTTTTTTTTTTGAGGTGGAGTCTCGATCTGCCACCCAGCCTGGAGTGCAGGGGCACAATCTCGGCTCACTGCAACCTCCGCCTCCCAGGTTCAAGTGATTCTCCTGCCTCAGCTTCCTGAGTAGCTGGGATTACAGGTGTGCGCCACCACCCCCAGCTAATTTTTTAGTAGAGATGGGGTTTTACTGTGTTGATTATGCTCGTCTCGAACTCCTGACCTTGTGATCTGCCTGCTTCAGCCTCACAAAGTGCTGGGATTACAGGCATAAGCCACCATGCCCAGCGAAACTGAACCTCAAAAAAAAAAAGACTACTCCAGCTGCTGTGGGAGAATGGATTAGAGTGGGGGCAAGGTGAGAGACTAGAGCAGAGACCCAGGGAAGAGGTGATGTGACCTGGCTGCGGGGGAAGCACTGAGGAAGGAGAGAAGAGCCTGGATTTGGGATGCATTTTGGAGCAAGACTCATTGATTCTTAGAGTCTACGTGGACAGTAAGGGACAAGGTGAGCTTAAAGGGGTGACTCTCAGGTTTTTGTCTTGAACTGGGTGCTGTCATTTATTAAAGTGAGGAAGCCAAGGGGAGAAGCAGGTGGGAAGACGTGGATAAAGAATTAAGAGTTGGCCAGCCTGGGCAACATAGTGAGACCTCATTAAAAAAAAAAAAAAATTAGCCAGGCATGGTGGTGCATGCCTGTGGTCCCAGTTACTTGGGAGTCAGAGGTGAGAGGGTCACTTGAGCCCAGGAGGAGGAGGCTGCAGTGAGCCGTGATTGCACCGCTGCACTCTAGCCTGGGTGACAGAGTAAGATCCTGTCTCAACAAAACAAAACAAAACGCTCATCAATGATAGACTGGATAAAGGAAATGTGTACATATACATCATGAAATGCATTGCAGCCATAAAAAGAATGAGATCATGTCTTTTCAGGAACATGGATGAAGCTACAAGCCGTTATCCTCTGCAAACTAACACAGGAACAGAAAACCGAACGCTGCATGTTCTCATTTATAAGTGGGAGGTGAATGCTGGGATCACATGGACATGGGGAGGGGAACAAAACACACTGGGGCTTGTCAGGAGTTGGGGGGGGATGGAGAGTATTAGGAAGGATGGCTAATGTATGCTGGGCTTAATATCTAGGTGATTGATTGATAGGTGCAGTAAACCACTGTGCACACGTTTCCTATATAACAAACCTGCATATCCCGCACATGTACTCCAGAACTAAAAAAAAATAAAGAATTCAGATGAGGCTTTCCTGGCCCTGAGGGCCGGAGGTTTGGATGTCTACACTGAGGGCGTCTCCTCTCATCACCCCACCCTGTTGCTTCCCAGCTTGTCCTTCAGTTTTTTTTTTTTTTTTTTTTTTTTTTGAGACAGGCTCTTGCTCTATCCACCGGTGCGATCTTGGCTCACTGCAGCCTCCACCCCCTGGGTTCGAGCGATTTTCGTGCCTCAGCCTCCCAAGTAGATGGGATTACAGCTGTGTACCACCACCCCCAGCTAATTTTTGTATTTTTAGTAGAGACAGGGTTTCACCATGTTGGCCAGGTTGGTCTTGAACTCCTGACCTCTTGATCCGCTAGCCTCAGTCTCCTAAAGTGCTGGGATTATAGGCTTGAGCCACCATTCCTGACCTGTCCTTTAGTTGTTTTACATGTCTAATTTCCATTCTTCCTACTATCCTTGGAAATGCATCTCTATAATTTGGAGAGAGAATTTTGGAGAGAGAATTCTCTCATTCTCAGTTCCCTTTAACTGCCTAAGTTCCTGAAATTCTACCATGAAGTTCATACTATACTCATATTCATTGAGTATCCACTATGGGCCAGATACTATGCTAGAAGCATTGGCTACATTATTTCATTCAATCTTGCCAACCCCTCTTTCCACAGTATTAATAATACAATAATAATAATAATAGCAGTAATAAAACAATAGTAGTGACCACTTAATAACAACTTGCTTGAGCTAAATGCTTTACATTAATTGTCATTTTAAAATCTCATTGGGAAATAACCTACCCAGGGTCACATAGCCAGTTAAGAATTAGGAATGGGATGAGAAGCCTGGAATTGTCTTCAGTACACCAGACTCTCTCGGTTGGGGATGAGGACTTTGGCTGGATGGGTGGAAGAAGGGCAGAGGCATTTTGATCCCTTTCCCTTCCTTCTCATTTATTCTTTCAAATGGAGCACAGAGGCAGCATTATCTTTCCAGAGTGCCTTGGGTGCTGAGGGCAGGCACCCCTGATGACAACTCCAGGGACTGCACTTTGCTGGGGAAATGTGTCCATTTCTTGGGGAGGGCGCAGCTCTTACAAGACCTACCAGTCCTTAGAGTGGTTGCCTGGTGTCATAGGAGAGAGGTTCCCTTCTACATAGCGCAGGATCCTGCTCTGTGATACAAAAGGCTGATTTGTGTATTCTTCATCCTCTGAGGATGGCTTTGGTGTTTGGGCAGGTGCATTTGCATTTCTGTATGTGTGTGTGCGTGCATTTGTATAAAAATTGGTGTGCAAAGGACCAGGTGATTTACACACATGGATGCAAGCCAGAACAGCCTGCACCCTGTGCGTTTCCCCTCAGGATATGTGTGTGTGAAGGGACGATTATCTGGTTGTCTGGGCCCTCAGAAAGGCAGGTAACTTGTACACTTCCTCAAGCCTGTGCCGGTGGGTGGAGTTCCCACAGGATGGAAAAAGGGGCTGGCCCCAGAGTTGAGTCCAGAGCCTCAGCTCTCCACCTCTTCCTGCTCACTGCCTCCCCCTACTTTTCCCCAAGCTGGGCAGAATGCCCTCAGCCTGTGCCGGCTGGCACACATGCCACATGGTGCTTGGCGCGCGTCTGGGCAAGGATGACGCCCCCAGGACCGGCTGGGATACCAAGCCACCCGCTGCCTCCCCCACCTCCAGAACGGAGCGTCCCCATCCCATCCCCTTTCCCAGCCAGGGACTTGGGGAGCAGGCAGGGACACAGCACAGACAGATACAAACACACAGATGCACCCAGAGACGCCCACAGGCGTGTGCCCCGGAGAGGCACAGACACAGGCGTTCACACAGGCTTGGGTACATACACGCACACTCACACCCGCCCAGAGAAATTCATGGGTAGTCTCCACTTGCACGGATCCAGACAGAACCTGACCGGCCTAGGACATTTTGGCAAAGCCACCTGGTGTCTCTGTCCGTGGTGCTGAAATAAGAATGTTTGAACGTCTTCCCTATGGAAGCACTAGTCAGGAAGGAAAAGGGAGAAAGAGACTTGGGAATGGGTGGTGCACAAAAAAGAAGTAAAGGAAGAGAAAGAAGAGAGGGGAGAGAGAAATCTGGTAATAAGGGAGAGAGGATGTAAAGGATGCCAGGAAAACCAAGGACTGTGTGAACCCTGGATCTAGGAGAGGAAGAGGATGGAAGATGATCTCAGCTCCCATCCCTGCCCCCTGGATGTGTGGCTCCTGTGGCCTCCAGTAACTCCTTCCATATGCCACCTTGCCCTAAATGACCTGAAAATAGTAGGGGAAGGAGATGGACACTGGGAAAGCCCAATAGTGGACTTGCAGATAGCTCCCTACCTGGTTACTTATCTCAATTTGTGTTGGGCAAGTGGACAACACTCTTGATCTGGATTTGTTCTGGGGATTGCAGGGATTTAGTGACTGCTTAATGCTTATCCATCAGATTGGATTATGTGTTTCTTTTGCTCTCTCCTGAGATAAAACAACAACAACAACAAAAAACTTCCCTCTAGAGAGATTACCTAATAGGGATGGCTCTCCCACCAGCAGCCCCTTAGTTGTGGAATTTAGGAAACATGAAGAATGCCCACTCTCCTGGCAGGGAAATATTTTCAAGGACTGAAGGGATTATCATATAACTAGGTGGGAGGGGACAAGGGAAGACAGGAGAGAGAAAAAAGAGAAAAGGGAAGGAGAAAGAATGTGTGTGATGGATGAGAGGATGAAAGAAGGAAGGAAAGAGGAAGGAGGAGGGTGAAGATGCAGATGGAAAGAGTAAGACAGGGCTTGAGTGAACCAGACAGACTCCCGTGTCCAGGGAAGAGGCAGGGAAAGTGTGCCAGTTGGAGCAAATTGCTCCCCTCAAGTGACCCAAGGGTCCAGATAAGACTGAAATTCCAGTCTAGTCCTGCAGCTGTTCACAATGGCATTCTTCACCCAGTGCTTCGGGCAAAAAGACCCCATGGGCCAGGACTACCGGTGTGAGGAGCAGCTGCTCTGGCGAGGAAGGTGAGGTCAGATGCAGTCAAGTGCATGTGTGGTTTCCTCCTGGGTGGGGTGAGAACAGTGGGTGTCTCCTTGGGGTGTTTCCACCTATTCATGTGTAAGCAGTGGCAGGAGGCAGATGCCACATGCTTGGGTGTGCCCTGGAGCATGGGTACTGAGTTGATTGAGAGTGAGTAGCAGGCAGAGGAATAGGAAGAAGAGAGCAGAGGGAGAGGAGTCACTGGGAAGAAAAGGATATTGAATCTTCTTCTAGAAAGTTCTGGACCTTCTGTTCTTTTTTTGTTTTTTTCTTCCTACAGTTAGAGAAAAAGGCCTAGGCTCAGCTGGGTGTGGTGACTCATGCCTGTAATCCTAGCACTTTGCGGGGCTGAGGTGGGTGGGTCACTTCAGTCCAGGAGTTTGAGACCAGCCTGGGCAACATGGTGAGATTCCATCTCTACAAAAATACAAAAAGTTATCCGGGCATGGCGGCATGTGTCTGTAGTCCCAGCTACTCAGGAGGCTGAGGGGGACAATTGCTTGAGCCTGGGAGGTGGAGGTTGCAGTGAGCCAAGGTCTCACCATTGCACTCCATCCTGGGTGACAGAGCAGGATCCTGTCTCAAAGAAAAAGAAACAAAAAGAAGAAGGCCTAGCTACCAGCTGAGCACATTTGCCTCAGTGTCTTTGTCTGTAGTAGAGGTATATTAAGAGTCCCAAACTCATAGGGTTGTTGAGAGGATTATCAGCTCATGTATAATGCTGAGTCAATTACGAACATATCACAAGTTCCAAGTGTATGTTAGCTTCCACGTTGTTGATGATGCTACATCTTGGTTTTGCACTGGATCAGTTGGGGAATTTTCATGCTCAACTAGAACTTGCTATGCCCTCAGGTTCAACAATTTTATGTCTCTCTTTGGGCACATGGAGGACTGCGATTTTCCAGATCTTCAAATTTACTCCTGAAGAGAGACGGCCAAGAGGTTTTCTGGAGTGCAAATCGAAAACCCTATAAGAAAAGTCTAGGGACAGGGCACTGAGTTTTCCCACCAGGGGCTGTCACGGATGTTTTCCTGGATTCCTGAAGAAGCTGGACCCTGGACCTACATCAGTGCCTCCCTGTCCTGCCTAGAGCCTCAGCCGTCTGCCCCACACAGTGCTCCTGCCTGAGCCTCCCGGCAAGCCTGTGTGGGTTTGGGTAATTTCCTCTAGTCTGCTCTTCCAACCCCAATTCCTTCTCCTTCGCTCTCTTCAACTCACCCTCTGCTCCTTTCTTGTCCCTTTTTTTATTCTCAGGAATCTAGTTGGAAGGAAAGGAATTCCCTCACTACTTAGAGTGGGATTCCCCCACCCTGAACCGGCAAAATGGATGGTCTCCTGCTGGAGGTCAAGGAAGCATGTGGGGGCTGGCACAGGAGAGGCAAGGGGTGGCAGGGCAGCCCCCATGTCCCCCTATTCTCCCCAGCTCCTGTCTCATCACTGTCACCATTCAATCATAGCAGATGGGCTGCAGCTGTGAGCGCCAGCCCGGCACACAGGCTGGTCCGTGCCACTTGGGAGAGAAGGAAGAGAAAGGGAGGGAGGGAAGGAGGAGGGATGAAGGGAGGAGGGAGAGAGGAAAGGAGAGGAGGAGGAGGAAAGGAAAGAGAGTGGAGGAGGAGAGAGGTGGCTTGGAGAGGAAGGAGATTTGGTGGCTTTTATGCCTCTCTCTTCTCAGCAGAAGAGCAGAGACCAGGGCTGGGCTCACAAGCTGGGCAGTGCCAGGCGAGATGGGCATATGCCCTTGATTACTACCAGGACCGCAGGCCAAGCCTCCACAGCCGCCACGGCCTCATAAATCAGTTTTTAAGTAGCAACCACATGGACATTTCCCAGCTGAGAGGCCTGGCCTCTGTCGGCCCAGCTAGGGCAGCCCTGGTGGAGGGGCAGGTGCCAGGCCAGGGCACCGAAGAGAGAGGGGTGGTCATTGAGGTTTGGTGGAAAGTGACGTTGGAGCTTGTTCAAGCAAAACCTGGGGTGGGGGCTCCTGCCAATAGAGACTAGGTAAGAAGGTGGCAAGTGGCTGGCAGTGGGTCCAGGACTCCCTGCTGGGGCCTCCAGACCCTGCGCTGGATTTCCCTGGGAAAGCTGCTTACAGAGGTGGGAGAGGGTGTTGCTACTGGAACTCCTTCCCTCCAACATCCACTCCTCCATAAGAACAAAGAGTCAGGGTGAGTGTGAGGGGAATGTGTGTGCTTATGTTCTTGGGTATCTGAATGTGCTCACCAGGCCTTGGGGGGCAGGAAGGTGTTTCCTGATACCCAGCCCAGGCCCAGCACAGACAAGGCACACAATAAAGTTGCTTGAAGGAATAAGTGATTGAGTGGGAAAGGGGCCAGTGATGCGGACTTGTGTGTGTTCACAGGAATGGGGATTTCTATCCGAGTGTGTCCCGACTGGAGTCTGTGTGTATGTGGAGGTGTCTGTGGGTGCTCTGGTGGGGGGTGTGTGTGGAAGCAGGAGATGAGGGAGCTGTGGCGGGGGGATCGATTTCAACCGATGTCCCTCCACATCCTCCCTTTCAGGACGTCTGCCCTACACAGCCCTCCCCGGAGATACGATTCTCCCTTTCTAAGAATCCATCAGTGGGGCGGCAGCTCCCGCACCCCCACTGCCACCCCTTGCCCCCGCCGGATCCGCGCTTGACGCCCTCTTCTCCTCCTCCCCGCGCTGGCCGCGTAGGTGGCCTGGGGTGCGGAGGTCCCGGCCTGGCGCGATCATTTGCAGAGCGGATGGGGCGGGGGCGCCCAGCCTTCTTGCGCGCGGTGTCTCCTCCCTGGATGAACAGATGTCTCGGAATTTTAGATGTGCTCTCCGCCACTCCTCGCAATAACTCCCCCCACTACCCCCCAGCTGGCACCGGCTGTGGCGTGGCGCCCTCCTCCTCCCCCAACTCCCAGTAGCAGAACCGGCTGATGGATCCGGGAGCACGGCTGGAGGCTTGGGCCAGGAGGCCCGGGAGGCCCGCGGCTTGGCAGTGGCGGCTCCCAGCGTGTAGGGAACCGGTCGGCGCTGTCCGGGCCTCTTCCCTTCTCTCCTTCCTTCCCTTTTCCCGCATCCCCTCATCCCCATCTCTCCACCATCTCCCCACCATCTCCGTCCTTCTTGGCCTCTGCCCCACCCTACAGTCATCCCAGCCACCGCGTCTACGAAGATCCTCTACACAAACCCTCACACTTCACGACAGAAACTCCTCCTGGCAACTTTGGCGGAATTCTTTCCTCCAGAGACCCCTTTTCCTGCATTCCTGAGCCGCCCCCCATCACCATCAACTGGCTGCCTGCCCTCAGTAGAAACCCCGAGTTAATCCGGAAAACGTGGGGGGAGGAGAGGAAGGGAGTAGAGATTGAGATTAGGGAGGTGGAGGAGACGGGGCTGGCCCTGACTGAGAGGCACCCAAATTTTCTAATCACTGCTAATTAATGAATAATCCAATTCCGTGGACCCCTAACTCAGGGAAGGGGGCGGGACCCACAGCGGGCAGGAGGGGGCCTTGGCAGGGCTTCGAAGCCTGGGTGGTGCCAGGAGCCCTCCCCCACCCGCCAGCATTCCGAGGTAACAGGCATTTGTTACTCAGCTCGTGCCAGGAGCGATTGGCAGGTTCGAGTAGCACAGTCATTCCGCACACAGATGTCCCTGCGTTCACTCTTCTGATATGAATTCTGTCAGCTCCGAATCCGAGAGAGACAAGCAGACAGCTACACAGACAGAGTCACAGACAGACACAGACACAGCTAGAGCAATTGTCTGGAAGACGCAGAACTGTACAGATATTTTTCTTCCCTGAAAACATTTTTTTAAAAAAGAAAGAAAAATAAGAAAGGCTCCCATTAATTTTGAGGGACACTCCCAGAGTCCAATTAATGCCCCCCCTTCCTCTCCTCCTTATATTGCCTGCCCAGACTTTTTCAGTGGCCCCGAGGGCCCCTCAACATCATCCCAGAGCTTCAAAGTTAAGTGGTGGCAGACAGAACCTCTGAAATCCCAACATGTGCCCCATCACGAAGGACCCTTTTGTAGTTCTAGAAATCCAGCATCTCTGAGAGTTCTAGAACACCATCAAGGTGCAAGTTTCAGCATTCTACTTGAACTTCTGAAATTCAAAATTCCAGAACTCCCACGAATTGCAAATCATGCTGAGTGCCCAGGTCTTCTATTGCCCTCTTCGTGGGTGAGCGGGAAGTGGGTGCTGTCTGGTGCCCCTGAGTGGTTGACATTACCTGCCTGGTCCTCACTGGCTGCCTCCAGAACGTCGGCAACCAGCTAAAAGTGCAGCCTGCCCTTTGATTTAGGAAACCAGAAAGGTCAAGCCCCCCTGGCTACTCTCCCTTTCCAATGTTGCCTTCCAGAGTGGATCCCATTCCCGCTCCTGTCCCACCCTGGTCCTCCACACCTGACCTGGCTGTTCTGCCTCTGCCCCTGCCAGCGACTATGGGAGCAAGCTGGTTGGTCACTGGGCATCTGTGAGAGTGCTGGGCATGAAGAGTGCTGGGGTTTAGTTCTCCCTGGGCATCCCAACTAGTGGAGGAAGAAAAGGTGGGCAAAGGGGGGCAAATAAACTGGTCATGACAGAGGAGAGGAGCACAGAGGGGTTTGGGCTGTGGTTTGTGGGGTTGTGTTTTTTAATCTTTCTTACTTTCTTTTTTTAAAAGAAAAAGCCCCCATCCTGTGTCATCATTTTTATGGGATCTGCAATTCTGGCAAAAATCTGTCTTTAATTTAGCTGTCCATATAAAAATCCTCACTGTATAATAATGAACAGATGCCATGGAATTTAAGCTGGAGCCTCGGCTCCTCCCCGCCTTCCCCCCGCGCCTGGCACCGGGCACTGGGCACCGGCTGAGTGGCACAGACTGGCACCAACGCGCGAGCGAAGGGTGGGCAGGGGGCGACCTGGGCTCAGCGCCAGGGCGCTGGGGTGGTGAAGGGGCGTCCGGGCCCTAGGCTTGGCCTGGCAGGAGCTTTTCCGTGGTGGCACCAGGGGAGAAGGGTCTGCGGGATTTTTCTTTTTCTACAAGATTATCAGTAGTTAAGGATTTTGGTTTGCTTTTGCTTTGGGTCTTTGTGGTTCTTCTGACATATTTTTTAAAGCACCGCCCTCCACTCCATATAAACCCAAATGTTTTCGATATTTTAATTGAGTTGTTTTTAACCCTCCCCCTGCGCCGCGCCCCAGCCTCGGCCTGAGAGCCCAGCCGAGTGCGAGTTCGCTGCAAGCGGGATCCGTTCCGCGCCGGGCCGGCCGGCAGCCTCCGCGGTATTCCCCGCGCGGGCGCCTCCAGGGGCTCCACGGCGGCTCCAGCGGGGCAGGGGTACCCTGCTGCCCTCCAGGACTGAGGCGGGATGTGGCATCTGAGTGGGAAGTGGACGAGATGAAGCCGAGAGAGAAAGCCCCAAGTGCCCTCACTCCAATTCTCGCGCTGTTCCCAAGGGAGAAGGAAAAAAACTCTGTGAGTCGGTCGTTCCCTCCTGCCTCTGCCTGCGGTCAAGAAATTAGGCACCGGCTCAGGCTTGAGGGGTTGGTTCTGAGCCCCCTACCCCCATCCCTCGCTTTTAATGCGACTCTGGCGAGAACAGATGTCCCAAACCGGGCGGACTGCCCAGACCCCGCCCAGCTGTGCCCTTGGTAAAGACTTGGCTAAGGGTAGGAACTGGCATGCAGGTCCCCAAAGGGGTTCGGGGGTTCCCGCGGCCATGGCGGGACCTGACCTCGCAGCCTTGGCCTCCTGGCCAGCGCAGCCTCAGGCAGGAGGCAGAAGAGACTCAGAAAGACCCGTTCCTAATTCAATTAATTCCAAAAAGAGGAATGAGACGCAGACAGATACTGAGAAAGGCTGGGAGAGAGGTTTAAATACCCGAACACCAGAAACACACTCGGGTACGGAACTCCGCAGCCCCCGTCAGCCCAGGGAGACCGCGCTGCGCTCCCGCGCTGGAGCGGGCAGGAGAGTTGGCTGCGTTAGAGCCATACCCTGGCTCACATCTGGACAACGTCTCCACCCAAAGCTCCCTGGGCACGGCCAGCACCTAGAGGTTCCCTCCTCTCCTCCCCTCAGAGCGCCCCAGCTTCCCTTCTCTGCACTAGGGAACTAAGGTGACTCTGTTCCTCGCTTTACCCTCCAGAAATCCGTTGCTTTCCTTCCTGTGAACCCAGCCCTGGTCTTGGCCTTCTTCTCCGTCCACACTCCCAGGACCGGCGCCCCTGTCCCAGTGCTTTCGGATGGAGAAAGTTTCGAGAGCAGAACAGCCCTCCCAACAAGGCAGCTACGCCCTTTCTTACCACTTCTCACCCAGGGAAACTTTGTCGAGAATTTTTAAAGCTGCAGGACAGAAAGGCAGAAGCTGCTTCAGGATTCAGAACCCCGCCAAGGTTTTAAGGTTTCTCACAGTTCAGGTGTCATCTCTGCTCTGGCCCCGTGGCCAGCGTCTAGGTGTCCCAGCCCTGAAGGATGGAAAAATGACAGTGCCTTGGGCTGTGAGCTGGGAAGCTTGATCTGACAGCAGAGGCCCATCTGCCCCTCCCACTTTCACAAAAAGCATTCTCCTTTGAGCACACTGGAGCAGGTCAGATTCGGAATCCTGCGCTGCCTGTCGGTTGTCATGGAGGGGTTGGGAGTGTAGGTCAGGCTAAAGCTGCTCAGTCCTGGCTTCTGATTTCTCTTTCTTCCCAGCTTCCTTCAGGACTAAACTGTGGAATCTAGAGCCATACCTTCATCTCAATTCCCCTCTCAAATCAATGGCTCCCCTCAGAGCAGGTAAATTCTTATTAATGCTGGGGAAGAGGAGAAAGCAAAAGTTGCCCAAGAGAGAACGAAATCTCTGACATCCACCCAGAAATTCTTGTATCCACCAGCTTGTGGACTTTCCCATGAAAGGGAAAAGAGAAGCAGGCACAGTCCCATGGAGCTTCCAGAGTGTCAGGGCTTCCCTGTCACTGACCCTCATGGGGGTTGTTGTCCCCCAGTGATTTATTGGGCTGTCTTCCTGGGTGACAAAATCAGGGCTGGAGGTTCACTGGGGTCCATGGCTCACTATCCAGGTCGTGGATGGAACGGAGCTCAACAGTGAAGAGACAGGGAGTAACTGCCTTCCTTCCCTTTCCTGCCAGATGGGCAAATGGCCTGAACTCAGAGATACCTCTTTTTCTCTGTCATCTTCTGAATGCTGTACTTGGAATGGGGGCTGGAAAATCAAGAGGAAGATGCCCTCTTGATTGAACTTGGATGCAGCCATCGGGTTCGGAGGCCCAGTGGTTGAGCTGAGCCGGCTGGTGGGTGCTTGGAGATCCTGCTGTTGAGGCTAGGGCAAGAAGGGCATCCTCTCTGTGCTTTCTCCCCAGGCCCGGCACCACGCTGGCCCCTTTTCTCCTCCCTCCCCTGCTTCTGTTCTTGGAGCCTCTCTGGGTGTGTGTGTGCAGGCAGAGAGCAAGCAAGAGAAAGAGACCTGCAAGGCGACGTTTGGGGCCGCTCGTCCGTCTGCACACATCTTCTTCTCCTGCTCATCATACCATCTCATCAGGGAAGTGGAGCATTGGGGAGGAGGGTAATGAGAGACTAGAGCCAGCCAGAGTGCAGGGAATGTTGGGGGAAGGGTCAGGAATCGGAAAAGGGGTGACTGGTGTGGATGCCGGGATTCAACAGAAGCGAAGGTGCTCAGGGGATTTCCATCCCAAAAGGGACCCGTGCACCCCTGCCCACTGTGATCACAGACACAGGGGCCCAAGAGTAGTCAGCATCCTTCTAAAAGGGCTGGAATCCGGCCTCGAAAACAGAACTGAGCCACATAGGGTAGCTGAAGAGCAATGCATAGAAAAGTCTGTGGTCTGGCCAGGGGAGCCACATGGAGGGGTCCTTTGCTTCAGGCCCCAAGCCGCCTGGATCCTGCCCAGCTCTGGACATCAGAGTGGGTTCTAGGAAACTGGCTGAGTGGGAGAGAAGCCCAATTAACCTTGTTCCCAGGGCAGGATAAGAATCAGGCCTTGGGATGAGTGCCAAGTTCCTTTTCTCTGTGGTTGCCTCTGCCAGGCCTTGCCCCACACCATGCCTGCGGATCAGACTTTTCCAGGTTAAGAACTGAGATGTGCACCTTGCTCCACACTCCCTGCAATAAGTGAGGAGGAAGAAAGATGGGCCAACTCCTTTCTCCCATGAGTAAGAGTGATTCAGAGGTTTATGAGATACTGAATGCTGGGACACATCCTGGGGATGAAGGCCCTAGTCTGTGATCTCACTCTAGAGAGACGATCCTGGGAGAATTCCAGAGAAGGCAGTGAAATTTTGAAAGAATTCTGGTAAAATTTTCTGATAACTGCTGGAGAATTCCAACTCGACATTGGGAAGGGCCTCCTGCTCCATGTTCCCCAGGGTCAGGCACAGGGACTTCCCTCTGCAGCCGGAAGGAAAGACACTGGATGAGGGTCAGCACCCCACAGTGGACAGCTCCTGGCCTTGGCGCCTCTGCTGGCAGCCGTCCTGACCACCAGGAGGGCATCTTTTCTACTGGGGGACTGAAGGGGTTTGAGGATAGACATTTAGGGGATGCCATGAGCTCAAGTTCCGATAGTATAATTCGATCCACCCTTTGACATGTAGGACTTCCTTCAACAACCTTTCCCTTTCCTGCTTGTCAGAAAGATATTATTTTGGGTTCTTGGGCCCAATCTTTAAAATCCTTTGCCTGCCTGACCTTAATCTTCAACCCGAACACTTACAAACCCCATTTCAGTGCTAACACAAGCCACAGTGTTTGCACAAATAATTTCAACGAGCAACATCAGAAACAGCCTCCTTGGGGGGCTTACGAGTAACTGTGTTCAGGCTTTAGGATGGGAGTCTTTGGAGCTCAGACCCCTCTTCAAATATTTTAGGGATACAGTGTGAATCACAGCCTGGGCAGGGGGGAGGAGGAGGGGTGCTTTCACGGAAGTCAGTTCAGAGCTGCTCCTGCCTCTGAGGTTCGGAGAAAAAGAATTGTGAGGCCACAGTGTCTGAGCAAGAGATGCTCAGCCAGTGCCTGTCCTCTCTTCTAAGCCCTTAGGGTTCCCTCTGTTCAGAACTGCACTAGGCAGGAAGAAGGCAGCTCAGATGTGGATGGGGTGGGCTCCTGCTGCCCTGTCCCAAGGAGGACATGGTTAGGTCAAGCTCCTTTCTTACCAGGTGGACACCCAGACTCAGCCACCTCACAGACCTCTGGGGGTATTCCTCCAACCTTGTCGACAGCCCTGAAAATGTCAACATTACTGAGACCAAAATGGCTGATTCCCCTGAGTCCACTGAAACACAACTTTAAGATGAAAAAGGGGCCTCCCTCATTAATATTTCATCTTCATGACCCTATAATTTTTTTTTTGTTTTAAAAGTACCCCTGTCTGGTTCAAATGGTTGTCTCTTTGTCTCTGCCCATTTGCTTTTTGGCAACAGTGGGCAGAGAGTTGTAAAATGACTGGCTGTTCCCAACTTGATCATTTTTCAGAGATGAAAAAGTATTTTATTTTCAAGGGAGGTGTGTGTGCACGTTCGGGAATGAAGTGTAAGGATATGGGTGCTTTAGTGCTGGGTGGGTGCGAGCCTGGGTTCTGAGAGGGGCAGCTAGTATAGCCCAGTGGGTGTATGGGGGGGTTAGGGCAGGAATCCCACCCAAGAATGTCCAGCGTCCCTCTCTTTGGCCTCTGCACAGTCACTTGACACTCTGCCTTCATCACCTCAGCCCCAGCTCAAATCTCCTCTCCCCCCTCAATGAAACGAGGCCACCGTGAGAAAGCGGTCCGGCTTTGCATCTCATTTACATAAATATTTATTAATCGTCATTAAACGGAACAGAAACACGCAATGCACTTCGGGTGTCCGACGGGAGTTTCATCTTCACTACAAGAGGAAGGTAAAATTGCGTGTGTGGGTGAGTGTGTGGGTGTGTCGCCTGTGGGTTTGCATTTTTGCATCGTGTGTTTGGATGCCTGATCCCCTGCCTCCGGTGGGGAGAGGGTCTCCTTTTGCCCCCTTTTGGGGGAACTTCCAGCAGGAGCCCTCAGATCTCTCCCCCCCGCCACCCACCAGCGCCAGGAGGACTCCTTGGACCAAAAATACCCTCTCCAGACACCGAAAATCGCGGGCGCCTGGCACCCACCGAGGCACAGTCGGGGCAGGGGTGGGGCTTCCCGCAGGTCTCCATCCTCACCCCTCAACCCAGGAGGGGACAGAAGTGCCCACGGGGAGGAGGAGCGGATGAGCTCACCTCCTTTTGCCCCCGGACGCCGGCTCCGGGCCTGCTTGTGCGTGCGGTGTGGTGTGCGTGTGTCTTTCATGCAAACCCTCCCTCCCCAAACCGACCCCCCAACAGTTTGCCATTCCATACAAATTTGGAAACAGGTTTTTTAAAAACAGCATGACGCACAACGGGGACGGGGCGGGGGAGGGCAGTGGCACTGGGGCCCCAAATCTCCGAGTCACTGATTGTAAGAACCTGGGGAGGGGGAGGGGGCGGCGCGGTCCCCCACTTCACCAAAGTGCACAGATCCGCGCTCGGGCGGGGCGGCCCGCGGGCCGGGCGGGGCATCCCGGGGCCGGGCCGGGCCGCGAGGCTCAGTGGAGCCTCCTTGCATAGATATTTGTGTCTTTGATTATTGGTAGTAGTGGTTTTTTTTGTTTGTTTTTGTTTTTTGTTTTTTGTTTTTTTGCCTTTTATTGCTTCTAAAAGTCCTTACTGCGTTTTCTCTCCGATCCGGACTCTGCGTTCGGCCTCCGTCGCCTCTTAGCTTTTTTTTTTTTTTTTTTTTTTTTTTTTTTTTTTTTTTTTTTACGTATGTTTGTTTGTTTAAAAAAAGGAAAAGGGAAAAACGGTTTCTAGTTACAAATTGTGTTGGCCTCTCTCTTTCCTCTCAATCCACTTCCCCTCCCGCCAAAATTAAAATCGCAAAACGCGGAGACTTGGGGTTGGGGGTGAGGGCGTTCCAGGCCCGGGTTTAGGCGCGCTGACTTCTACCCTCTTCAAGAAAGAGGGAGCGCCTGGCTCCTTTCTGCCTCGGCAGCTGGGTGTCTGTTTTTAAATAATAATAATGAGACGGGAAAACGCGTTCCACTTCTCAGCTGCCCCCTCACCAATGCCTTGGGCCTGCAGGGAGGAGGCGGAGGAGGAAACCTTAGAGAAGATATTGGGAATGGGGGAGGGGTGTCTCCTGGGAGCGCCCGGAGAGAGGTCCCTGGAGAAGCACTCCTTGGGAGAGAGGAGGAGGGAACCCCTCGGGGAGAGAGAAGGCGAGTCCCCTGGGGGAATCGAGGCCCCTGGGACGGGCCACCCACAGGTAAGAGGACCACACTGCCCCAGGAGAGCGGCAGGACCGGCGGCCCGCTCCCGGCGCCCGGCGCTGGGGTAGGTGGGGGTGTCCCTGCGCTCTGGGGGCTGGGGATAGGGGGGCTGGCAAAGGCAAAAGAAAAAGAAGGGAGCCGGCGCGAAGTCTCAGTTATGAAAAAACGCATTGAGCTCCTCGTACATGGGGCCCCGGTCGTGGTGAAGGTGCATATCGTAAGACAAGAGATTCTCCGAGTGGACGCCCCCGCGCACAGCCGACGAGCCGAAGACTAGCCCGTGGCCCGTGGGCCGCGAGCCGGGCAGCGCCGAGTAGTGCATAGAGTAGTGGTAGCTCTTCTCGTGGTCGGGCGACGAGTCCTGCTTGAGAGAGAAGTTGCCATTGAGACAGAGCGGGGGGCTGAGCGGCCCCTCGTACTCGGAACTGTTGTAGTCCGGGCTCGCGCCGCCACCGCCTGCCGCCGCATACAGCGTCTCGTAGGCGGCGCAGTAGCCGTGGGTCCGCAGGGCGTGCGCCGCGCCACCGCCCAGGCCGCCGGCCGCCTGGCACTGTGCGCCCGCCAGGCGGGAGCACGGATACGGGTATGGGTGCATGGCGAACGGGCCGCCCGAGCCGTGGAAGCGGCCAGCACCGTCGGCGCCCTGCTCGGTGAGGAAGTTGCGCGAGTTGAGCTGCAGACAGCCGGCCACCAGATTGGTGGTGGGCTGCGACAGACCCTTGCACAGAGTCTGCACGTAGGACACTAGGTCTGGCCGCTTGCCGGAGCGCAGGATCTCCGAGAGCGCCCAGATGTAGTTCTTGGCTAGGCGCAGCGTCTCGATCTTGGACAGCTTCTGCGTCTTGGAGTAGCAGGGCACCACCTTGCGCAGGTTGTCCAGGGCTGCGTTCAGGTCGTGCATGCGGTTGCGCTCCCGCGCGTTCGCCTTCTGCCGCCGAAGCTTGGAGCGCTCCAGGCGCGCCTTGGTCATCTTGCGCTTCTTGGGCCCGCGCTTCTTGGGCCGCTCGCCCTCCGCCTCGTCCAGTCCTTCTTCCTCCTCCTCTTCCTCCTCCTCCTCGCCCCCCAGCTCGCCTTCCTCCTTGACCTCTGCCAGCGTGGCTTCCGGCACCTCTTCTCCACGGAGAGAGACAGGCTTGGCCGCCCGGGCTGGCCCTGGAGCCCCCGGCCCGGGCGCAGGCGGCGGCGGTGGCGGCGCGTCGCCCTTGTCGCTCCTCGGCTCGTCGTCTTCGCCGTCGCCCCAGCTGGCGAACTTGGGCACGTCCGAGAGGAGGCCGGGCTCGCTGAACAGGCGGGTCAGCATGGTGCCTGAGGGCGCCCGGCGGGCGGGAATGGGGAGACAGACAGCACAAAGTGAGGGGCGCAGTGGGGTCACGACCGCTCCCCCCCACCCGCCTCCACCCCCGAGTCTCGTGCGGGCTCCTGCCCAGGCTACCCTGATGCCCACCTCCGCCGCCTGCCCCGCCCAGAGCCGGCCCAGCCCTACCCGGCTGCGGGCCTGGGATCTCGGCCCAGGCCGTCTCCTCAGCGCCGGGCCCCGGCTCCGCCCCTCGCTTGAATGTGGGGCTGCTCCCCGCGCCTGCTTCTTCTCAGGGTCAGGGCGGGTACCGGGTGGGGGTTTTAGGGACCAGATATCTTTGCCAGGGGAGGCGGCGCGCTCTCCCTGAAAGCCTGTTCTCTTCCGGCGGTGGAGAGTGGCTGGTCGGCCGCCGGTGGGGACAGCTGCCCCGCTCCCCGCTCGGGCTGCCCGGGCCCCTCTGCCCAGCTCCCTCACCCCTCCCGTGGTTCTCACCCCCACACTCCCTAATCCAATTTGCAACTTGGCCGCGCGCCGCCCCTTGCTCGGCCCCCACCCCCGCACCCCCAATTCCAGAGGCGGGAGGATCGTCTCCTCTAGCCGACGCGTCCCCAGCTCCTGGAGCCGGCTCTGGGCGGCGAGGACTGAAGAAGCGGGGCGTGGGGAGGAGACTGAGAGAATCGAGCCCAGTCCGTCCCCTCCGCGGTCAGAGACCCCCTTCCCCCTTCAAACTACCTCCCTCCCACACGGCTCTTCAGATCTCGTTGTATTTTGGGATTGATGGGGGAAAAAAATCCAAATTTGTTTGCTTCTCTTTTTTTGGTGGTGGGGAAAGGTCGCAGGCTTTTTGGGACAACCACGGAGGGGTCCTCCGTCTCGGTCTCTTCGTATCTCCCCCTCCCTGATCCTGCCTTCCCCCCCACCGAGACCATCGCAGGCAGAGACGCCTCCTTTGCAGCCCCCTGGGCTGCAGCTCCTAAGGGAGAGAGAACCTGGGGCGCCTCCGATGCCCACCCAATGATGGGGCATCATCCCAGGAAGGAGGTATTCGAGGACCCTCCAGCCGGCCGAAGCTGCCGCCCCCCCTCCCAACCGGCGGGTCAGATCTAGCAGCTCCCTTTCGGACAACTTACCTCGGAGAGGAGTCAAGGGGAGAGGGGAGGGGAGGGGGGGAGGGGGCAAGAGAGAGAGGGGGGAGAAGAGGAATCTTCTCGCTTATTTCATTGTTCCCCCATCTTCTGGGAGCGGGGGCAGCGGCTCCTCAAGGCGGCGGGCGCCGGCGTCTTCAGAGCGCCATGCGAACCGCGGAGCGAGTGTGGCATCTCTACCAGGCGGGGTACCAGCCTCTATGCCAGGCCATATGGGCTTGGCACGTCACGGGCAGCAGCTATCACATGAGAGACGGTGATTGGCATGCGTCTGCACTGGGGGAGAGCCGGCTCCCCCGGGACCCGCCGCCATCTGTCACTCTCTACTCCAAAAAAAAAAAAATTAAATAAATAAAGGAAATAAATAAATATTTCTGCCGCCCTCCCCTCCCCGCCCAATGCAGGGAAAGCAGGGATTGAGAGGAAGGTGGGAGGAGTTGCCCCCCTGGATATAGAGCACCCCACATGGGAACAATGGGGTGGCCAGGCTGGACACTGGGGGCTCATAGAGGCCAATTCTATGCTCCCTCAGGGTCCTGCTCTGTCCATTTCCTTCCCTGCAGGCCCCCAAGGTGGGATCAGGGACCAGACTCTGGGGTGGGGAGAAGGGACCTCTGTGCTTGCTCCCACTCCCCAGGAGGGTCCCCTTGGCCACAAAGGGACAGCTGAGGCCCCCTCCCAGGGTGGGTGTAGGGGCGTCCCTGGCCGAGCCCCATAGGTAGATGTTGGCACCATGCCATCCCTCATCCCTGTCTGCCCCTCCCCCACCCGCCCTCACGCACACACAACATATGTGGCTAAACGAAATTCAAACCAAGGGAAAGACAGAGAAAGGGAAAGATGTGCCTGGATGTCTGTGCCTCTGCAGGGGCGTGTGTGTGTCTGTGGGGACATGTGTGTATCTGTGGAGTCAGCCGATGGGAGATCTTTCCTTGGTTGTTGGGGGCGTATCCATGTTGGGGTGGAGGTGGGGAGGGACCGTGAGATGAGCCTGTGCACCACCCATCTGGGGGTGGAGGGGAGGGTCTAAGTCTGGATTCCTAACCTAGAAACCTCTCAGTCTCCTCCCACTGCCAGACAGGTGACCAGTCCACCAGCGGCTTCCTTTCCTGGCCTTCAGACTTGGTTATTTGAGGGAGGAGGAGAGGGCAGCGCTGAGAACTGCCTAAAGTTCCTGGATGAGACTCAAGCATTCTCCTCCCCTTGTGAAAAATCTGAAAATACTGAAGCCAACCCCAGTAATCCCAAGAGTGGCCAAGGGGAGGTAGATCATCTGGGTGTCTTGATAAGGAAGGTAGGAAATTGCTGCTTTATCTTGCGGTTCACCTTTCAACCCTCTCACTGGGCCACACACAGATACAAACAGCAAAGGTCAAGGTGGCGGCTTTAGACACACACACACACACACACAGACACACACACACTCACACACACATGGTCACACACACGCTCATGCACACATGCTCACACACACTCACACATGTACATGCTCACACACACGATCACACACACTCACGCATACACGCTCACACACACACACACGCTCATGCACACACATACCTGTTCCTCACCCTGTGGTATGGAAAAATAGATAACATACCCCTTCTCAGATAGACACAGGTATGTGAGCAGGTAATCACAGCCTGGGGTACAGAGACCCTTGCCCACACCCCATCACAGTCATTTGTGTGTTTTAGACCCACATTCCCTGCCCCTCCAGACCCTGTGGCTGACAGATGCACACAGCTTCAGTTACACTTTCAGCACACACATTTTGATGTCTACCATGTGCCAGGCACTGTGGTGGTACAAAAATGAGCACGCGGAGGACTTTACCCTCCATCTGGGTGGACAGGGCTCTCTCCCTCTAGAAGGCTCCCCAGGGGCCTTGGGCTGGTGAGACATTGATTTGATGTTGGGTAGGCTGGTTTAACTTCTAAATAGAGACCCACATCAGGAGGCCTTGGAGATTGGGGTGCTGGTACTGCCAGGGACTCTTGAGTCATTTGGCCAGGAACTGAAAGGAGCCTGAGAACGCACCTCTCCAACTCCTCCTCTTATTGAGGCCCATGGAGGGAAACTGACCTGCCTAGGAACACACAGGGGAAGCGCAGAACTGGGCCTAGGACTCAGCTACTTGACCCACAGGCCAGTGCTCCACTGATCATCTTAAAATCTGCCTCAGTGGTCTCTAAGAATAAGCCTACCATTCTTCCCTTCATTCATGGATCCTGGGTCTGCAAGGTGAATCCCATCTATGGCAGATAGTTGTGGGGGGAAGAGGGATTCTGGACATGGCAGAGAAAGAGGCCAAAGGATGGGCAGAGACTCAGAAGTGCTGGCCAGCCCCCACTAAGTTTGGGCACAGCCTCGAAGGCTTTGAAAGCCCTTTCTGGGGGCGGGATCCTCAATCCTGACTGGCAGCTTTTTTCCTGGAGTCTCCTGGCTCGGTGGTATTTCCATTACATGCACACGCCCTGGACTTCGGATTCCTGGCCAACCCCATTACCAACTTTAAAAAGTGCTGGCCCTGCGCGGTGGCTCATGCCTGTAATCCCAGCACTTTGGGAGGATGAGGCCAGCGGATCCCTTGAGCTCGTGAGTTTGAAACCAGCCTGGGCAGCATGATGAAAACCTGTCTCTGCCCAAAATACAAAAATTAGCCAGGCATGGTGGCTCAGGCCTGTAGTCCCAGCTACTCCAGAGGCTGAGGTAAGAGGATCACTGGGGACCAGGAGGCAGAAGTGACAGGGAGCTGTGATCACTGCACTCCAGCCTGGGTGACAGAGCCAGACCTTGTCTCAAAAACAGATGCTGAATGCTTTGAGCAAGTTACAGAACATCTCTTGGTCTTGATTTCCTCATCTGTAAAATGGGATAAATTACGCTACACCATCATAGGGCTGTTGTCAACACTAAATGGGATAATCCAGGCCATGAATAAGGCTTCAGTAAATGCCAGCTCTTAATTAAAACACCTTGTGAACTGTCGAATGCTTTACAGTATTAATTTTTTGCTCATACCCCTCCCCACACACAGTCGGAATGCTTGGTCTATATAGAAACTGAATTTTTGTTGAATTGGTGGGTGAATGAACGGATGAATAAGCGAATAAATGCTTCCTTTTGGGAGAAAGTTCTCCCTCCCTGCCTTCTCCCTTGGACTGGGTTAAACCCACTAGGGGTCTCAGAGGCCCCTCCCGGCAAGAGGCAGAAACTTGTTCAGGATAGGGGAGGCCTTGGGTGGGGGGTTCCTGCCACCCTTCCGGCCACCTGTCAGGAGTGACCTCAACTTTCTGGGTCTGGGAAGCCCCCTTAGTCACCCAGAGAAGGTGGTCTGAGGCAGGGGGTGTGCACCTGGGGGCTCCATCCCTTTCACTCTGTCTCCTGCCCCTGTCTTTTCTTCCTTCAGAAAAATGGAACAAGTTTTTCTCACTCGACACATTTCAACTTTTTTTTTAGAAGATACAATAAAAACCAGGGGAAAATTGGAACAGAGGGAGGTGTGGGATGGGCCTGCCTCAGACATGGGCTTGAAAGAGGCACAACACGTGTGTCCACATACACACGGCAGGCATGAACACGCAGGGACATACGCGCATCTCTCTGCACCAGAGATGCAGAGATGTAGTGACGGAGAGACAGAAAGAGCCAGAAATGGAAGGAAGGAGACGGAAGGAGAAGGACACCCAGAGATGCCATCTGTTCCTCCCCCTGGCATTGGGGGAAGGGAGTTGGTGAGGGGCCTGGTCCCCTCCAGGTCTCTAAGAGGGAAACGGGAGTGATGGGCACCTCAGCCAGGCCTGGAAGGCCCCCATTGCTGCTGCCCACTCCTCATGGAAGGAGCTGGGAGCTGGGGGCCTACGGTTCCCATGGAGACATAGCCTCATCCCAAGGGAGGCCACAGTCTGGGCACCTAAAATGGCTGCCTCAGAGGGGTGGCAGCCATTTCGCACAGGCTCAGGTCCTGGGGGGCAGGGGTGAGGGAGGCAGAATGTGTGATGGGGGAGGTGAGAGGTCATCCCTGAGCAGTCTGGGGCACCCTTGCTCAGGGGACAGGAAGAGTGTTCTAGAAACTGCACTCGTTACACCCCTACTCCACCAAAATTCATACATAAATCTGTAACTGCTCCACTCCATTCTGACACCCAGAAGGACAGTTAGCCAGTTGTCACCCCTAACTGTGATGGGTGACGGCAAATGTGCTGAAGGACACTGGATTTCCCACCAAAGCTCCAGGCAGGGAGGGGACAGCAGGTGGATGAAACCCAGGTGTCCAGCCCCGGCCTCGGCACACATCTGTCTACCTCCTGGGGCCTCTCTGCGCTGAGTGGGGCTGGCAGGTGAGGACCCAGTGAGCTTGGGAACGCAGTGGGGAGGGGGCCGCCTGTCTTCCCACCCCCTTCCTCATATTTGAAGGGAAGGGAAGGAATTTGGAGATCCTTGAGGGGCCTGTGTTCCTGGCATTAGTATGCTGTGGGGGGAGGAGGGTGGGGAGGGGCAAGCTGGCACTGCCCAGCAGTGTTCCAGCAGTTCAGGAAGCTGGAAGATTCCTCCTGAAGCACCGGAGCACCTGCCACCACCCTCCCCAGCCCCTGCCCCACCTCAAGTCCAAAGGAGGCTGGGGGAGGGGGACCTGAAGCTTCTTCCTGGCTCTGGGGTGGGCACCTGCCCCACTGCCCCCTCCTCCCCGCCCGCCGCAGTGTGCCGGGGAGCGGCGGGCACGCCAGATGGCGTGGCTGAGAATGCGGCGACGTTGCCGGGAGGTGAGGGCTGGCACGGGTGATATGCGGCTGCGTGCCTTGTGGTGCCATGGGGGAGGGGAGGGCAGGGCCAGTGAGGTGTAGCCCCCTCCTCTGTGCTGACCTCCTGTCCTGACCTCTACTCACCACCAGGATTCTCTTCAACTTCCTCTGCCTGCTCCCTGGGTTCCCACTGTGGGCCTAGACCCCACCCAAAGATGGGTGGGACCGGCCTGACGCTGACAGACCCAGGTCAGACCTCCGCAGCATCCTTGTCCCCCTGCCCCACCCCCAATAGGGGACAAAGGATGGATAGAGGAGACCTCCCCCAAGTCCCGCACCAAAGCCAGCCCCCTCCGGGTTGTTTTTTGGCTCTAAAGGTGTTGTGACCTTTGCTCCTGTAAGCTTTGACTTCTGGCCTACTGAGCCCTGTTTTTCTGAGAGGAGCTCTTTCCCTGATGAGCACTGCCCGAGTGCCTCTTTGGTCCAATGCATTCTCATTCCTCACTAAGATGCTTCCTGGACACCTCCTCCCAGGGGCCTTCCCTGACCTCCCTAGGCAGGGCAGCTTACCACCCTGTTAGGAGGATCCACTTACCCATCTGTCTCCCTGTCCCTGGTCACTCCTTGTTCTGTATCTCTTTAGTCTCATACTTCGTGCTGGGCAACACAGTGAGACTCCCGTCTCTAAATAAAAAAACAAAAACAAAAACAAAAACCAAGAGTCTCCACCCTTTATGCCAGGCAGTGCTTCCCAGGTCCACGCCTGCGGCTGATTCAGCCTGTGCTGTGCTGAATGCACAGCTCTCACTGAGTTGGTGCTTAATAAACGTTTGTTGCATGAATGCCCGGCTGGGCCAGAGAGATGGGGTCCTGGAACCTTCCTCCTGAGACCCTCCTAAAGCAGAAAGGCTGAGGGTCCCAGTCAAGCCCAGAGTCCTCAGCCCCTTCCCTTGCCCTTTGTACAAATTGCAGTCTGGGGAGGTGGACTTGGGATGGGGGGATCACAGATTCCCCCCAAAGTAGGGTGATGAAGCTGAGCCTGGGACTGCTAGACCCTCCTCTCTGGCGGCACCCTGCCTGGATCCGGAGGCCACAGGGCCTGCCCTGCTGTGAACCCCCTGCTTGGTGCCCTCACCTTCACCTTGCAGCAAGCTCAGAGCCCCCTCCTTCTTACCCCACCCTACTCTTGCCCTGCATGGGGCACTCTGAGGAGAGATGAGGTCCGGACGCCCAGCTGCATCCGGCTCCTGCTGCTGTGTCTCTGCTGATGCTGCTCCCCAGTATCTCAGAACCCTTTGGTCTTACGGGCCTGGCCCAGGCCCTCCTCTGGGAAGTTGGCCATGACTTATCAAAGGCCCTTGCTCCTCTGGCTTCCCTCGCAGGACCAAGGCTACCCACCCTGCACATCCTGTCCAAAATGTAAATCCAAACATGTTATTCACCTACTCTGGCACCTTCCATGGCTCCCCAGTGCTCCTAAGGTGAGGCCACAGTCTTTAAGGACACCCCTGATGTGGCTGCTACCTTTATCTGTGCCCTCAGCAGCTCCAACTATTTGTGCTTTTACAAGCCTCGTGCCTAGGAACTTTTTGCTCAGGCTCTTCTCTCTTCCTGAGGTGTCCAGGCCAGCTTCCTCACTCCTCAAGCCTAAGCATCACCTCCTCCAGGAAGCTGCTCTGGAGAAGCAGGAAGGCAGGCAGAAACTGGACCCAGAGCCTGGCACACAGAATAACCTCAATGTATAGCAGTGGCACCAAGACCTGTCCTGTTCCTGTTGGGGGGGGTGGTGGTGTCAGTTCTTCTACCCCCAAAATGCAAGGCTGCAGCCAGCACAGGACTTCTACCCACGGGAAGTCCCTCCGGGAAATCTGCCCTCTTCTCTCTTCAGCCTCCCCACCAATACCAGCACTGACATGGAATGCCAGTTTTCCCCTCTGTAAAATGGGCTTCAAATGAGCTAACAGCTCTGTCCAGGGGTGGCTGATTTTGCCTCAAGCCTCTCGTGAGCATTGATTAATTAATTAATTAATTTTTTGAGACAGGTCACCCAGGTTGGAGTGCAGTGGCACAATCTCGACTCACTGCAGCCTCCACCTCCCGGGCTCAAGTGATCCCCTCACGTCAGTCTCCTGAGTAGCTGGGACTACAGGTGCGCACCACCACACCTGGCTATTTTTTTGCATTTTTGGTAGAGATGGGGTTTCACCATGTTGGCTAGGCTGGTCTCCAACTCCTGACCTCAAGTGATCTGCCCATCTTGGCCTCTCAAAGCGTTGGGATTACAGGCATGAGCCCTGCACCTGGCCAATGTTATTATTATTTTTATTTTGTTCCTGTAGCTCTCTTCATTTCTGTATCTTTGCTCTGCTTCTCTTAATGTGTTTTCCATGAAGAAGTTGATATGTCTTGCTTTAGCCCCTCCCAGACCCACTCCCAGAGTCCACACAGGAAGGCAGACAAACAGGGAGCTCAAGGTGGCAACAGGACCAGAGTCAGCAGCGTCATGACCTTGGTCAGATCTTGTAACCCTCTGCTTCTTCATCCGTAACACAGGGCTAGCGCCACTGTTCACCTGTTCACCTGCAGTTCAGCACTGATGGGAGGAACATAAGGATGGCAGGTTATGAAGTGTGCTCTTGGGGGCCAAGTGCTGGCGGATGGGGTGGGGACTCCTCCTTGATGCCGCAGCTCAGGGCAGTGGGGACAGCACAGGACCATGCTGCATGCTGGGCTCTCTTTCCTGTGGGTGGGCTCTGCTCTGAACTTCCCTGTGACCTGGGCACTTCCCAGTCCCACCCCTGGAAATCAGAGCCAGGGATCTGGGCTGGGGAATTGTAGGGACTTGGTGCTGGATGATTCTTGGATGCTTCCCTTGAGTCCATGGGTGCAGGGGACATATGGGCCTGATAGTGGGCACCGATGACCTGCACCATAGTGGGGGTGCTGGTGCCCACAAGGACAGCTCCAAAAGGCCACTGGGGCAGAGTGTACGGTGTGCATGCAGGACATGGTTAGAGCAGGCGGTCACAACCAGAGATCTCGAGTCAGCCCCAGAAGTGGACCTGGGAAGGACTGCCTGGCATAAAGGGTGGAGATTCTTGATTTTTTTTTTTTTTTTTAGATGGAGTCTTTCTCTGTCGCCCAGGCTGGAGTGCATGCAAGTGATTCTCCTGCCTCAGCCTCCTGAGTAGCTGGGACTATAGGCACGCACCACCATGCCCAGTTAATTTTTGTATTTTAGTAGAGATGAGGTTTCACCATGTTGGCCAGGCTGGTCTCAAACTCGTGACCTCAAGTGATCCACACACCTCGGCCTACCAAAGTGCTGGGATTACAGGTGTAAGCCATGGCACTCAGCCGTTTTTTGTTTTTGTTTTTTTTTAGAGACAGGAGTCTTGCTATGTTGCCCAGGCTGGACTCAAATACCTGGCTTCAAGCAATCCTCCCACCTGAGCCTCCCAAGTAGCTGGAACTACAGGTCCATGCCACTGTGCCCTGCCTGACTTTTTAATTGGGGTCCACAGGGAGGGAAGGGGATAGTCTAGAGAGGTAGGGTCTCATGGGCCAGCTCTCCATTTTACAGATAAGCCACAGAGAGGTGAAGCAACCTGCCTAGTGCCACCCAATAAGTGAGTGGCAGAGCTGGGAGTGGAAACCAGGAGCCTGTTGCCACTTCGGGGTCCTCCCGTTCCCAGAACCTCAGCACTGTCTGTGATAACATACTCCATAATGTAATAATGACAATGGCCAGTGCTAGCTGTGCCAGGCATTGGTCTTCACAGGAATCATCTTATTTTATTCAGGAATCTGTGGGAGGGATTCCTAGTACCACCACTTAAAGACCAGGATGCTGAAGCACAGAGAGGTTGCCGTCAAGGCTGATGTGTCAAGGTCACACAGCTACAAAGTGGCAAAGCCAGGATTTGAACCAAGTTTGGCTTGACTCCAGAGCTCATGCTCTTACTCACTATTATAAAGTGTGTCCCTTTCTCTGAAACCGTTGTGGTCACACCATAGGACCAGCAGACCCCACAATGGAGAGGGAAGGGAGAGTGCCCTGGGAAGGACTTGTGCCCAGGGTTTGCACTCTGGCCAGGTCCCCAAGTCACAGAAGCCATGGCCTGGCCTGGGCCTATCAAGTTCTGCTTATGGATGGATGGAGGCTGCTTCTAAACATAGGGAGGGAGGAGTCACATTAAACATGGAGTTTTCCCACCCTGTATGCCATTTCCCCCAGCTTCTTCAGAAGGCGCCCTCCTCGCCCTTGCAGACTCAGTGAGGTGCTGCCCCCATCTGCAAGTCCTCCCTGATGTCCCCTGAGGAAATGGAGATCCCTCCTCTGCCCCTTGGCACCACGTTGAACATTTGGGGATAGACGGACCAGCTTTACAAGCCCCAGCTTCACCACTGGCTTGGCTCACCAGCTGCCTGCAGCCCCCGCCCTCGCCTGCCCTCCAGTCTGTGAAATGGGAAGACGGAGCCCTGCCTCACAGAATCTTTGCAAGGAGGAGCCGCGGCGTCCTAGGAGCAAGCACCTGGCGCCCGGTGGGCCCCCGCCATTCGCTCATTCTCCTCCTTGTCCTTCTCCTGGCTTGCTCCCCATTCTCTTCTCGACACCCCCGCCCCGCGCCTGGCACGGCGCCCGGAGCGCCCCAGCCACCCAATCCCGGCTCTCAGCCCTGACTTCCTGCCCGCCGGGCTCCCTCGGCACGTGCCCCGCGCCCTCTGGGACCGCGCGCCCTCCCGCCCAGAGCCTGGCCTGGGGGCGCGGGTCGCTCCGGCTCGGAGGTGGGATCGGCGGGGGCCCGGCGGGCCGGCTGCGGCGGCGGGAAAGGGACGCTGCCCCTTTAAGGTGCCACCGCCGCGTGGCAGGGAAACAGCTTGTGCCAGCCCCATTCCGCCGGGCTCCGCTCGCTACAAGAAACACAATGCATAACAATCAGGCGCGCTCTTGGAGCCGTGCCACGCGGCGGGGGCGGGGCGGGGCCGCGGGCCGGGCGGGGCGGGGACGCCGGGGTCGCGACCCCCGACCTGAGTCCTGTGCCCGCAGGGGAGTCCGGTCCCGCACTCCCGGACACGGCTGCCCTGCGCCCCAGCGAGGTGCCCTGGGGCCCCGCGCCTCGCCAGCGCTCGCCTCCCCTTCCTCCCCGCCATCGCTCTCCCTACAAAGTTCATTCCCACTAACTCTTTTCCAGGCCACTTCCCCCTCACATCTGACAATCGGGGCCCCTCATTCTCCCAGTAATCACTCCACTGCACTAATTGCACATGCAAATATGCAAATGCGTATTAATTAATTACTATACTAATTAGTTCTGTGGTATTTGCGAGTAATAAATCATTGGATGGGAGCGAGGAAGCTGGAGACCTGGCCCATTTTCATTCTGCATAAAATTTTAATGGTCTCTCTGGCTGATCCGGGACGGCAGCGCGCGGAGAGGCTCTTAAAGGGCCAGTGGCGGCGGGAAGGGGCAGCGGTGGGAATCGCCAGTGATCCCGGCGGGGACTGGAGCCCTGGACGGGCTTGGAGATGCGGCCTCAGGTTCTGCAGGGGCCATCTCCGGCGTGCAATGGCTTTTGGCCCCCACTCTGGGGCTCAGTGTCTTCCCGAGTGGCTTCTATGGAGAAAACCTGGGCGGGGACCAGGAAGCTGAGCTCGGATTCTTTAATAAAGGAAAGAGTTCTAGGAGATGTGAGAGGCCGGTGCGGAGGCTTTGGGGCCCCAGGTAGCCTGGGAGACAGGAATGAAGACTCCACCTCCTGGATGGCTGAGTAAACTGAGGCACAGGTCAGGCCAATCTTAGCTCCCACCCCTCTTCTCCCGAGGGGAGGGAAGCTAGAAGGATGTTCTGGGTGATCCCAGCCTTTTCTTGTATCTGATGGGGGCCACAAGGTTGGGGGTGCCTCCAGCTTTCCCCTTCCACATGATCAAACCGCTGCCCCGCCCCCATGGGCACCAGCTGGCACCCTGGCAGAGTAGTCCTGGGCTTGAGTGGGCCCTGGGGACCCTGCTTTATTTCCAGGAGGTAGTCAGGACCCGGGCACAGGGAGGGGGCTGGCTGCTTTGCAGGGCCATTGACTGGGGGAGGCAGAGGGAACCGGTTGTGCACATGCCAGGGTCTAGGAGGATGCCAGAAGTGCCAGAAGTGGGTACACTGAAGAGGTGGGGACTGTGGGCTTGTCCTGAGCCGGGATTCCCCGTGCCAGGGTCTCCAGTCTGGTTCTGCTCACCCTCCAGCCTTCTGCCATCAAAAAGCCCCTGGACGAGGCACAGCCTAAGGAGGGTCACTGCTCTAGTGGGGGCCGATGATAATGACAGCAACTAACAAGACTATTAACTGAGCAAACATTTATTTAGCTGGAGAACTGTTCAGCGAGCTCTAGGTGCTTCACGGCCCCCGAGTGACACAGGTTCTGTTAACAGTCTCCGTTTTAAGGATGGAGAAACAGGTGCACATGAAGGTTAAGCAACCTGCTCAAGGTCACCCAGCTGTGAGTAGTGGAGTGGAGTTTCAACCCAGACGGTCCAGCTCTGGCATCTGGGTTCCTTCCAGCACACCACCTCTCGCCACCACCATTTCTGCATCTCCTGCTCTGAACCAAGTCCTGTGCTAAGAACATCATGGACAGTATCCCATCCAACTCTTGCAGCAACCCCAGAAGGTAGGTTCTGGGATTATCTCCATGTGGAGCTCCAAGGCTCAGAGAGGTTGAATAAGTTGTTCTGGAACACACAGGCAGGATGTGGCAAGGCCACACTCACACCCGGCCTGTGCGAGGGCAGAGTCCAGCAGAGTCCCCCAGGCCTTCTGATCCCTCCCCATCTCTGTCCCTGCTGGAATTTCAGCCTCTTGGAAGAGCAGGAGGGCATCTCAGCAGCCCTGCTGACTAGAGAAATGGAAGGGCTGGGCTGGGCACAGTGGCTCACGCCTGTAATCCCAGCATTTTGGGAGGGAAAGATGGGTGGATCAGTTGAGGTCAGGAGTTCAAGACCAGCCTGGCCAACATGGTGAAATCCCATCTCACATAAAAATACAATAAAGTCAGCCAGGTGTGGCGACATGAGCCTGTAGTCCCAGCTACTTGGGAGGCTGAGGCAGGAGAATGGTTTGAACCCAGGAGGCAGAGGTTGCAGTGAACCAAGATCACACCACTGCACTCCAGCCTGGGTGACAGAGCGAGACTCCGCCTCAAAAAAAAAAAAAAAAAAAAAAGAGAGAGAGAGAGAAATGGAAGGGCTTTCAGTTAGGTGGTGTGGTGGGGAGAACTTGCTTCTTGAAAGGTGGGGGCTCTGGGAGCTGTGCTGTGATGGAAACTTTTCCTCCTTTCCCAGAAACAGGCCAAGGAAGGGCCATGGCTGTGTAGTGGGGGATGCATGGGGATGGGGGTGGAGGGATGGGGGAGAACAGAAGAGCCCAGAACAATAAAGCCTCATGAGGACCACATAACCTAGGAATCCTGGTTGGGTTTTAAAAATTTTGTCCCTGATAGGCCGGGCACGGTAATCCCAACACTTTGGGAGGCCAAGATGGACAGATCACTTGAGGTCAGGAGTTTGAGACCAGCCTAACCAACATGGTGAAACCCTGTCTCTACTAAAAATACAAAAATTAGCCGGGTGTGGTGGCGGGTGTCTGTATCTCAGCTACTTGGAAGGTGGAGTCAGGAGAATCACTTGAACCCAGGAGGCAGAGGTTGCAGTGAGCCAAGATCGCTACCACTGCACTCCAGCCTGGGTGACAAGAGCAAGATTCTATCTCAAAAAAAAAAAAAAATTGTACCTAGCATTCCTACCTGCCCCCCCACCCATTTGCCCTGGAAATCCCTTGGGCATCCCCACCCCAAGAACTGCTATTTGGGTTTCCTATTTGGGTTTTTCAGGACCTTCGGCCTCCAGCAGAGGGATGAGAAGATAATATTAAGCATCACTTTGTAATAAATCACTTGTTTTTTTTTTTTTTTGAGACGGAGTTTCGCTCGTTACCCAGGCTGGAGTGCAATGGCGCGATCTCGGCTCACCGCAACCTCCGCCTCCCGGGTTCAAGCAATTCTCCTGCCTCAGCCTCCTGAGTAGCTGGGATTACAGGCACGCACCACCATGCCCAGCTAATGTTTTGTAGTTTTAGTAGAGACGGGGTTTCACCATGTTGACCAGGATGGTCTCGATCTCTTGACCTCGTGATCCACCCGCCTCGGCCTCCCAAAGTGCTGGGATTACAGGCGTGAGCCACCGCGCCCGGCCAAATCACTTGTTTTTTTAAACTGTGGGCTTATGAGCATCAACTTACTTAATTTTTACAATTCTGTTGTCATCCCCATTTTATAAATGGAGACACCAAGGAAGGAAAGGTTAAATGACTTAGCTAAGGTCACACAGCTAGTAAGTGGTAGAATTGGGACTTGAACTTCAGAGCTGGGGTGCTTCATCTCCCTGCTCACTCTGAGCTTGTGACTACAGGGGCATGGCCAGATTGACCCCTTGCCCAGCAGAGTCAGGGATCATGGTGGCAGCTGGCCTTTCACCCTGGGTGCCTTTGGAACTTGCAGTTGCAAGGAGAAAGAAGAGTCCTCAAGCCTGCAGTTCACATGGCCCCACCGCACATCCCCACGTGGATTTTTCATGCCCCCCTGCCACTTTTTTTTTTTTTGAGACTGAGTTTCACTCTTTTTGCCCAGGCTGAAGTGCAATGGTGCAATGTCGGCTCACCAAAGCCTCCACCTCCCAGGTTCAAGCGATTCTCCTGCCTCAGCCTCCTGAGTAGCTGGCATTACAGGCATGCACTACCATGCCCGGCTAATTTTCAATTTTTAGTAGAGACAGGGTTTCTCCATGTTGGTCAAGCTGGTCTTGAACTCCCCACCCCAGGTGATCTGCCTACCTCTGCCTCCCAAATTGCTGGGATTACAGGCATGAGCCACTCCACCTGGCCTACGGTGCCTTTTATATGCTAGTAGAAGCTGGGCAAAGTGAGTGTTCAGGTGGCCCCAATCCCTCCTCATCAGGGCGTCAGGACGGGTGGGCACTGGGAGCTCCAGAGCAGGATGCTATCCCAGCATCCCTTGTCCCCCCCCCCACAGCCCACTCTTGAGAACACAGTAGGGTCAGGGAGTGTGTTAGCATCTGTCAGGGGGACCACCCTGAAATGGAACACTGGGATTCCCGTGCTCTCAGGGTCCCCTTACCTCCCTGTGGCTCAGGGGAACTTTTCCAGGTAATCTGGACACCCTCATCTTCCAGAACTAGAGAAACCCTTGACTCCACTTTCCGGACCTGGAATTTGGGTGGGGTGCGGGGGTTGTGGGACTTAGGGAGGGATGGCCCTTGGGCTGCAGCCCGTTAGGAAGGAAAACCCATCCCTGTCTTAGCACTCCATTGAAGACCAGAGAAGCTGGGTTCATCGGGGTCCACCCCCCCCAGGATGCCCAGTTTCTGGGTGAATGGGGCAAGAGGGAAAGGTTGGGGGAAGAAAGCAGGAGGGGCAGGCTGGCGGCTCTGAGCTTCTCCATGCAGCCCCCGGGGCCGGGTGCCTGGGCAGGAGGACGGGGCAGAGCAGCTGCTGGCGATTTATTAAGCAGTCACGGAAAAATTGGTTTATAAATTAACAGCTGTTTTAACTTTAGGGCCTCTTCTTCAGGGAATGGAAGCAGCCGACTGGACCGGGATTGGAGTGTGTGTGAGGCTTGTGGAGGGAGTGGGAGGAGGCGGGCTCCAGCAGCTGGCATTCTTCAGGGGCAGCCTCAGCTGGCACCTCGGGGGCACCAGGCAGTGGCCAGAGCAGGGGGTCTCCAGGTGCCGGGGGCTGAGGCTGCCCCCGCTGTGGGCTGCAGCTTGCTCTCTTCTCAACAACCTCCCAGCTCCCACCTGGGGGCGCCAAAGGGCACAGATACTGCTGTACTTGTTTGTGCCACCAGAGGGCAGCCTCCACACATCGATTTCTGCAGCTCCTGAGATCGGTCCAAACGGGAGGGACTGAGCAAGAGAGGGGCCCGCTGCAGCGCCTGCAAGCGATCTTCCACGCGTCCATCCTGAATGTGTTAAAGACAGCAGTAAAGAGGGAGGGATTTGGGCAAAAGCTGCTGAACCTCTCAATCTAATAGCCTCATCTGTGAATTGGAATGTTACTAGCAAGGATTAAATGAGAGTGCATAGGAAGGGCCTAGCCCGGTGCAGAGGAAATGCTTCATATATGCCACCGTTGTTGATTTCTGACTCATGTCTTCATCTATTCATTCATTCCTCAAACCATCCTCTCGGCATCATGCAGTGCCTGCTGTATTCTGGGTACTGTGGCAGGTCGGTGATGATGTAAAGAGAGATGGCAGCAGGGGCGGTGGCTCACGCCTGTAATCCCAGCCCTTTGGGAGGCCGAGGCAGGAGGATCACTTAAGCCCAGGAGTTTGAGCCCAACCTGGGTAACAAAGTGAGACCCTATCTCTACAAAAAATAAAAAACAAAAAAATTAGCTGGGTGTAGTGGTGCACATCTGTAGTTCCAGCTACACAGAAGGCTGAGGCAGGAGGATCGTTTGAGCCATGATGGCATCACTGCACTCCAGAGCAAGACCCTGTCTAAAAAAAAAAAAAAAAAAAAAACCACACACACACACAATTCCCATAAATTATAGGTTAGATAAAGAAAATGTGGCACATATACACCATGGAATACTATGCAGCCACAAACAGAATGAGTTCATGTTCTTTGCAGGGACGTGGTTGAATGTGGAAACCATCATTTTCAGCAAACTAATGCAAGAACAGAAAATCAAATACCACATGTTCTTACTCATAAGTGGGCGTTGAACAATGAGAACACATGGACATCGGGAGGGGAAATCACACACCGGGGCATGTTGGTGGGTGGTGAGGTAAGGGAGGGATAGCATTAGGAGAAATATCTAATGTAGATCATAGGGTGATGGGTGTAGCAAACCACCATGGCACGTTTATACCTATGTAGCGAACCTGCACTTTCTGCACATGTACCTCAGAACTGAAAGTATAATGAAACATAAATGAAATTTAAAAAAAAAGGTGAGAAAGACAAGTATCAAAATAGTGTGTTAGGTTGTGACACACCAATAAAGGGAGAAGGGAGATTGACTTGGCTGGAGCAAAAGCAACTGTTCTGGGAGACAGAAACATTATATATCTGTATTGTGGTGGTCAAATGCTATATAAATTCCCAAAATCTCATTGAAATGTATATTTAACACTTTATTGTATGCAAATTGTAACTCAGCAAAGCTGATTCAAAAAAAGCACCTAAGCACCAATGTGAATTTACTGAATGGGCAAAGGGATGGACGATGGGTGAATGAATAAATGAATGAATGAGTGCCTGTGCAAATGAGTGTCTCAGATGGTTGTCCATCTATCCTGGTGCCACCACTGCTCCTGCTGAGGGTGTCCTTGCCCTCTCCTCTTGGGTCCATGGGATTCCCCAGAGGATGTGGGCCTTGGAATTCCTCTTCCTCCTCTGTCCCCACTCCTCCCTTCCCTCAAGGGCAGGGAAAGATGGCTCAGTGCTCCCAGCCAGCACTCCTCGGCTCTTCTAAGGGTGCTTCCTGGGGCTTCCAGGGCCTCCCTTCCAGCTGCCACATGCCAACTCAGCCAGCTCCGGCTCAGTTCTGAGGTGCCAAGGTCACAGGTGTGATGCCCAACTCCAGACCTGCAGTGCCAGCAGCAGCTGCCCAAACCCTGGCCAACTCTGCCACCTGCCGGCTCTTTCCCGAAGCGCATCCAGGGAAGCTGAAACCTCGGTCAAGGGCTACCAGGAACCCTGCCCTGACAGGGACTTTATTTCTCCTCCTGTTGAATCATCACAGCCACCATATGAGGTGGGTTCTGAAGCACAAGGACACTGAGGTACAGAGAGAATCTAGGAAATGTGTCCAAGTTCACACAGTAAGTTACAGACCTGAAATTCCTACCCAGGGCTGGACTTCCCAGGTGATATGTCCAGGTAAACACACCTTGCTTGGGAGGAGCAGGGGACAGGTCCAAGTGTCCCTCCTCCCCTCAGCCCGGGAAGAGGGCAAAGGCCTCACACCACCCTCCCAAGTTTTCCCTCCAGAGGTGAATGCAGGACCTCCAGCAATGGCGTGAAGATACATTATGGGAAAGACACGCCTCAAAACAGCACGCTCAGACCTATGGTACATTAACAGACATCCTGCCATAAACGTTTTTGGCAGTCCAAGTAGAAAGACCCACAGTTCAATCAGAGTTAAGTCAAACAAGGTCTTAAATTTGTTCCTTGGACCCAACCGCCTGTGCTTCTAACTCAAGAATAATAACCAAGGAGTGGCATATTATTTTTACATCTTATTTGCATATGATTAATTCTAAGTTAAAGTGAATGCAGGGCACCCTGGCCCCTTGCTTCTCAGCGCCCTCCCACCCCCATCCTGTGTGCCTGGCCGCCTCCTCCAGCCCCGGCCTGCCGGGCTCCACTGTCCCCAGAAGCCCCTCCCAACTCCTTGCCCCTGCCCACCCCTCCCCCAGCTCCCAGGAGTCCCATTCCCTTCCTCCTCTGTCACCCACGCAGCCCCCACCACCTGGCCGCCCACCTGAAAAACTTTTCCCCAAGTTCTTGAGAAGTCGCGTAGGATCCAGGAGAGAAAAATCAAAGTAATAAAACCTCATTTAATTCCTAACGGAGGGCAGAGCTGCGAGCTGCAATTATCTTAATGCTGAGCTATTTTTACTCTCTCTCCATCTCTGTCTTCTGCCTCTCTCGGCTGTGAGGCTCGCTCTCTCTCCCTCTCTCTCTCTGCCTCCCTTTGTCTCTCTATCTCTCCTGTGTTTTCTGTCTCTCTTTGCTTTTCCCTCCCTCCACTCTAATCTCTCTCTCACATCCTGTCTCTGTGCAGTCTCTTCGTCCTCCTTCCTGTCTGTCCCCCGTGTCTGTCCCTCTGTCAGCCAGTCCTCCCCACCCTTCTTGGCCCCAGGATTTAGATGCCAGAAGTGTGGGTGTCTGGGCACAGGCTGGGGGAGATGAACAAGACCCTCCCTCTGCCCACAAAGACCTCATCTTCCAGGTCCAGGGAGGCTTCCCTGCCCTCATCTCCCTTCTCAGCTGCCCAGCCTGGGATCCAGGGAATGTTTCCTAATGTGGGGTCTCCTGGAGCTCCAGTACGTTCAGCAGATCCTCTGTAAATAAGCCCTCCTGCCGGGCGCGGTGGCTCAAGCCTGTAATCCCAGCACTTTGGGAGGGCGAGGAGGGTGGATCACGAGGTCAAGAGATCGAGACCATCCTGGTCAACATGGTGAAACCCCGTCTCTACTAAAAATACAAAAAATCAGCTGGGCATGGTGGCGCGTGCCTGTAATCCCAGCTACTCAGGAGGTTGAGGCAGGAGAATTGCCTGAACCCAGGAGGCGGAGGTTGCGGTGAGCCGAGATCGCGCCATTGCACTCCAGCCTGGGTAACATGAGTGAAACTCCGTCTCAAAAAAAAAAAAAAAAAAAAAAAAAACAAGCCCTCCTGCTCAAATGGGGCTCAGCTGCCATGTTCCCTGAGGCCTTTTCAGCCCCGATGAGCCCTGAGGTGCAACTGGTGGTGAAGCCTCCCTGTCTCCATCCTTTCATCACCCTTCCAGATGTCCTTTGTCCTCTTCATCCCCATGATCCTTCCTAGCACTTGAAGCCAAAAGTCCATTCCCCACCTCTGCCCACCCAGTGGCTGTTCAGGCCACTGCCTGGGCCATGCCCTTCCCATATTCCTTCTTCCTTTCAGGACCTCCTTATTTACCTTCCCAAGGCACTGCCAAACTGGCCTTTGCCACTCCCCACCACACCCATCTTCGACAGAGGTTCTGGGCCAAGCCAGAGGCTGCCAGAGGTGCATACACCCCTGGGCCCACAGCTTGGCATCCAGCTGTTTCCCAAAAAGCATATAAGTCAACAAACACACGGGGACTTGAGCCAGGCCTGGCGCCGGCCGACGTGCAGCTGGGTGGCCAGGACATCCCACTCCTATGGGCAGCCCTCTGCCCCTCCTGCCACCCTTTTCCTCACCCCAGAGCGGGCCCTGACCCCATTTCCAGAAGTTTCCTCTGGCCTTTCATTCCACCAAGGACCCAGCTGCTGGGGCTGGGAGAGGAAGGCTGCAGACGGATTGGGGGTACGGAGGGCTCCTGGTGGTTCCAGGCCTGAGAGTGACCAGGAGAGAGGATGCCAACAGAAAGAGAGCCCCAGGAAGACACGCCGTGTACACGCACCTTCTCAGCGCTAGACAGAGGCATTCAGACCCTCTGCACAGCCCCACAGGGGGCAACAGCAGCTCCCACAAAGGCACCCAAGGCCCGGACAGATAGACAGGGACTTTCTACCCACAGGGCCAGCTCCTCCCATTCCCCCTCCAGAGACACACACAAACACCTCTAGAGAGAGAGAGGCTCACACCTGTCTCCCCCAGCCCTGCTTCTGAATGCACCAAACTCACCCACGTGATGGCACGTGTACAGGCAGCCCTCAGACCCCCCAACTCTGGGCTGGCCCTGTCCTCCCCACCCCATTGGATCTGGGGAGGAAAGACAGGAGCCACGTGAATCCAGGGTACATCACGGCAGGGCGCCTTCCCCTTCTCCCTCCCAGGAGTGCTCACACATCCACAACCTCATACCCCAGCGTCTGCAAGGCGGGAGCTGTGGATACCGTCCCCCCACCTGCTGCAAGCCTGCGCACTCCTGCCCATCACCTTGACAGCCTCTGACATCCTCCCCCACACCCACACCCTCCCCCGTACACACGCAGTACTCCCACTCCCTGCCACTCACACCTGCAGCTTTGACACTCTGACACACTTACACAGACGCACTCACACCACACCGAACCCCAACACGCACACTCCCCGGCTATGGGCACCACAGGCCCCTGGCGCTCCCCTGCACACTCTCCCTGCCACGATGACTGACACGTGTCCTCCCACACATAACTCGGTCACACTCGCTCCCTTTCCAGGACACCCCCATTCACCGCGTGACAGGCTGGTACTCTCCACACGACCTCACAGGCCTCCCTGAAACTCCCAGTGCCAGGGCCACGAAGGGGTTAAAGCCAGAGTCCTGCCTCCCCGCTGCTCCTCTCCCCCTCACTCTCCCCCCTTTATCCTCTCTGCTGGACTCCATCAATAATGCAGCTTCAAGTTCTGGGGAGACCGCAGGGGGCCCCCCCCAGCCGGCTCCAGGGGCCTTGGCTCCAACTCCCACCCTCCTCCCAACCCCAGGAGAACACGATTCTCCGTGCTCATTGGCCACTTTCTCCTAAGCCCTCCCTCCGAGCGCCCGGGCGCCAGTCCCAGGCGGAGGGGACTGGCTGGGGACCCCAAAGCCGGGACCCGAGGGGTGAGTCGGGCAGAGGCAGAGAGACAAACAGAGAGGAAGAGAGGCTGAGGGAGGGAGGCGGAGAAGGGCGGGAGAGGCAGAGAGAAGAGACACGCAGAGACACTCAGGAGAAGAGAGACACTCAGGAGGGGACAGACATCGAGACGCAGAGAAACCCAGGCCGGGGAGCGCGAGGAAGCGAGGCACAGACCCGGCGCAGCAAGCGCAGCGGGCGAGCCCCGATCCCAGAGAGCCAGGGGGCGCGCCCAACCCGGGCGCCGACCCTCCTCCCGCTCCCGCGCCCTCCCCACGGCGGGCGCGGTATTTTTATCCGTGTGCGAACAGCTCTCCTCCTCCTCCCGCGGCACAGCCAGCCGCCTGCGCGGGGGAGCCAAGCACCTACTGTCGCCGGGACCCCGAGTCGCGCGCTCCAGCCCGCCACCTGTCCCGCGAGCCATGGACCCCAAGGACCGCAAGAAGATCCAGTTCTCGGTGCCCGCGCCCCCTAGCCAGCTCGACCCCCGCCAGGTGGAGATGGTAAGGGTCCCGCGCCCCACCCCCGCAGCGTCCCCGACACACCCCGCGGGGCTTCTCGGCGCTCCGGGGGCGCTGCCCAGGCCGGATGGGCCTGGGGGTGGGGGCGCAAGGAGACCCGGGCTCTGCTTCGGCCAGGGCGCGGAGCGGGGCCGCGCGTGAAGTTCGCTGGAGACTCCTGCAACTTTTTCCCGCGGCCTCAGTCCCGATCCCGGGGGCCACAGAGTTCCCCGCAGTGAGACTGGGGGCACGGGGGTCGGGCGGATTCCAGCCCGGCCGGGAGTGGGGTGGGGATGTCCTTTGGGCCCGGCACTGTCCCCAAAGGCTAGTCAGTCTTCTAGGCTACCACCGGTACCTCTCCTCCTGGCCCCAGCCCAGAGCTGGTCAGATGTGAGCAGCAGTGGACACTGACCTTGTCACACAGGGCGGGAGTGTGAGGCGGCCACCGGGTGACCTCACTGCCCTCCCCCTCTCTAGTCCCTGCCTGTGTGCCTGGGCTGGGGTCGCCAGAAGCTGGCTCTGACCTGCGTCTGCCGTCAGGCCCCATAGCCCCAATCCCAGAAAGGGAAAAGTGACCAGTCATCATAAAGCCAGACCTCTTCCCACAGACTACTGAGTCCTTGGGGGGCCTTCTGGGGGGCTGAGGGGCTTCCAAAGGTTGGGGAGTGCTGTGACAGAGGGCTCCACTCCCCATCCCCAGTGGAGCAGGGGTCACTTGTTGCTGAGATGCAGCTGGCTCCCCACTGAGCAGTGACCAGGGGGCCAAGTCATTTTGAGGGGTGATAGAGCACAGGGGGTGCGGTCCTGGGCCTCAGCAGCTTTGGGTCTGGAGGGTGGCATGGGGAACTTGGCAGGGAAGGTGGCAGTTTCAGCTTAACTCACCTGGTTCTCTTTGTGTATTTCCCTGGAGCTCGACAGGGACCTAATTAACTAACAGTTGGTCTGATTGCCAAGCTGGGGGGTGGGGGTCCAGTTGCTGGGAGTGCTTAGCACCCGCCTCCCCTCATTCAGCCTGGCTCATGTAGCAAGGAGGGCAACTTTTCATTTCTCACAAGGACTGGGTGAAGAGTTCTGCAGTCTTCCGGAGACTGGCAGAGGGGCCCAAACCCAGGACCCCAGAGAGGTCCCCAGGCCCCTTTGGGTCCCTGAGCCTCAGCTGGAGGTGGGGTGCTTGCAGTGCTCTGGCTCAGCCTCCTTCTGAAAAGCTGGATCCAGCTTGTTTGGAGCCCTTGAACTGACCTTAGGTGGGCAGGGCCACGTGGGTGCCATGGCCTGTGGGGCATCTTCCCCAGAGGGCCCAGCTCTGGCAGCTGGAGCTGTAGCCAGCTTTGGCTTCTGAGGTCTGATGTTTTCAGAAACCGGGGAGAGGAGGGCCTTGGTGGGAGAAGATAGAAAGGAGGTATCTGCTCTGGGGTAGCCATGGAGTGGCACAGGCATGGGCTGGGGGTCAGTGACTGGGGTTTTACTTGTCCTTTGTACTTAGTGTGCTGTGTGGCCTTGAGCACATTGCTAAACCTCTCTGAGCCTTGCTTTTTCTCCTCTATAAAATGAGGGAGTTACGTGAGCTACAGAGTTCCTTTTGGCTCTGGCAGACCTTGATTCAAAGGTTCCCTGGGGACTCCAAAGCACTGTTTGTTCCCTGCTGCCTGGGGGTGGGGGTGGGCTGCAGGTGTCTCTCACCCCTCCCTCCATCTCCTTAGATCCGGCGCAGGAGACCAACCCCTGCCATGCTCTTCCGGCTCTCAGAGCACTCCTCACCAGGTAGGCCCCTTCCCCGCCCACTTAGCCTTGGCCGAATCCTAGCCTTCCTGGGGGCCCTGCCAAAGTCCCATGAATAGGAGCCAGAGCTGAAGGCTGGGGAGTGGGTAAGGTCTGGGAACCCAACTCTATTGGGTTTATTTATTGACATGATACCTCCCAGCCCCAGGAGGGAGAGGGCACACTTTACTTGTTCCCAGAGATTGAGACCTTGGGGAAAATAATCGGCTTCTTTCTCTCTCTCTTCTCTCTTCCTCCTCCCTTGATTCATATGGTTTTGGTGGCCTTCCTCAGAAGAGGAGGCCTCCCCACACCAGGTGAGTTTCCTGGGGCAGCTGGAAGGATGGATGCCTGGGCCCTTTGGGGTGGGGTGGATGGGTGCCTGCAGTGCCAACCAACAAGTATGGGGTGCCACCCAGGAGGACAATTATCATATTAATGGGCGCTCCTCTGAGAGTGCCTCATGCCAGGGTGCTCCAGCAGATCCTCCTCTTCTCAGACTCAGAGTGGGAACTCCAGGACCTAGAGTCCTGCCCTAAGCCAGGCACGGCTTATGGGGACCCTCCCAAAGCCACAGGATGGGGAGGCTCAGCCTAGGTGCGGGACCCATTAGCAGAGGCTAAATCAGTCTGCTTGGGTTGCCATGGGTGGGATGGAATGGAGGGAGGGTGAAGGGAACGGAACTCTGCCGAGCTCCTCTAACTTGGCATTTCCCCTGGCAGAGAGCCTCAGGAGAGGGGCACCACCACAAGTCGAAGAGAGCCAACCCCTGTGCCTACACACCCCCTTCACTGAAAGGTACTATACCCCCACTGACCTGCCTGGCTACCCCCTTGATCCCTGGAACTGGGCAGATGCTGGGGGAGCTTTTGTTAGTGGAGTGGGACTGCTCGACACACACAGCCCGCTGTCAGCATGGTGGAACGACCCAATGTAAAGACCAATTCTTTCTCAGTCTGGTCTTGCAATACACAGGAGCCCCAGGCTGCAAAGGGCAGCTGTGGGCCTTAACATCGCGTTGTGGGCTTGAAAGAAAAGAGATGGCTGGCCCAAGAAAACCAGCAGGTATCCTCGTGGAGGGGACTCCATCTGCAGCTCCTCTTCACCAGCCTGTGCTGGATCACCCCTCACCCCTGTTCATGGGGGGGCACCTTCCCCTGTGGGCTGCACCCCTGCCCTCCCCTCCCATTTGCATCCCATTTGCACAGATCTATAGACTGGTCTACTCTTTCCTGCTTCCCTTTCTCCATGGAAAAGCAAGCCATTCCTTTTGTACACACTTACTGAACACCTAGTATATGCCAGGCCAAGTTGGTGGGCACTGCGCAGAATAAGACGAGTCAGATTTGGTCCCTGCCCCCTTGGGGCTCTTTGCCTTGAAGGGTCAGGGAGGGGCCAAGTAAGGTGGCTCATTCCCGTAATCCCAGCGCTTTGGGAGACCAAGGTGGGAGGACTGCATGAGCCTAGTAGTTTGAGACTAGCCTGGGCAATACAGTGAGACCCCCATCTCTACTTAAAATTTAAAAAGTGAGTTAAGCATAGAGGTGCACACCTGTAGTCCCAGCTACTTGGGAGGCTGAAGCAGGAGGATTGTTTTGAGTCCAGAAGTTTGAGGCTGTGGTGAGCTATGATCACACCACTGTGCTCCAGCCTGGGATACAAAATGAGATCTTGTCTCAAAAAAAAGAGGGGGTCAAGGAGGGTACACAAAGTTTGGATTTGAAGAATCATAGGAATTTAACAGGCAGGCAAGGGCATCCAGGTCCAGGAAGAGGGAAGAAGTAAGCAGAGAGGAAACTGGAGTCGGAGGGGGACTTTGTAGCCAACCTGGAGGAGACTTGGTTTCTGGCCAGGGAGCTGGGGGGATATACCTGAAGGAGATTGGAGGGCCTCTTCCTAACAAAGCCCTGATGCCTACCAACCCCACCTCCACTCCTGCCTGGGGCTCTTCCTGCCTGGCCAGCCCCCTCTATCCCACAGAGGTGGGAGGGAGTGCTGCCTGAAGAGTGTGCTGGGAACTGCTTTGGGGGAGGGTTTAATAAGTTCCCAGCACAGCCAAGGTCAACAGGTGTATCTGTCAGCCCACTTGCCAGGGTTGGAAACAGAGAGGGCAGGCTGGGAAGGGAGGAGAGAAGGGCAGGGGTTATTTATCTTCCCCCAGGATAGGAAAATGAAGGGTCAGAGCTGCAGCAAGTGGGCAGCATGGCTCAGCACCTACAGGGCTGTGAGGAAGGGCCCCAAAGCAGGCATGAGGGAGAAAGTGGCAGTTTCTCAGGAGAGAATTTAAGAAATCCCTCTCCCTTCCACCTTGGGCTCGGTGGGGAGAGGCTGGGTGGATGTGAGTGGAAGACCTGGGCTCTTGACTGTGCGCATGGGGGCGCAGGCCGGGATGAAGATGTTAGGGCCAGGGCGCTACCATGCACCTCAAAGTGGCCAAAAATGTGCACCCACCCTATTGTCCCTTTGGGCCTCATCTTAGGGAGTCCAGGTGAGTGGAGGCAGGGAAGAGGAAAGGGATCAGGAGAGGGGTGGCCAGTCTGGGGCTAGGCTGGGGACCTCCAAACTGAAGAAGGGAGACTTGGGCTGGGGGGAGTTCAGGGCTCCACAGATGGGGGCAGAAATGGAGGCAGCCTGGAGGGAGGGATGGGGAGACCCCAGAGAGCCCAGGAAGCACGAGGGAGGTGGGGGAGGTGAGGGAGGCTCACGGGGCACCAGCACAGGCGCTGCACACACCTTCTGTTGTCACTGCGGCTCACGAACTGAACTCTCCTCCCCCGCTGGGGGAGAAGGAAGCGGAAGCTGCCCAGGCTGCCACCTGCTTCCCTGCCTTACCCTGTCCCCCACAGCCCTCATGGACCGTTCTCTACCAGGAGGGCACTGTTTTGTAGGCTTCAGTCCATTTGTGGGCAAGGGAAGGTGTCTGGCAGGGCTGGGGGTTGTCACGGAAGAATCAGGGGTCCTGGAGAGAGGGCACAGCACCAGGTCTCAGCCTGAGGAGTTGTGCTCCAAGGCCGGAGCTCTCACACTTGGCTCAAGATGAAGCTCTGCCTCATCCCCAAGGTCAGGGCAGGGCGATTTATTGTGCTTTTATTGCCTGGATAGCTTGCCCAGAGCCAGCAGGAGGTACTGGGCTGGGAGCTGGGGGCTGGGTGGGGCAGCAGGCACATACAAAGCACCCTCTGTGCCTGTCCCCGAGTTGGCAGGAGCATGGCACCCTGCTTGCTGTGCCAGAGGTTTCCAGCCTGGACCTACCCCGTGGGCCTTCTGAGGGGAGGTGACCAAGAAGGAGCTGCAGCGACTCCCCATCCCCCCGCCCCCAGCCCCTCGTCAGTGTCTTGTCTGTCTGTGGCCTGTGAACTTTGTGTTCCATATGCTCTAAGATTCTACCAGCTTCTGCAGCCTCTCCTCAGTGGGCCTCACCCTCCGCCACTCTCCAGAACCCCTGGCCCTGGCCCCTTTCTCAAACCCCCTGTTCCTTTCCATCTTTTGGAAACTTCTCTCCAGCTGTCCACACTGTTCCCTTCCCAGCCTTATCTGAGCAGGTCTTTGGGGGCTGGGGGGTTGCTTTCTAGGTCACCGCAGAGGGAGCTGGGAACCTGGGGATGTGGGTCAAGATTGTGGGGGCCGCATCTGAGCACGCCACATCCCAAGGCGCACACTGCACTGGCTGCAAACTATGATGTCCTCGGCCTCAGAATTGTTCTGTCCCTTGGAGCCTGGGGCAGGAGTATGTGGGTTGGCATCTATGACTGGCAGTGCCAGGGAGTGGGGACTGTGCACTGCATAAGAGGTAGGATCAGGGTAAGCAGTGAGCCCTCAGCAGGCTGGGTACCCCTCAGAAATGGAAAGCAGTGAATCCCCAGGCCCTGGCCCATATGCCCTGTGCCTTCTGCCTGGGCTTGAAGCTGGGAGACACTGTCTCCAGTATTAGGTACTTGGCAAATCAAGCTCTCCAGCCAGAGAATGTTAAGCTGCTGTTGTGCCTGCCTGGTCTTGCCCAGCCTGGCCCCCTATGGTGTTGGGGAGCGGCCTGGTGGTAGCCTCCTGGGGGCTAGCATCTTGGGACAGCTTAAGATTGAGCCAAACGTGATCAAATCTACCCCTGGCTGCCTCTGCCCTGGTCTGACCCCCATCAGGCTGACATGTAACCTTTGGGTTTTGAACTTGAGCCCCTGAGGGGATATTCTCTGCCCCAGGCCTATGGGAAGGAGGCTGGGGGCTGGGCCACAAACTCTCTCCAGATCCATGGCTTCATTTGGCTGACCCTTGTCTTCCTGGGTCCCCTCTGTGCCAGCTGTGCAGCGCATTGCTGAGTCTCACCTGCAGACTATCAGCAACTTGAATGAGAACCAGGCCTCGGAGGAGGAGGATGAGCTGGGGGAACTTCGGGAGCTAGGTTATCCAAGAGAGGAAGACGAGGAGGAGGAGGAGGAGGATGAAGAAGAGGAGGAAGAAGAGGATAGCCAGGCTGAAGTCCTGAAGGTCATCAGGCAGTCTGGTAAGCTGAAGGGCCTATGACATGTGGGTTAGGTGTGGGTCCTCCTTGAGTATACTGAGACATCCCCTTCCAGTTCAGTGTCTCACACATGCAAACTGTAGCAACACCAGCGGGCCTTGGGGTGCCTTGCACTTAGCCCTACCTGAGACATAGGCTTCCTTCATACTTAGCTCAGTCCCTCTCCCAATCAGGTTTTCCCTAATGTTTCCTCTTTTCCCTGAGAATTAAGGCCAAGGCTGTTTGGGGTTTGAGGCTAGAGCCAAAAAAGGACTTCCCACCTATGGCAGTAAGGGGACGTGAGGACGTTCAGGGATGGAGGACCAAGAAAGTCCAACACTGCTATCACCTGCAATTTTGAACCTAGGATGTGGTCTCTGCTGGGGTGCAGAGGGCTGCCTGATTTACCTGCCTTCTCCAGGACACCTGTCTCTCCCTCTTTTTCCTTCCTAGGATGGAGTGGGAGGGTGCCCTCTAGTGTCTAGATGTAGAATCTAAACTTCAAGAACCAACCTGTCTTCTGCATCTCCAACCTCCGCTGCCTGGGAGAGGGTCCAGGGAGGGACCTAACACCTGTAACAGAAAGCCTTGCAGCCGGATGTTCCAGATCCAAAACACTCCACAAAAGGTCCCAAGGCCCAGAGATTTTCTAGGCAGGAAGATTTCACCCCCTTCCATGGTTGTTTCTTCCATACCTGGCCATGGAAGGTGGTACCACATCTGTCCCTCCCAGGGCACATTAAACTTTTTAGTCTCATTATTTATGGTAATACTGAACAGTAAACCACCTCTGCTAGAAGCTGTCAGCTCTTCCGCACAAACAAAATGCCTTGGGCGTCTCGCCTGCATATGTGGCAGTGAGGGCACTGGCCATGGGAGCAAAAGCTGTTGCTGAGCTTCAGTCCCTTCGTGGGCAAGAGAAAGGTGGAAGAGCTGAATCAGTTTCTACTGAGACTCCCCCAAAACAGGCGGAAAAGGGGTGAGAGGAGACTGTTCCCTCAGGAAAAGCAGCAGGTGGCTGGGCGCGGTGGCTCAAGCCTGTAATCCCAGCACTTTGGGATGCCGAGGCTGGTGGATCACTTGAGGTCTGGAGTTTGAGACCTGCCTGGCCAACATGGCAAAACCCTGTCTGTAATAAAAATACAAAAATTACGGCCGGGCGCGGTGGCTCAAGCCTGTAATCCCAGCACTTTGGGAGGCCGAGGCGGGTGGATCACGAGGTCAAGAGATCGAGACCTCCCTGGTCAACATGGTGAAACCCCGTCTCTACTAAAAATACAAAAAATTAGCTGGGCATGGTGGCGTGTGCCTGTAATCCCAGCTACTCAGGAGGCTGAGGCAGGAGAATTGCCTGAACCCAGGAGGCGGAGGTTGCGGTGAGCCGAGATCGCGCCATTGCACTCCAGC